>NC_092843.1:6318750-6623333 GCF_039878825.1 Excalfactoria chinensis | reverse complement strand
TGGAAAAATCAGCCCCAGTTTTACCTATGCTGTTTTTCTTGGCAGGAGTGATTGAGATACGGGCTCCTAAAGGTTATTTCCTGCTGCACAGAAAGCAGCCGAACTGCACTGTTCTTGGGCAGTGCCAGCTCCAAACTGCATTGTGCCCCCAAGTGACTGTTTACCCAGCACGGTTTCTTCTTCAAAAGGTAAGATAGGAAATGGTAAAACACAAAGAAATAGAAGAGATGTAGCAGAGCAAAGATTGGTGCAGGTTCAGCCTTGGGAAAAACACAGCGTGTGCAAAGCCCTGAAACCCAAAAACCTTCAGTTTTCCAGGGATCCATTTCAGCTTTGCATATGATCAGCTTGTAAGCTCTTCATTATTTTCATGCCTAGGACAGTACAGGAGGCTGCAGAGGACTGGAACGGATCGTGAGATTTAGTAAGGAATGGCCTAGAGAGTTTTCAAATGCTGTTTGTAAGTGTCATCCATGTCGAAATACACTGCGGACTCGCATGGCAGCCCAGAAAGAGAGAGGTCTTGTCATGAAGCATGACAAAGCAATTATTGATCCAACCTAAAGGGAAAGTGGTGCTAAAAATGCACCAGGGACAGCAGAGAGAGGGGTGGAACGTGACAAGGAGACAGAAGGAGAGGCCAAGGACAGGTTACCAGAGCCGTGGGCCTGAGTCCAAATTCCCCAGATGCAGAATCCCTCAATTTTGGTAAACTTGGATTAGCATTTAAGAACAAACAGAAGAACACAGCTGGCCTTCTAGCTCTATCATTGATTAAACAATATCTGAAAGGCTTTGAAGTCTGGAGAAGTTTGGGGAGCTCAGCCTCGCAGTTTATCTGGAAGCCTTGAAGTATTCCTTCCTGCTTTTCTGCTTTAGCACCTCTGGAAAGGATCTTCCTAATGAGCTAAATATATAGGAAGGTGTAGGAAGAAACTTGGGATTCGTGTATGGAAAAGATCTTTCTATTCACTGTAACCCGGCGGTAGCCGTGCTGAAGCCAGCTTGTAGGCGCTGCGTCCAGAGCTCTTCCTGCTCGGCTCCACGGTGCTCAGCTTTGCTCTTGGCCTCCCTTTGCCTGCCCTCTTACAGCCTGAGAGAGAATCTCTTCTGACTATAATATTTCCTTTCCAGACCTGATTTGTGTATAAACACAGCATTCTTCAATACTGGGGGGGCAGGGGACAAATTTTAGTCTGTTTTAGGTATGAGCAACTAAAAAACTCACTGGAAAAAAAACCTGAGATCTAGTGGCCAGAAAGCAGAATTGGGTTGCAGAAGACCAAAGTTTTATTTATGATTCTTTTGCTTTATAACTGAATTCTCTTTCCCCTCTTATAAACTGGGATATAATGCTACCTCCATAAAGTGTTTAGAAGTGACCACGGGGGAGACGGTAAATGTGAACTATTAGTTGTAACTGGAAAGGAATCACAGGTGTTTATGAATGCCTTAAGGCAGCATGCATCCCATGTGGGCTCGTGCACCAAAGGAAATGATCTCATCTTCTCCGCTGACCTTTTAAGCAGTATTCAGGAGCTGCATCCACGGCTCTGCCAGCACAGGTGGGTGCCCAGAGCAAAGTGGGGTGAGGTGAGCCTTGTGAAATGCTCTGATCCCATGTTTCCATCTGGCGTTAACGCCGGGCTTTCTCCTGGCACAGCGTAGTTGTTCTGCAGCTGGATTTAGGAAGCCTTCATCTAATGCTGTCTGTTGCCCTCTTCGTTCCACGTAGTTAACAAATAGGGGGAAAAAAGCACAGAATGGTTATTTCAGATAGCACCAAGGGTTGTTCTCTTTTCAGCTGGATTTCTGAAGGGTTTTGTTGCACTCCATCCCTGCGGAGCGATGGCTTTGAAGCTCCTGCCCTATCCTTACATTCTTTGTACCAGTGGTCTTTCTTCTCGATAACCACCACTAAATCATTCCATTCGAAGGAGGATTTTTTTGCCAGGACTGCAGATTTTTAGTGCCGAGAGGTGTTTTGAGTGCCCTTAGCGCTTCCTCTCTGCGATTAAAGCTTTCCTTTAATTCACCGTTATTTCCCCCTCCAGATTAGCTTGCATATCATCCATTCTGCGACTGTTATGATCTAATACGTTTGTCTGTGCAGTGTGTTGCCACAAGGCAACCAGATCCAGAAGCACTGTAGTGCTCTGCCTGAAAGTTCTGGCGTCGGTGCGGAGGAGGGATTGAAAGCCCCAGTCTCTGCTGAGTTGCATGGGATGCCGGCGTTTTGCTTGGCACGGCACACAGGAGTGTGAAATCGTATACAACGGTGACTTACTGTGCGTAACCTCAAAGCAGCTACTTCTCTCCAGGTAGCAAAGCTGTGGTGGAATGAATTACAGTTTTACTAACTGGCTTCAGAGCCGGATCAAAAGGCCTTTACGCGAGTACTGGGAGTTATGCAGAATAAAATCTCCAGACCTTCAGTGACAAGTGTGAGTTTTGTTAGCTCTGCTGCACTTCAGACAGTGAAATGCTGGATGCGTTGAAATCTCTGGCAAAACCATCGCTGGGCTTCAGTGGAGATAGGACTCCCTCATCTGATTAAATGATATAGGGCCATTTTGAGCCTCTGGTCCGGGATCTGAAGTTGAAAAATACTTTTCTAAAGTTTTTGTTTGTTTTCTTGTCTGTTGTCAGCAATCAGTGGAATTTTCTTTAGCTGAGTTTATGGTGATGTGTGATTCCAGAGTCTGCAATGCCAGCTTCCTTGGTGCTTGCACTGTGATTCCTGCTGTTGCAGCACATACTTACAAGTCAAAACGAAGAGGTGAGCAACTTGTGGTTTAAATATTGGGCAGATGCATCTCAGAGCAATGGTAGCAGCTCTGTAATTCAGCATATCCCAGACACCTCAAAGAAGCTGCTCCTGCACTGGAACATCATCCAGCTGCCTTTATTCACCACCTGTAAGAACTGCCATGTGCACTGCCTGCCTTCCGCTGGTAAACACTGATGTGTCTTTGCACATACTTGTGATCATGGAAGAGAAGTGAAAGAAGTTAAACTTCAGTTAGTGCTGCTGCCATTTCAAACACTCATGGAAGGTGTCTTTATCTGGCACAGCATTCCCTCAGTGAGAAATGAGAGTGCAGTGGTGTGACTTTTCTTACAAGCTTGGGGATCTATGGATAAAAGCTGCTATACAGCTCTGGAAATTATCATCATCATCAAATACTTTTGTGCCGAACAGTCGACTGTTCATACAGTTCAGGAACTACAACAGCATCCCTGTGTTTCTCGGTGGCCACTGAAATCTTTATGGCTAATCTGAACAGGATGTTATAAACCAACCTGATAGCGCAGATGACTGCACAGATGCTGTATAGAGACATCTTCCTTATCAGTAAAAAAAATAAAAGAAGATGTGCGGCCTAACATAAAATCATTGGCGAGAGTTGTCTCAAGGCAGCGCTATCAGGAGCCTGAAACAGATCTGACATGGAAGAAGTGGTGATTATTTAGGGAGGTAATAATGCACTTGCATAGAGGCAGTGGGTCCTGCAGAGTTTGAGCTCGTTTGATGTGTTCTGGTGCCACGTCCTGCCAGGCTGCTCCCTGCCCACTTTCTTGCTTTAACAGCTTCCTTCATTCATGTTCCCCCCTCAGCCCTCCTTTCCCACTCACACGTGCCCATTCCTGCAGGTTTGCAGGAGCCCTCCCATCGCGCTGTCCCTTCGTTCAGATCCCTTCTTAAATCACCCATCTTCCAGGAAGTCCTTCCTCCCGGGCTGTCACCGATAATCTCTCCCACATCCTCCTTTATCATTTTTCCTATGTCCTGCTCTCTGTTTTCTGTCAGAGGTTCTGCAGGGCAGGGAGTGTGTCTGTTCACATTGCTGTGGACCGTACATACTTTAACTATCACGATATGAAATATTGCTCATGTTCAAGTCTTGGGAAAGAGAGCATGAAGCCATTATAAACTGCAGCCAGCAGACCTCCAGGGCTCTGTAACATCCTCTTTCAAAGCACAGAAGATGAGGAACAAGAGTGACCTGCTGAGCATCAGCTCACCTGGTGTTGGTGGCGATGGGCACAGCTGGTGCAGTGATAGGGGTGGTGAATAAAGGCAAGCTCTGCAGTTTAGGAATTGAACTAGGAAGTTTAATGGCACGAGCTGAATCTCTGTTTTTGAAAGCACGTTATATGGAGCAGTAGGTGTGTCCATGTGTATGTGGTACATCTGTGCTCATCTGTTCGCATACATACGGTGTCTGTGTGCACACGCTGTACATTACAAGAATGAAGTGACATGTCCAGGTTCCTGTTTTGCACACATGCACTGTGAAGTAAGAACTCACTCAAGTTATACCGCAGTCAAAGTGGTCACAAACAGATGAGATTGTAGGCCCACACTTAAATGATTAGTTACACGTATCTGTGAGCAGAGGAGGGAGATGAGGGGAATAGAAGAACAAATGGACAACTTCTAATTGCATGTATTTTAGTTCGTCTGGTATCCAGATGATCATCCTTGATGGTGACGGTTTTGACAAATCAGTTTATTAGAGCTGTAAATGTAACCCAGGGCTGTGCAGTAGGCAAGGGAACGCTGCTTTGTTTTGTTTTGTGGTGTTGGGTTGTTTTTTGTATATTATATTCAGTCATTTCATTATCAGAGGTAAATACTGCTTGTACTTAGAAACACAACAGCTGGTCTCATGTGAGAAGGCAATCCACAGATTAACTTGCCAAATGTATTACCAGTTCATTTCACTAGAATGAGAACCTAAGGGTATTTTAATAGTTTTGACCTTGATCAGACGAGGGAAAAAAAAAAAAAAAATGCCCTCATTCTCAAGTTGAACCTGCGACTTAAACACTGATCCGGGCTTGGCTGCACCAAGGGACCCCTGGCGCTGCGCAGGTCCTGGCACAGCAGATGCAGGGTGTGGGTCAGGCTGCTGCAATGTGGGGCTGTGCAGCCAGGCCTGCTGGCTCGGTCCCCAGCAGCCCATCCTGCCTGCTTTGCCCTCCCTGTCACCTCCCCAGGTGCTTCTCGTGCACAGTCTTGCCCAGCTTTGACAACTGGGCCTGAGCAGCCTCGTTCACTCAGCAAACTGGTCTGTTTGGGCTCATCCAGGTGCAGCCCCTTGAACTGAGCTCTTTGGTGCCTGGGAATGTCCGTGGGGCTGTCTGCTTCCCTTCAGGAAGAGTTACGAGTGCTGAGGATTTAAGGGTGGGACTTCTGAAAGCTCTTGACATTGGCCTCGCTCGGTTCCCTTTGAAGTCCAGGAGCTTCCCGCTGGCTGCACTGGAAGCAAAGCGTGGCAGGCAGGGTGCTCACATGCAGCATCCCCAGCTCCAGCACAGAGCAGGAAGGCTCTGACCCTCCCAGGCCCTTGTCCCTCCTCTGATCTCTCCCTAATTCTCCTCTCCTGCTTTGCTCTGCCCTCCAGGCTGCAGCCAGGTGTGAGTGCAAAAGGATGAGGTGACAGAGCCCAGAGGACATCGTGCCGTCCTGACAGTGTGACAATTAATGCCCTTTGTGTGCCCAGCTTCTCTGTCTCATTTCTTAACCAGATGTTTTTCGGTCTCAAAGTCGCTCATCATTAATTCTCTGCAGTAACTTCCAGAAGGAATCTGGTTTTGAGATGCAGGATGGCCAGAAATGCCGCAACACTTTCTCCACAAAACGTACATCTTATTTCACAGTCCCATGACTGCTTTTAAAAATAGCTGCCCCGACATCTCCGGAATTCCTTCCCCTCGCCCTCCATCTTTGAAGTGAGACAAAGCAGGCAAATATGGCGAATATCAAGAGGTTTTATTTTATTTTTTTACCTTTTTATAGCATTTACCAGATTAGCAAACAGGGATTTGCTTTGTGCTTCCCTTCTGCTGCGCTGTAGCTGTGTGAGCTGTGTAGGGCTCTGCTATCGCTCTGCTCAACCTTTGTGTCTTCCTGCAAAGGAAGAACAGCCCTCAACTCGGATCTCTGCAGCAGACTCCTTCCATTTCATCTCCAACATCAAACACATACGGATCTTCTCATTTGGTGCAACCGAGCTGTGGATTGTTCTTTGTGCACCGCATAACTGCAGTGCGGGCTGGATCCTGCCATCCCCAGGCCTTATAGCAGCCCTTCTCTTACCCGGCGTTCAGTCAGTGCGGTCAGATTGAGGCAGAGTTTAAAGAAACAACTTCTGGATTCTTTCATGTAAGCCCCATTCTGGTCCTTCTGTAGAACTGCAGTCCGTTTGGGAATTGCTACTCACCTTTTTGGCCTGATCCTTTAGTTCTGCTGCAGGGGAAACATGCACTGGATCTTGAAGGTAGGAAGTTGGGGTGGTTGGAACAGGAGGCTCCTACCATCCCAAAAGGAGTTTCATTTTGTGCCATTTTGCTGTTGGATTCAGTAAAAGCAAGTTGGGAGTTTTGCTTGCTTGTTTTTAAACAGACTAGGCAGAACGCTCCTCAGTTTTCATTTAGTGCAGTTTCAAGTGCAAATAAAGGCCCTTTATCCCACGATTTCCACATGTTTAGAATAATTCAGAATGTAATTTATCTGAATGTTTGGGCTTCGTTTGATAACGGAAGGCAGGAGTTTCCTTACCACTTTATACTCCGGCCGCGTTTATAGTCTCATAGTAACACAGATTTGTATTTCTTCAGAATTTCGGGATGACTTGAGCATCCATTAATGTCCACTTCAACACGTTTTCACTAGTTTTGACATGTAATTTCCTGAACACGCTTTCCACCCTTAATTTTTTAAGGCAAATGGTGTTCCACCAGCACCAATTTTCTCACTAAATTTTCTCTTTGATTCCGTCCGTCGGCGATGAAAAAAAAGAAAGGGTTTCCACTATCAGCTCAGATCAATAAATCTGAAGGCGAAAAAAAGAGGAAACCTCAGCTCAGGGGAGTCCCAGTCAGCAAACATTTGCTGATAAAGAAAACACTCGTATATCTGACACGTCATCGGCTCCCAGTGTTTGCTTACGCCCCAAGTGCTTGTCGCTACACGGAGAGACTGAGTGCTACCGAGAGGGGTTCTGCGGCGTGCTGGGAGCTGCCTCCCGCTGGGCAGGATGGGCAGTCGGGGCAGGCTGCTGTCAAGGAGCCTTCCTTGGAGGTTGGTGGCTTGATGCTTCCAGAAACCCAACAGATCGCGGCCATTTGGTGCTGGGAGGGCAGGACTGCTCACTCCGTTATCTGAGTTCTGCGTGAACTTTGCTGGCACAGAAGGTGAGGCGCAGAAATGTTGTTTTATGGCTACTGCGGCCCATGGTGTTCTGGCCCCGATACTGCAACGTGATGGATAGTTACTGTTGTCATTGGAATTGGATGTTAAAAAAGAAAACGGAGAAAGATAAAAATGGTGCTGATAAGAGCAGCAGGCTGACAGCCTCACACTGGGGCGATGGCACAGCAGTGCTTCTTGGGCTCGGTTTCAGAGGAGCTCTTGGACTCATGAGCCAAACGTCCTGGCACAAACACGGTGGGTTCAGCAGTGATGTCCCAGCTGAGAACATCACCCACACCACACATCTGATGGGACGTGTGAAGCTGCCACAACCTTTGGGCTTTGGTTTAGACATAGTGCGAGTACCTGGAAAGAAATGAAACCTTCATTTAGTTTGCAGTGTGTTATACCTTCTTTTTAATTATTCACTAGACTTCTGGCAACTACTTTAAAATATGAAACAGCTTGCTCTCATTTCTTTTCTCATTCTCTTGCTGCCAGTTGTTGGGGTGCAGTCTGTGCAGCTGGATTCCTTTTCCCCTTAGGGATGCCCATTCTCAATGGCCAACCAGTCCAACGTAGGCATTGCATCCTGTTGTTGCTGCTGCCCCAGAGCTCACAGAACGTGCTTAGGTTGTTGTCTGTGTGGAGGGGGAAGCTCTTTGCAATGGAGTCTCAACCCATCTCAGTGTCTCCTGGGACTGAAAAATGCTTAATGTTGTTATTACGGAGGGAGCCTGAACGTCTTACAGGCAACTTTACATACAACACTGTACCCTAAGTGTAGGGATTTGAGCTATAAATCTTTTCCATGCAGCATGAAGCAGCACTTAGACCAGGCAGATGGCTTAAGTGCCGTGCTGGGAGGCACGAGGTTTGCAAACAGCTCTTTGAAATGAGGGCTAGCACAGCTACGAGAGGTAGCAGGGCTGCTCTGAGGAGTTCACCTTCTTCAGTTTGCCTCGTTTTAATTAGGTTTTGTAATTTACCGTAGATTAGGGCTTCATAGTATAAACTGGGTGAAAGTCGAGGTCTTTTCATAGAAGATTGGAGGCCTCCAATACACTGATATCCCTAATGTTTGCTCATTATTTTTGCAGGCAAATAGAGATTTAGCTTTGTTTATCTGCGGGATTAGTTGTTGGGATTGGCTTTGGAGCTCCGAGGATTATATTATGATGTTTGTGCACAACACTTTAGGAAATCTTTCCATTCCTGTAACCGTCACAAACAACACCCATCTGTAAGGTAAGAGCAGTGAGGTGGGAGCGGTGGGAATGAGCTGAACCCTCCATGTCTGCACCAGCAGGAGGACCCACACCTGCCTGGAGGAGTGGGAGCCGAGTCTGCCCTGTGTGCTCTGTGTCAGTTCAGTGCTGTTCCCATGCCCTGCAATATAAGGCTTGTGCTGCCCCCCACTCTCCCATGGGCGCAGGACTGAGACCACCAGCACTCCTTGGAGGCACGGCAGTGACAGATGGTAACTACTTTCAATCACGACAAACTGGGCTAGATTTAAACTAGTGATTTAGAGCTGAAAGTCACTGCATCCTATTCCCATGAGCCCTCAAGTACTCAGTGCACACCTCATTAGTTTGATGGGCGAGATAGACTTTTGAGTCTACCATTTTTTGCCAAACGCCTGCCATTTTTGTCTGCTTCTCTTTCTCAAGAGTTCCCTTTGATAAATCTCCATCTAATTTGAGATTAGGCTGTTAATTGCCAAAGGGGTTATTTCAGTTCTCAAAGCCTGTTGCGTGCTCAGCCCCTGTGTGGTGTTGAAACCAGTTATACATCTCCCCAATGTGGGCTCCAGGTGACGGATCCTGCCTGCGGATGTGCATGGCTGCCTCACAGGGAAGCAGAGGGAGCTGCTGTGAGCTCTGGGTGGGTCAGCATTTCTCAGACAGCCGAGTTGGGCCTTACGGGCAGAGTTGCTCTTGCTGTTGTTTTGGCACAGTGTGACCACAGGGTGCAGATGCAGGCACCCAAAATTAAAGCAGTGATGGTGTCCTGTGTTGATGTTCGGGGTGGTCAGAGAGGCTCTGCTCCCAGGAGCTCCTCTTCCCTGCACGCCCAATGTGGTCCCTGGGGAAGCAGCCAGCACAGCCCTGCAGCTCAGCTGCTCTTTGCTCACCAGAACTGGAGCTGCTGGAATTGTACTCTGTGAGATCAGGATGGGGGCCAGAACCTGAAATGATTGTGGGATTATTGAGAGCTGCACACTTAAACCACCTGTTCCAGAGGCTAACGCAGCAATGAAAAGTGGAAAGCAGAGATAAGAGAATGTTTGGTAATAATACAGAAGAGCTTTTTAACGCTTTGGTGTCTTTAACTTCAGCAACTTACTGACCAGTGATGTCCTGACGGGTTATTTATTTTTATTCTTATTACCTTCATTTTTGCATTTTAGGGTTTATCCTTTTTTCCTTATTTGGGTTACAGCGTCTCATTTTTCTCTGTCCTTTCCTCCAGGAATAATGAAAACCAAAAATACCACTCAGTAATGAGAAACAATAGTGTACAAAGATTAACGTCACAAACCCATCACTGACCTCAATAACATTTCACAACATTTAGTTTTCATTACAGTGAAATGTTACTGCATACTTTTTACATGAACTTCTGAAGAAAAATATACGATAGGGCTTTCCAGAACTACACATATGCTGGGGAATAAGGCTGTTAAATCAAGAGTTTTACACATACACTAATCACATCTGACGAATCAGATGTATGGTATTAATTACTCTGAGCGCACAGCAAACCATCTTAAACGTTTAGAAAACAGAGCTTTTCTGCCCTGCTGATACAGACACATGTCACACATTCTTCAAAAGGTGCGTTCTGGCTTTTAGTGCTGTTTGCTCCCTTCGGATGATGAAAGAACATTCAATTTTTAAATTGTATTTGTAAAAAGTATTGCTTGGCATAGAGTTTAGGAAAGAACATTTAGAACAGGTTGATCTGTAACACCGCAAGCAGTCTGTTTTCTATCAATGATTCCTAGCCAGCTTATTAAACAGATTTATACAATGAAAGAATCTAATAACAAAAACATTCACCTCCTTTATTACTTGGCATTATTTATGGCTCTTACTTTTTTTTAGCTACCTTTTTATATATCGGAATCTGCCAACATTGTATTTATAAAGTTTATGTACTAGCAGCGTTTGTTGGGCAGGGATTTGCGTTATTTTATGCTTCTTTCCTCCTACACTTTCTATTGCTGAATCTATGTACAAAACGCTTGTAAAGACTTTGTTCTGAAACACACAAACGGGATGTTTAAAATCGACTCTCTAGAAGCTGAATGTCTAATGTGTTTAATTTCGGATGTTCTCTCAGCTGTAATCCAGCATGTGCTTATCACAGAGCCTATTCTGAGGCTGGCCGTGTTTTCCAAGATCTTCGCTGTTGAATCATAGATCAGGAAGTGTTTACACACTGAGAAACCCAAAGTTCCTCCTATGGCCATCAATTCCAGTCCCTAAATATCTGTAATTACTGTCCAAAGAACAACTTTGTCTTCAAGAGTTCCTTCCTATTTTTTTCCTCCTTCCTTCCTTCTGTCCGTCTGTCTTAGGGCAACGCCGCTACAATGGGCTGTTTGTCAGCTGGGAGTCAGCGCGGGCATTGAGCCGTGTCCAGCTCAGTGCCAGCTCTTGGCTCGGCAGCGCCAGGGTTGGGCCTGGCACGGCCAACCAGCCAGCCGGGATCTATTCCCCATCCTATGGATTGTTCTTTCCTGGCCAGCCAGATCTGTGGCTTCAGTAGTGGCTGGGGCAACCTCTTTCAATGGGCCTGCTCAGGAACAGAACAACCTGGCATCGAAACCTCTTTTTCTGGAATGCTTTCTTTGATGCTCCTGTGTAAGCACAAGACAGAGCTCATTCTGCAGCTAGGAATGCCTTGAAGTGCCTCTGCTGTCTTCAGAGAGAGAAATAAAGGATCCTAGTTGGAAAAGGGACCTGGGAGCCATCCCGCAGCGTGCAACTTGAAATCCCCATAAGCAAAATAAGCCCATAAAGTTGGTTTCCCTTTGCAAACAATAGCAGCAAACTGTTAAAATAAATAAAAAGGGAGACATAGCAAGAGAGAAAGTTTGGCATTGAATTCTCCCAGTGGAGGGCTCTGGCTGCTGGAGCTCCACTGTGTGCTGCACCATGCGTCCGCCCTGGGCATTGGAAGGGGCACTGCAGCTCTGCATTGCCGACACTACAAGCCATGGGTCCAGGAGTGGTCTCTCTGATAATGGCTCTGGGTTTCTTTTGTCTCACCCTTCTAGACACGTTCCCCCCAAACACCCATGTTATTTCAGAAGAAAACCTTTACTTTTTCCACTGAGGTTAACCAAACCTCATTCTGTTCTGCTGTGCTCAGCACTTAAGGCCAAAGTTTACAAGAAAAGTAATTACAGTCTTACTTTTAATTGTAATTAACTACGAGTAGAGAATCAAAATACTCCAGCTACTCTTTTGCTGAACCGAAACGTTATATATAATGTGACAAAGAAAGTGGCTTGCCCTTCAGCCATTAATTTTAGCAGTTCTGTTATTCCTGAATTGCATAAACCTCTGGTGTCAGAGGGGAAAGAATATGAATCAGCGCAGATAATTCACTGAAATGTGTTGCCCACAGTTGTGTCAGAATTTGCAGTGCTTTTCAGGCACTTGAGATGATGATAAATAAGAAACGTGTAATTAGAAAATCAGGAACTCTAAATAAAGAGGTCATGAGTGAAAAATGCCAGTAATGAATTACAAGTGTCTGTGGGTTCACGGGGTCTATGCAGAAACTCGGCCTTTCTAGAGTGAGTCTTTGCCTCCAATTGCACAAGCTGCGAGGCTGCAGGAGCACGGCCAGGGCTGAGCATGGGCTGCTGCAGGACGGCATTGCTGGAGCTGGGAGCCTGCAGGGAGCACAGCGTGGGTGCAGAGGCAAAGATAGGAAGCATTCTGAATCCCCTGTTCTACACTGTGTTCTTTTGTTGTTACCCAGAGTCAAATTCAGGGTGTTTCACTCTCACTGTGACAAATGCAGCTCTTCCCGAGCTCTCCATTTAACTGGAGGTGAACTGGTGTTTTCTTACCTGGCATTTCCCTGTGCTCTGTTCACTTTTCTACATGGTTGACAGCCTGTCCACGGGGAACTGAGGAAGCACGAGGATCAATGGCACCACTGGTGACAAATAAAGAAGCTGAACCAATTCTTGAAAGCGCAGTGAAATGTCAGATATCTGTGTTTGGGCCTCAAACCAAAGCGGATTTTACTGGTGCTGCTGGCACTTACACAGCCCCAAAGCCAAGCTGACACGGACCTTGGCAGCACCATTAGGGTGACCTTCATTTAAAGATGAACTATTCTTGAACAATTTCTCCACTGTCTCTGACACAAACAGGCTTTTCTTCAACACCAGACGTGCATGTCTTCTTGCTCCAACTATTTTTTTCTTGAACAAACATATGTATTGTAGCCAATGCAAGGAAAATCCCACTCGCTATTTATGTTTGAGTTCCCTATGTCCCATTAACAATATCCCAGTGTACTCGTGGCAGCGTAGCATCTTGATCTGAGTCCAGTGCTGTTTTCCTGGATTCCCTTTTAGAGGCTTAAGTGCCACAAAGCGGTTGGTATTATTTAATGATCTTCCATCCCAGAGGCTCTATTCTGGGGGCATTTAAATAGTTTCCTGACCCTCTTTGCAATTTTTCCTAAGCAGAGAGCACCTCTTACATTGCATCTGAACTAAGAACGTCCATCCGGACTGGCAACAGAGCTTGCAATGTTTGAAACTTCTTTATCTGCTCTCCTGTGACTCTTCTGCATATAGCCAAGGTCTTCTTTTGGGGATGCTACTCTCAATTAGGCGTTGCCAGCCAGAATTGCCTGCTTGTTTTTTCATGTGTTTGGATATTCTGGAACCCTGGATAGCACACAGCCAGTAATTCAGAGAAGTAATGCAAAGAAAGAAGTGCCCTGCCCCGATGTATACGTTCAGATTCCACTGGTGCTTGGCAGCCAAGGCTTTGAAGGAAGGCCAGGGCTGGCAGCAGATGCCTTGTGGTTACACTTTGTTTTTGTGGACACACAGACCCTCCCAAAGCAGCAAGATGGCTGCTGGCTGGCTGCTTCATTCCGACACCGCAGAGCACGCCGCTGTGCTTCACTCCTTTGTCAGCATCAGGAAGGCTGGGATTCCCTGCACAAGATTTGATGACACGGTCAAAATGTTTGCACTTGAAGGCAACCCGGTGGTGACCCCGCCATAAAGCGCCGGGAAGGAGCAGTGCGGGGATCAGACACCAATAAAGCCAGCAGTTAACCTCTGCATCCCGACTTGAAGGCGCTCTGCCTGAGAATGTGTCGCTGTATTTTAGCACCGAGCACTGAGGGATCTGCAAAGAAAACCATTCTTGATTACCCTTTCCTAGTTTATAGCTCCTAGCTTTTCTTCCTTCTTTTCTTCTTTAATGTGAAGGACAATTAGGAAGACTCTTCCTTGGTACCAGGTACAGCCTTCACACCAATTAAAAATGTAATGTTACGGACTATCATCATGTAACACTTTAATGCATTAAAGCATTAATGCAGGTGGACTTGGGGGACAGAGGTGACTGTTACTGTTAGATGTGCTTTGGATGTCAGTGCTGCCTTCAGACTTTTCTGCCCTGTCATTGTCAGACATTGATTTATCCAAAAAGTCGTATTGTTTACAACAGAGACATTAAATCATAAAACAGCTTTCATTGTATCCTGTGCTCAGAGAGGCAAAAACATTTCCTAACTGTTAAACCAGCCGGTCTAATCTTTAATGACTTCGGTTCGGTGGCCAAATCTACTTCTCTGTGCTGTTATAATACAGCATTAGATTAGTTACTGTCTCTGAAATTGCTGTTATTCGGTCTCTGTTCAGGAAGGATCACGTTATTTTTCATAAATCATTTTTCTCTTCTTTTACTGTTTAAAGGATAATAGTACTGTAGCTTTGCAATTGTTTTATGAGGCCATAATCCTGTTCCTGTGAGGATAAAGCACAAGGCCCGAGGCAGCGCTGCTCTCCTGAGGAACCTCTCACTGCACAGGGAACACCAGAGCTTTAAAGCAGTGAGACTTTGCCCCTTTGAAATGTCAGAGGTAAGGATGAGGATTTGTGTCAGAAATAGGTGGTACAGCCAGCCCTGTGAAGCTGAAACGTGGGATCTGAAGAATCCCTGTTGTTGGAAATCCAAAGGCCGCAGCCCAGCTGTGAGGCATCACATCATCGAGGTGCCCACAGCACCTAGTGAAGGTTTCTGCTGTGCTCCCACTGCTTTGTGCAGGAGGAGGACCTGGGAGTAAATGTGGAGGTAAAAATGTTTTCAAGCCTTTCTGCATTTAAAAATCCCTTGGGGGAAAGCACCTCGCGGGAGCTATCCCAGCACTGAGGGTAAGCATTGCAGATGGGGCTGTCAGCACAGGTCAAGCCCTACGTGGACAGGCCCAGCTACACACCTGGACTTTGGTTAGAGGTAACTGGTGAGCTGTTAAACATCCCGTGTTGATGCACTCTGTCCCTAAGAGGTTTATTCAATTAACAGTTTAAACTTTCATTACATTTTACCATTTGGTGAAGAGGATTCTCATGCATTTAATAGTTTTATGCATTTACCCATTAGTCCCCTAAATGGGCTTGCTTGGACACGCTTGGCCATTTTCCGAGCAGCGGGTGGGGGCCGAGGCAGCGAGCAGACAGTGATGCATGACACGTGTCAGGGCTGCTGGTGTCTTCCTGACCTCCTCAATCCATCTCACCGAAGGTTGCTGCTCGTTAATCCCACTGGCACGGCCGCCTGCAGGCAGGTAGCCAAGGGCTCAGGTAGCTCCGTGCGTGCCGGCCACGAAGGAGCCTGGATTGGCAGTGTGTTTTCATCAGAGAAGAAACTTACAAGAAAATGACATATGTTCTTTAACCTAAGGACTGCTGATCACTTTAAATACTTTAAATTAATCCAGCTTCATTTGTTAAAACTAGCATCATCTACTTAACGACTATGGGCACGGTGTTTTATGCTTACAAACAGGCAGCACAGCAATTCTGAATCTTACTCTGATGCTTTACACAAGGCTGCCTAAAAATCCCTTTACAGGAATATTAATATTAGGTGTCAGCCCTTATCCATACTCCTTTAGAAATTCCCACTATGTAGACATACAAAGTTTTCATGTCCTTCCATGACTGGTTCTGTAACACAGAAAGCTGGCAGGGTTTGTCGGCATCCTATTGACTTTGCAGGGGCTGCAGGCAGCAGTTCAGAGCACTTACTGCTCAATCAGCAGGTAAACTCACAGACAGAGCGTGGCATTTTCCTACCAGTGTGAGAGATGCCTGAAGGATCGTTTGGCAGCTCTCTGTGGCTTTTGATAACGGACGAGTCGGAAACGTTTTCTGTCTTAGAGAGAAAGTTAAAAAGGAGAGGAGAAAACAGAGGCCGCGGAAATACAGAACTGCTCAGAAATACAGCCATCATTCGGATAGTTACTGCTTTGTGCCGCAGTAACTCCTGCTGGAGGTGGTTGTTCCAGACCCCGAGGAAGAACAGATCTATGGCTTATTTTATTTCTGGCGTTTGTACTGAAATAATCAGCACATCACATGGTGAAAATAATGATGGTGAGGTCTCGGACCTTTGAGCGGCTCTGTCCTCTTGGAAACAGACCTTAAATCTGTGGCCACCAGGGAAAAGGCGTTCCCTGCGCCGTGCCCTTCAAAATCGCTTCCATTTGGGTTTAATAGAGCTGGAGTCTGTTCCCTTAGGGAGCGCTGCCACCCTTTATTTGCCATTTGTCTGCGCTATTGAAGTCGAAGTCGCAGAGAAGAAACATATTTGTTAGGATTTGCTGATCTTTTTTTACTGTACAGAGACAGTGAGTCTGTGCTGCCGTCCCAGCTCTGTGAGTGCTGTTTGTGAATCCTCCAGTAGGCTCAGCGAGGACGAAGATGCATCTCGCTGTGGGGCTTCATTTGAAACTGGCCCATTGGAAATGCATCATTCTGCAGCGCTCAGTAGGGATTCTCATGAAAGTGATGCATTTTGTTTATCTCGAGGCCCGGCAAATGCTTTCCTTATTTGCCAGTCCTCTTACAGTAAAGAGCAACGCAAGAAAGTCTTTGAAGCTCTCCATGAACGGAGCACGGGGCTGTCTCTTCAGTTGCTTTGCCACTCTGCAGCCTGCAGCAGGATCGTCTCAGGCATTGCTTCACATCTATTGCAGATGTATTATTTTCAGCCAAATATGACCACCTGCAGGTTTGTGCTGGTGTTAGCATTTTCATCTCCCATTATTCCAATCCAGCTGGCTTTCCTTTGAAGTCGGTTCCCTCATGTTAAATGTTAACTATAATTTCTCTCGGCCAAAAAAACAGATAGTGCATTCTTTCCTGTCTGTGTGATAATGGCCACAAGTGTGTTGGCTGTGTTCAGCCTGACCCACCGCCACAACTGGTCTGTGCCAGGGGAGGAGTGCCATGCACAGCTCCCAGCTCCGTGCAGCAGGACCTCGTGTGTCCACAGCCCAGGGCTGGCGTTTGCCGAGGGCTGAGGGCAGAAATGGCATCTAAGAGTAAACTGTGAGCAACCCCAGAATTCGGGGCTGGTTCGGGTGCGCTGATGTTTTGCTTCTAACAGCTGCACCAGCGTTTTTCTAAACATATTTCAGTGCTTATCCTTGCATTAAGTACAATAGCAGTGGAGGGGGAGACTTGTGACCATTTGAACTTGCAATCCCCAGAGAGCTTTTTATTCTAATAAAACAGCAAAATATTGGATACATGACACCCCTTACATCAAACTCTATCGTATTAAGGAAACCTTAGAACTCTGCTCTGCAGCCTGGCCTGATACATTACAATTCATCTGGGATCGGTATAAGAAATAATTACATCTATTTATTTATTCCACTGTCAGAATGTTGACACTAGTTTTTCATATTGTCTCTGTCATGAAGAATCATAATTAAATAACATGTCAAATGTATTGATCACACATTTATAAATTTGTTTGATCTCTCATAGAGGCCTTTTGTTATTAGGAGATATCACAAGATCAGAATTAAAGTTCGTCAAGCCGTCTCGCTCATTCTACATGGGACTTTTTCCTCCGAATTAACCACAGAATTCTGATGGCTTGTGATTCTGATATCAGATAATCTCTTGCTGTTTATTTCAGGTTCAATATGCCATTTCCCTTGGACCAAAATCTGGCTAGATAGGCACAGTCTTATTAGGCTGCAAAGTGACACACTTCTGTTGTATTTTTCCTACTTTTCTGTCCTAATTTCTCTGTTTGGAATGCTCTGTCTTATCACAAAGATCAGCTGGTGCTCGCCCTCAGTTTTTGTGTTCTTCCTGCACAGAACAGAGCAGGAATCTCAACCACTGCCATTCATTTCCCTCTGCTGATAGCAGCACATAAACGCAGCTCAGACATGCAAGTGCATCAGAGCACATGGAGACGTGGGTGTCTTTCTGAGCTTCAGCTCCTCAGCGCTCGCATCTCTGGGTCAAACACATTTTCAGGCAGCTGACAGAGAGAAGGATCATAAGTTGTACGTCCATATGATGCTGTTTCTTCCATATAAAATATAATTTGAAACGAATGGCGTGCTCTTTGCATCCCATGTGCTACTTCAGAGGCTAAAAATCTGTAAATGAATCGGCGTTTGTTGTCCCTTTTTGATGTGTTTCCCCCCGTTTTCTATAAGAACATAAGCTAGGAAGGTTTTACTCAGATTTGGTGGCAGAACACATGCATTAAGATTAAGTTTCTTTTTAAAATTTGCATTCTTTGCTTTGTGTGTTTCCTAAATGGGGCAAGAGGGTTTCTTAGTATGTCTTAGTATTAAAATCTAAAGTAACAGACCTTCATTCTAATGAGCTTTGTAAATCTGACCTAAAAAGTGTCGCCTAGAGTCTTTGAAATGAGTTTCCTACAACTTCCTCTGATCTGATTGTGTGTTTTAGGGGAGGTTAAATGGGTTAAGATTCTTAGCTGTCCTAAAGCCATTGGAGTGATTCCTTATTAATCTTTTTCACCCCCTAAGACA
Organism: Excalfactoria chinensis; assembly: GCF_039878825.1. Taxonomy (NCBI): domain Eukaryota; kingdom Metazoa; phylum Chordata; class Aves; order Galliformes; family Phasianidae; genus Excalfactoria; species Excalfactoria chinensis. The sequence continues at coordinate 6,605,047 of NC_092843.1, read as the reverse complement.
TCATCTACAGATCTAGGCGGATTTAGTACATAAGATAACATAGTCAGCCCTGCCATAACGATCCACACAGCTTCTGAAAGGACAAAAGGGTGACAGAAATATGCAGGAAACCCTTCCAAAGCTCCGTGTTAACAATCGTTTCCAGTCTTTCCTTTGCCTATATTCAGTTCTTACTTGTTGCATAAGATACATTTCGTCGTCATAGGATAATGTATCTGCAACTTGTGATCGAAATTACAAAGAAGTTTGTTGTGCTCTGTGTCCTATGGCAAAACTTGTGAGCATAAGGCAGGGTCTGCAGTGAGCTCCGTTACCGCTGATAACCAAGAGCTTCTTGTTCCTGCAGACGGAGCTCCGTGGCTGTTCCAGCAGCTGCTCCTCCCACTGGCCCCCACTCCTCAGACTGCTTTTCCTGCTCTTCTTCTTCAGGTTTGCTCTGCAGGGTTGTGCTGAGGGGTAAATATCGCAGAGCTTCACTTCAGGGAGAGGAGTTTCCTTTCTACCAAGTGAATAGCACAGAAAAGAAATAAAGAAGTCCAGAGAAGGATGCATTCATTTCAGTGAGCGATGCTTCTGTCTTTAGACACCCTTTGGCATAATGGGACAGGTCAGAGCGCATGGAGTGGTGTAACAGTGCTTGTACCATGAATATGCCTTATTTGGAAGGATCAGAAATCTGGTTATCCCTCTGTCACTGATGATATATTTTACACAGTCCCTTTTCATCCCACTCTAGTTATGGCTGCGTGGTGTTTGCAGTTCAGCCCTCTTCTGTTAGTGCTTATTTACTCATAACCATTTGCTGGGCAATAAAATGCGAGTGAAGTCTGTGGCCAGAGGATTTTTATACAGCTGTCCAGGACCTAAGAGCATTTGAGAACATTAGGTGTTGTGCAAATAATAGTAATATAATTTCAGGGATCAGCTGCCATTTAATCAATGTCCGGAAACTGTCAATTGCTTCCATGATTTATGGCTGTGAAAATAACAGAATGGGTTGTGGAATAACAAGAAGCTGGCTTAAACTGCGTCCCCCCCCCGAATGGGGTACGTTGAAAGCACCACAGACTGAAGCACAGAACTATTTTGGAAGAATTTTCTCAGGATTCTTAAGTGTTTGCCTTCGCACTGAGCTCCCTGTTGACATAAGTGTTCCTTAGCCCTTTGCAGGTGCTGCCATAGTCTCATGGAGATCTTATGAACCCATTTACAGTCTTTCGGCCTCAAAAAAAAAAAGGAAAACACTTAAAAACACTGAGTGGCTTCTTCAAAGCCAGAGCACCCTGATAAGTAACCTAAGTGTATGCTTTTCCATGTGTTTTAACGCTTTCTGCAGTGTAAGAGTCCAGGCCCACAAACACTGCTGGGCCACAGTCACTGCAGTCGGTTTCTCACCATGGTAATCGCTTGCCCTCAGCTTGATAATATACTTAAGCATATGCTTAACTTCTTCCATGCTAAGGAGAGCATTTAAGCATGGTTCTTAAATCTCGGTGGCTCTAAATCAAGCATATCTTTAAAGTGCTCTTCTCAGTTGGCTAAGTGTCTGGTGGCAAATCTTTAAAGGAAAGGGTTCTTAAGGACTGTGTATAAATAAAATATCGCATACCTTGCAGCAGACCCTTGTACAAGCAGGCACCTGAGCTGTTTGCTGGGCAGGATTCTTCTCTTGTCTATAAGCTCACCCCTACCCCAGGGTGTATCATTTTAGACTGTGCTGGTTTGCCCATCTCTGAAGTGGGGCCGATGATTGTATTTTCATACTGTGCTGCTGTTATTTTAGGAATTCATATTTATAGAGTGCTTTGAGGTCACCAGGTTCTCAGCAGATACAGTAAGTGCATACGCTTATTGTATCTGCATGCATTATTGTATCTTGGAGATACAGCAGCAGAAGCAGCACTTCTCAAAGTAAATACGGTTGTTATTCTTCCTCCTTAGCAGCATTTTAAAAGAGAAATTATTAAATTACACAAGTATTTGAAAAGCAGTTCGACCTGTTTATGGCAGAAGATTAAAAAGCTCACCCTTTTCCAACAGCAGCTAAGCAAAAATTACAACTTGTGTTGCACTCTGCCCAATAAAAGCCCCCTGCTTCCATAATTCTCCTTCTGGTACTTCTGACACCAGCGTGCCGGGGATTTTTGTCTGCACGGAGCCCGGCTTTGGGCTCTTTCTGCAGAGATGTTTCAGGCAGAATCTGGAGGAGCTCAGGAATGTGTGCTTTATTAAAAAACATACAGCGGAGGCAGTTTAGGTATTTAGCCTCTGAAGCATTTTTTTGTACCTCTTAATTACTTATAATCTGACTTTTCTTTCTAATTGAGGCTCCCAGCATCTGTCTAGCTACCAATACTCTTAACTACTAATTTACATTGCAGTTGGCACCTGACCTTACATGACACACGTAAGACTCTTAGACAGATAATCCTGGCTTCTTCTTGAGAATTATGTCGCCATGGAAGGGTCAGTGGTGTGAGACAGCACAGCTTGAGGTGCGAAGTGCCGCGGCGGCTAACACACTTTACCTAGCTGAGTCTGGGAATCCCTTAACAGGCTGATCCGGGCTTTTACGCGGCAAGTCCTCCTGCGTTTGTCCCGGGCAGGCATTTCTCTGCCTGTCACTTACAGGCCTTAAAGCGGCGTGTCTACGGTGGTTAATTTGCAGACATCAGTAGTCACATTTCACACTGAATTCCACCCTGTGGGGCTGTGTCTAATTGGACAAATTTGAGCAGCAGGCAGAAAAGCCACCGCAGCATGGAGCATTGATATATGGGCACAGGCAGAGGGTTGTAGTCTTAAAGATACAGCTTCTCCGCTCACCGGCCCACGTCCACCAGGACCCCAAATTCAAAACAGAGCTGTCACATTGAGCGAGGCTTCACATCCATACCCAGAGCATCACCTGGGTGCTGCAGGGCTGCAGCCGCATTTCTCTCCTCTTATTCACTCTGCTAACTTAGAAGTATGCTCCAAACGATCAGGAAAGTGTTTGCAACTTTGCAGTGTGTCAAGGTAGCGTTCAGTCCAGCCCGAGCCTCTGAAATCAGAGGTTTGTTTGGCTTTAAACTGCACAGCTGCAATCCACATTAGGGTTTCTTTCTGGGAATTTCCTGCAATATCGCAGAAGGCAAGGTGGAGCAGAGAGGCACTGTTATTAGCAAAAACAACAAAAAAAAGGGATTTCAGATCCTTGGCAATAAAAGTGAGTTTAGGGGTTGTTTCTGGTCATAGATGTTTCTTTTCCATTTTATGTTTCTTAAGCATAATAAATGTCAGATGGCTCGAGTAGCATGTTTTATTAAAATAAGTGAATTTGGAGTTCATGAAAGAGTGCGGCATCGATAACATTGCATGCAGGATGGCTTTGTTTGTGTGGGGAATAGGGAGTGGGGTCTGGTCTGCCCTTCACCCAAACTCACAGAGACCATTTTTAGAAGGGAGAATTTAGATTAAAATCCGTGTGTTTGCTTCGTGTTTGTATCTCTGCTGAGATCACAATCAAAAGTGCCATCTAATGACAACTGTGAAATGGAACTGAAAGTTGAAGACCGCTCCGTGGTTTGGTTGGGTTTTGGTTGCTGGGTATTTTGGACATGTCCATTAAGAAGTTGATGGAGACTTCAGCTTCTTTTCCATACCTTGTGAAAGGATGATTATTTTCCATTGTCATTCCTGTGTGTTGTATTCAAGGTGCTGATCTCGTTGTGCGGCGCTGCTCAGCACAAGTAGCTCCTGTGAGAAATGCAGTTCCCAAGTGTCTTGGTTTGGGTTTAATCAAAGGAATTTGTTAAATATCAACTCCCTTCCCCACTGTCATTGTTTCTCAGGATGCATAGTTCCATTCTGTGATTTTTTCACAGATAATGGTCATTTGGGAAAAGATCTTATTAAGTGCAAAAGAGAAGTGCTGAAACAGCTTCCCATGGTATGGCTTTGGGGACAAGTTTGACATCAGTCATGGTGCAGAGTGTGTCCCAGGGAAGGCTCCTCAGTGCCAGTGATGTGGGTATGGTGGAAAGGTTTCTGCCAAATCGTATGGAAGGGATGGCTCCGAAGTAGGGACCGTTATTTTTTTCACCATGGCTGATGTGTGTTTGTATCTAATGTAGTCACCAGAGGAAAATGGAAGTCTCTTTATTGTCAGAATCTGTATCCTTCACGTGGATGTGGTTGAGTTTCCTCCTCTCCTTGCAACCTGTTCCTTCAGTCCTGTAGCATAGATCTGAAGGTTTGCTTTACTTAACATTTTCCAAACTGGAATAAAAAGCAGCTTACTTTAACTCACACCATGGGAGCACTGTGAATTTTTCCCCTCTGGGTTACTCAAACAAGCCCTAGGCCTGGCAACTCTGAGCACTTACAAGAAGCTGCAAGTGTGAGATTTAATGCCTTGTAACTTTAATCTGCATCCACAATAAATTATTTATGCGGAGCGTGTCAGCAGCGCTGTGTTATGAGGCAGGAAGGCTCCTGTGAAGGCAAGCAGGCCTCGCCGCCATGTTGGCGCATTGAGACACACAGGCCAGCATGAGAAGGAAGCCCAGTGAGGAGCCCAGCTGGGCCCTGACCACGCTGTCCTTCAGGGGTGCCCAGACCTCTCCTGCCCTCTCCATTGCATTTTTCTCCTTGTGTAAGATGTATGCACTCAGGTGGCTGAGGAGGGTGCCAGGCCTGTGCCCACGTGCCCCCTAGGCTGGCAGCCCCAGCTGTGCACATCAGTCGGAGGGTGCGTGAGTAGCTTGCATTGAGGTTTGTAAATAGGAGTCGTTGCTTAAGTGCCAGCATTATAATTAAAAAGGTTTTCTCTTTTGGCTTTTGTCTACATACTTTCCTAATATTGTCATTTGGCAGAGCCAGGGTGTCTCTCACAATGTAATTGCCACAGAACATTTCCTTGAAAGAGCAGCAACACCCCGCCTCCTCCTAACACTTGCATGTGGAAAGCACCAACTGTTTTATAGGCATTAGTGAGTTATGCTGTTCAGTGCAAGGATGTATTAACTGTCTGTGCAGCTGAGACAGCTGTAGAACAGCTTCGGAGATGAAGTGACCTGCCCAAGGCTGCACGGCGGGTGCTGTAGCAGAGGCAGGGCTGCGGTTGTGCCTCTTCCACAGGAGAAGCACAGTGTGTGCATGTGTCATTCCTCCTCCCCTCCTCCTCTTTCATGGCCATAGGTTACAAACAAGCAATAGGTGTCGATGCATAGCAGAGGACCGTGCTGTATGTCCATGCCAAGCAGCAGGACCGCTGTGCCATTGCCCCACAGACAGAGCCACCCCAGCTCCTGCTGTCAGTGCTTCTCTGGTTATGGTGGGGGGAGCCACCTTGAAACATCATGTTTTTAAGGAGCCGTAGCGATAATAGCGGAATTAGAAAATAAATAAATAAACAGATCTTCAAAATCAGTTGCAGAACATACTTTCTATTTTTGGGCAAAACTTGGAAGAGCTGGAAATTTTCCAGTTGTTTTGAAATGAAACCCTAAATTAAAACAGTAGCTTTAGTGAGGGTGGGGGGAGTTGTTTGTTTTGTTTAATCTTTAGTACCAAGAAAATTAATCTTTTAGACAGGTATTACATTTGTGGGAACAGTAGTGCAGGGGCAATTAGGAACTTGTCCCCATTCAGACTGGTGAGAACTAAGTTTGGGTAATACAAGCTCAGGTCTTCAGCTGGCCTAAATTAGCACAGCTCCATTCTGGCTCCAGCTGCAGTCCCATATTACTGTTCTATTGCAGCAGATCTCATTTATGACATGTTTTTAAAGCAGATCTGAAATGATCCAGCTTTAAAAAAATAACACTAATAAGGGTGTAGTTACATGAGCATCTTATCCTGCAGCAAAGCCAGTTTAAGAGGCTCCCAGCCCTTCCCTGACCCTGCCTTCTCCTTTCAACCCCACAGTTTATTTCCCCTCTGCTGCTGGAAGCTTTTGGTGTTTGTGGGTTTGGGTGTTGTTTTTTTTTTCCCCTTTCTTGCATTGTTTCAGTCATCAAGTGGAACGCGTTTCCTTAACACATGTATGAGCAGAACCGTGTGGTGAGCTGTCGCAATGGGATGGCAAACAGGGGAAGGGCTGGGAAGCTCATGGTGTGGGGAATCTTTCAAACTGGCTCTGGTGCCAGAGCGGATGCTCCTGCTGCTACCACTAAACCCCGGCGGCTTTGCAGGGTTTTTACTCAAAGACCCAGCCATGCAAACAGCTCAGCGGGCACTCACTGCTGGGCAGGCAGCAGCCTGTGGCAGTGGGCAAGAGCTCACATCCCAAAGAGCGTTGGCTTCGGCTTTAGCTCATGAATTCAGCAAGGCGTGTAGCATGGTCTTAATCAGCTCCCGAAGCTCTGCTGAATTAGAGCCATAGTCATGATGAGATTATTAAGGAAATTGTGCTGTTTCTTTGCTCATGACAGTGATTTGGTCTTACCAGAGCAGCGCTTGTGCTATCGCTGGAGTAGCTGAGAACAAGTCAGGATTTCAAGGAATCTAAGAATAGTTCACTGTACCAGGAAATCTAGTCTACAGGGATTCTGCACTACATAGCAATGAGATCAAATGCCTTCCTAACCTATTTACTTTAAATGTATCTTGAATGTTAGTAATGATGGAGTCAACAGACAGATCTTTAAAAAGCACGGTGCCTGCTGAATGTCTGACACGATGTTTAATGAGAGCGGGAAGGTTTTTTGTCCAACTGCCTTCAGTCTGTGGAATGTGTTTTCTCTGTGTCGTTTTGGCTGGATGGATCTTGTGGCCAATCTATTCCAAAGTAATTAATTGAACATTTGCAGAAACAACATGGTATCTTGGTCCCGCACATGGTACGGATTAGGTGGAAACTCCAAGCTTTTCTTCATATGTGGTGTGGTTATCAGTAGCCCTCCAAACAATGCCTGCTGATATCCTTCCTTACGCATCTTTTTTAAAGGAACTGAAAAACATGATGACATGTAACAAAACCTCCCTGGGGGCTGCGCTTTGTTACCCGGTGGGAAGCAGCGCTGTCTGCAGTGCAAGGACAAGGAGCTTCGCTGTGCTGCTCGGGGAGCAGGGAGCTCACTGCCCCCAGCACCTGCTGGGCTGATCCCACCTTGTAGCACACGGTCCTGGCAACGACAACCCAGTGTGAGTTTGTTTGTCTGCTGCTTTCTGAGTGCAAGCTGTATTACTCACTCCTTTCTTTATACATTACACAGGCAGGAAACAAAAATGGGATACAAAAACAAAGTCTGTCAATGATTACTAACCTGGAAGATAGACCATAGTAATAAATCTTCCTCCTTCTTTCTTTACATACAACAGTGCAACACTCCATGCAACATGAGGAGAACTAAGATGCTCACACACTCAGAGGAGTATAGAAACAGCCCTCCAGGCATCCCTTGGCCACCACTCCTGCTACTGCTCGCTCGGGGTACAACAAGGCTTCTCAAGTGGTCTGGATGGCCCAACAGGACTGCGAGGCAAAGCACAGCAGTTCTGTTTTAGCTGAATCAGGAATAAAACATTGAACCACACGCCCAGGTGGAGGCAATGCCTAGAATAGATCGCTAAGTACAGATCCATGCTGGTGGCTTTGCCGTTTGTGGTTCTTTTAGTAATAATTTTTGCAGTAGTGCCAACGAGATTATCGTGGTAAGAGGTGCTTGTTTACATTTGGTGGTTGTTAGTGTCATTTCTTTTTTGATTAACCTTTTGTGTACTGCAGCTGCTCACTGCAGTCCCGCAGGGGTTTTATGATTTGAGAATTTACGACAAAAGCGCTCTAACACGAGGAACTTGAGCTCGTAGGATTATGCTGGACATGCATAGGTCACTGCAGGAGCATTCGCTGGTTTTCCTTCTTCCTGTAACTCTGATAACAGTTCTGTGATCAAAAAATTCAAATGAGAGCATTAGCAAATGCAAACATGCAGCCGCGTTCTCATCATTGAGACTAATTTTAAACCTTTGGATAAAGTGCTCGGGTTTTATCAGCTCACAGATAGGGAAGTGACAAGCCCGTTTATAACTATCTGTGATACAGAGCAGCAGCATCAGAGAAGCCATGGGATTTTGGAATCGGCACCGAGAAACTTTTCCATAAATGCCAGGAATAATATTATATTTGAATATTTAACCCTTCTACAGGCAATTTGAGGACTGTAAACCATATGTGCTTTTCATAATTGGAGCCAAGATGACCCTACATAAAGATAAATATAACTACATAAAAGCATTCAGGAAGGATGGTGGTGCGGTTGGGAGCTGGGCAAGTACCGGCCAGCCGAGGGTCTGATCCCCGCGCAGCCACAGGCTTCTTGGGTGATCCTGGGCACGTAACCTAATCTCTGCCTGCTTCAGTTTTTCCATTTGGGAATGAGAGATAATAATACTGCCCCACAGCCACACTTGGGGAAAACACATTGCTGCCTGTGGGGTGTGTGCTGCAAGATGGAGCCGTCAGCCCGAGCTGGATCTCACCCTGAGCCCTGCTGCCCTGGGCAGCTTCACCTCTGCTTCCTTAGAGTCCTGCCAGGCCTATGCAGCACACCTGGAGCTTCTTCCAGGAAGTCACATCTCCGGCAAATGTTCCTGGTTTGAGCATAATTTAAGTTCAAAAACAATGAAAGGAAAACAGGAGAAAAGGGAAATCTGCAGTAGATGAGAGTATCTGGTTTTGTTTGAGTGCTACCTAAGTAACTTGTGTTTATTGGTTATAGACGGGTGTTTTCTTTATATGGGCTCTGGCCAGGTAGCTGGTGTGGTACTCGTGACTTGGCGTCCACTTCTGGCCTTTGTGAGTGTGCTCAGGAGAGATAAATCCCAGTTCCCTTACGATCCATTGGAAAAATGGGTTACTTCAAAGTAATCAGTTACAGGCAGGTCTTAATGCAAGGGGGGGAATGATGCTTAAGGATGACAGCCCCACTCTGATGCCATCCATGCTCTGAGTAGGTCCATAAGAACCCGAGGAAGGCTCCATGCACCGACAGCACAGCGCAAGGTGCGGGCAGCGTAATCGCCCCTCTTTGGAAGGAAGAGTTTTGATGTAATTGCACCCTTCAGCCATTGCCACACTTTCCTCTCTTTCAACTTCAGGCAGGTCCACACATTGAGATGTGAAGCTGGAAATGAAACACATCTGGATATCCAAAAATGACAACAGACTTTTATTTGCTATTTTTGGTATACAACAAAAGCTTTGTATCTTGCTAATTGAACATATGGGCTCTCGGTTGCTTTTTTCCCCTGCAAAACTCCACTTTTCCATGTGTCATCGTATGATTCCAACATTTGATCTGTCGAGTCCATCTTGGCCATGTGTTTGTTGTAATCTGCTACACATGTAGGCTTGTTTTCGTGTGCGTCCTGACCTCCAGTGAGAGCTGCAGTTGTTTCCATCATGGGTAGTGTTGAGGAGTTACACATCCTTTTTATCAGTATATTTGGCCACCGGCAGCTCCTCGCAGCGCGGAGCTGCAATCCTGCCAAGCCTCTGAAAGCTCCGTGGCTGGGGCAGCCCTATCTGTTTGCATTGTGATACCAGATGCTGCTGCTTTTCACTGGAATAGGAGTAGAAGGGAGCTCACCAGAAATAGCAAATAGCCCCGTGGGTACAGTCCAGCATCTCACCAAGGAAAGTGGTGGGGATCGGGGTGCAGGGTGAACAGGGTGAGTGCTATATCTGACGTGGAGAGCTGCCCATGCCATGCATTCCCAGTGGGAACTTGGCCCTGCTGTTCATACGTTCTTGAGACACGATGCATTGCGAAGGCAGGATCTCTTGATTAGCTTGAGTGATTCGTCATCAGTATTTTTTGTGCCTGTGGGGGATCCACTTACTTATTTCAAACTGCAGTCCTAAATTGTTCCCATGCTTCATCGTGCTTTGATTAGCTAAAAAGTCAGAGTAACTGTTTGAGGAACTTGGCATAACTGAAAAACAGGTGATGCTGATCAGGGCACGGGCACGGAGAGGCATGCTGCTGCTCTGGGTGTTGTGTCTGAGTGCAGGCAGAGTGCCTGTGCAGCACCTCCTGAGCAGTGCACCAGCACTGCTGCATTTTGTCCTCCAGGATAAAGGACAAATTGAAGCAAAAAAGGAAGGGGACAACTGTGCATTTACTTGCCAGCACCCCTGTCTGGTAGCCCTGTGCCACCTTACAGCTGTGCTAGTAGCCACCTTTCTTGCAATAAATACTGGGCCAGTTTCATCACATTTGGGTTATGTTTATCAGCACAGCGCTTAGGCAATGGGGTTTGGTTGCAGTGGGGAAGTGTTTCATTCCAGCCCAGCAATGAGGTGAGGCGATGAGGAGCTGCATGCAACAGCGTGCTGCTGGAGGCAGCCCGGTGTCTGTGTTGCAACACTGCACCGTGCTGCCGTGAACATCAAATATTTGTACTCGAAATCAGGGCTGAAGCAGCTTCCAGTAGGAGTATGCTGTCCCTCCCTGGTTGAAAAACATCACACACGCATTCTGCTGTCACCGTGTTCAGCTCCTGACATGCACTGCCTGGTGATTCTCTTCCAAACTCCCCTTTTCTTTGAGCCAAGAACGTAACGTTCAACAAACGTGAGGTTGCGTTTGAGAACTTGGATGGTCTTAGAGGTCTTTTCCAGCCTGAACGATTCTGTGCCTTCCCAATCAACTGAAGAATGAACTCTGAAGCAGAAGTTGTTTTTAACAAAACGAGCTTACAATTATTATTCATAAATGCACATGTTATGGCTGCAGTTGTTCCACTTCTTTCTTTTACAGCCCTATAAATTGTATACAGAACATGAAGGCTTTACTTCTTAAATAAATGTTTTGCAGCCGCCATAAATTATCTTTCTTGCATTCATAATGAAAAAAAAAAAAAAAAAAAGAAAGAAAATCCCTGTTTGATGTTTTATATCCTCTTCCCTAAAATGTAAAATATGGTAGTTGGAGCCAGATTTTATCTCATTTGAAAATAAAAGAAGGTTCATTTCCTACTAATTTTTTTCAGTCTTGGGTTTGGAGTTCCCATGAAATGCTGCCCGATCTGCGGAGCAGTGTTACAATAAACTCTGCCTTATCCGAGTTTGACTTGTACCACCGTGAGTAGTTGTCGCCTTTAAGTGAGTTACGAACAGAACCTGAACCTCCTGTATTTCTTTTAATCCCTAACGGTGGTTATATTTCATCTCCCATTGCACCCTGGTCGCTGGCTGGATATTGGATTGTTGAACTTTCCTGGACACAAACCTACGAGGACCCTGCCCCAGCATTGCCGTCCTGGAAGCGGGCCGTGCTGAACTCCCAGCTCACTGGTTTGCAAAGCAAACTTCAGCCTCGTACTATTTACCTTGGCAAGTGCCCGACCAGATTGATGATCTGTAAAGTGGATTTGTTATTTGGCTGTTTGCTTTGGCAGCTCTTGAAAGCAGTTTGCTGATTACAGTCCCAGATGTCATTGCATACATTACTGCTCTGTATAAGTTTCTTTTAAAGTTTTAATTTCGGCTACAAATACTATTAAGCTTTTTGCACCTTTCTGTCTTTTAAGTCGTGGATATTAAATATCAAGAGCCGGCAGCCTTCATTTCTGTCACTTTCCCTGTTATTATCTCTGTCAGCCTCCTCTGGGCATCTCTGTAGCACCAGCATCCGGGAGGAGAGCCCCAGATCAGCGCTGTCCCATCTACAGCACAGCTGTTTGCAAGTTGCTCACGTGTGCTGATTTCTGATTGTAGGTCACCTGAAATTTTGGCATTGTGCTTTTGCAAATGGTCAGGCTTCAAATGAGCAAAGATTCGGGTCGGAGGAGTTGACAAGGGCAGTCATAACGGTAACTAAAGTCGTGTTGCGCCCTGTTTGTATGAGGGTAGACAAGAAACAGAGCGTGCGTCTCCAGATGTGCTTTACTTAGCTTACATCCATCTCCTCTTAACCACGATCCTGGTCTCCAAGGCCCCCACACCCAACCACTCAGCAGGTTGGTGCATAGATGGGTGCAGTTGGGCTCAGGGAAACGACTGGGGTCCTGGGCTGGAACAAGCAAACCGTGCTTCACCAACAGCAGCTTCCTTTTTGTTTGCCGGGGGCACTTTCAGCTTTGAAATATTCAAGTTGAAGAAATTAATTCACTTTAAGTAAGTTTACTTTTCAAGAGGAGGATATCATTGTAGTATTTTTGGCCACTGCTTGAGAATTCCTCTAACCCTTTACTATAATAAGCAAATTGGGCAGATTAAAGACACATTACGCTGCCAAATGGTTTTTCTGAACTGCGCAGAGCTACCCAGGGTGACATGGATTTTTCTCTGTGGAAGAGGTTGTGGGGGTTTTTGTGAGCTGCTATGCTTTTTTTAGCGCTTCCTGTTTTATTGTGTTTGAAGTGTCTTTGTGGTGACCTGTTGGGGTAAGATTCTTCCATATGGAAGTGTTTCTTCAACTTTTAATCATTTTTGTTGTTTCTTTTTTGTTTTTTTTTTTTAAAGAAAGATTTTAAATCCGATTTGCAGATGTCTCTGCTTTGGTGTGCAGAGAGCAAGTCCAACTCACTGCAGTGTCATAGAAACACGAGTTGTGATGAATTGTTCATGAATGGTGTAAAAATGACATCCGCGTATTTGCACCCAATTAATTAAGTTTCATCCCTTCTATAAAATCTGTTTCAAATAGCCTTAGAAGAGCATTTGTGTTTTAATCTACGCTTCTCTTCAGCAAACGGTGCCCCTTTCAGCTGTGGGGTGAAATCTTGCCCTCGCTGAGCACCTTGGCACAGCTCTCATTGGCTTCGGTGGAGTGGGACCTCACCAGGAGACCCCTGCTCTGTTGTGGGCATCTCTGAGGTCGAATCATATCGGGGTAGCAAACAAATCTGTCCTTGACCCATACCTGGATAAAATCTTGCTGGGATTTTACATAGGGTCAGAAAAGGTTACGAGTTTATTTTTAAGTCTACAAGACAAAATTCCACATTAATGTGCAACAGAATGCATTTTCCCTGCACTCACGTTGGACTCACTGCGTTGTAACCGAGTACAGAGTTTGGACCACTGTATGTGCATTACAACTGCATCCTGTTTCCTATTAGTTTTGACACTAACATCTGAATTTCAGATTTCTCCTTGTTTAGGTTTAACTGCTTGATCTGTGCTTGCAAAAGACATCCTGGGACCTCTCTGCAGTTGTCTGACTTGTGCAGTGTGCGCGGGCAGAGCCTGGCATCTGCCCTGGGAGCCGCAGCAGCCCGCGGTAGGGCTGGCAGAGCACAGCATGGCCCTGCAGACAGCTGGGGCTGTCCATCAGCCGTCTCCGGGCCTTCTCTCTGCATCATATCCTCAGTGTTTTAACCAGAAGAAAACTCTCTTTGACAGCATTTTTGAGCCCACATGTGAATACCACATGTTGAGGTCTCATGTCTGCAGTTTCCCTCCTAATTAAGTGTAGATGTAAGTACTGGGTATCTTATAAGATCCTTGGCTCTCTGCAATTCACCACAGGCATCTAATTTCCACTTCCTTTGTCTTGGACCCTTTATTTTTAGGAGAGGGGTAGGTGGACTCGGTGGTTACGAGTCGATTGGATTATGGGGCTCCTGCAGCCGTCAGCCTGTCAGAGGTCCTGCAGGCAGTTGTGCTCTTGGCTCTCGCTCGTTCATTATGGGTGAAATCCCCTTCCGTGCCGAAGGCTAGCCCAGGCTCTGCTCACCACTTAAGTCATACTAAGCCCTGAAAATGGATCTTAAATGGTATATTGGCCTTGTGCCTGTTCTCAGCACGGAGGTGAATTTCATTCTTTATGAACAGTGAGATTTCCAGTTCGGCTTAGGCTGTTTATCTTCACTGCTATGAGTATTAGCATGGTTTCTCTAAATCTCTCTAAAACTTTTGATGCCTGCAGAAGCGAAGGCTTCTCTTCTGACCTAACAACAGGATGGCTGGAAAAACAGCAGCTTTTTGATGTAGATGGGCACAGCACTCATCTGGTTTGGATTTTCAAGGTGTTCCTAAGTCATATTGTTAGCTGCAGGGGGTCTTCTGTGAGCAGTGATCTGTGCTGACTTGCTACTGAGCCCTCAGAGCATTCCCAGAGACTTCTTCAGGAAAACCAAAGGCAAGGAGCTGTACTGTCCTTCGTACAGATGGAGAAACAAAGGAGGAGGAACTGGTGCAACCTCTTCAGGTGGTGCTGTCTCTTGTCCCGCCTGACAAACACCTGTCATGATACCGGTGCAGTTGTAGCACTGCTGTCAGAGTTGCCACAAGGAATGTGGAGACGTGCACCTGGCAGGCTGTGTCATTGCAGGGTGGCTTTCCCTGTGCTCTGGCAGTGCTGGGAAGCTGCATCCAGTGCAGTGGCAGCTCTCCAGCATGAGATACTTCATGGAAAGTTAGGATAGATCCCACTTCCTCTGTTGTTTTCAAACAGTGTCCAACTAAGTGAAAATTAGCCAGTGTTTGGTTCTGTGGGGATACAGAGGTCAGGGGTTGGAGGTGCTGAGATGCTCATTCCCCACCTTGGAACGAGAAGGCAGCAGCTCTCGGCTTGAGGAAGCAGAAAATGCAGGTGGTCTGAAACATCCCTAATCTTACCTCCTGTTTTGGTTGTATATAAACAAAATCTGTGGGGATTGCAGGGAGGTAACCAGCTTCCAGCATGTACCCCTGTCCCACCCCGGGCTCAGACAGCAGGTGAGCAGCTCAGGAAGCAGAGCACGGATATGCTCCATGGGTCCCCGTTTGCCCTGGGTGCAGGAGGCCAACCCCAGCTTCTGCTCTCACTGCACCTCCTGCCCATCTCCTCTTGGAATCCTGCTTTCCACTTCTTGCAGATTTGTGGAACACGTGCTCTGGAGGAATCCCAATTTTTATTATATATATTTTTTTTCACAGCAAGAAAAGAATTACTCTTTGCATTGTAAAATGCCTCACGGAAAAGTATGCTCCTACTTCATAACGGACTCGGCTGGCCCAACTCAGCAATCCACATTTCTCATCACTTCACAGTGTGCTTTTATAGGGTATAAAAGCAGTGTTATGATCCATGTTCCCAAACCGTGCCTGGGCTAGCAGGAACATCCATAAACACGGCAGACAGGCAGCAGAGCCGCGCCGCCATCTCCTCACATTGGAGCGCTCCCCAGCATCACTTCTGCATCTCTGCTGCACTGAGGAAACCACTCGTGCCTCTGTTGACCTTTTTAATGATCAGAGGTACCTCGTCGTGCTGGTGTGCTTAAGAGAAGCTGCTTCTCCCAGGATGCGTTTCCAGTGTGTTCACTTGTTGCACTTAAAAGTAGTTTTTCATTTAATGTCCCACTTTTTTTTTTTCCTCTCTTTCCCTCGATTTAAATCAGTCTGCACACAGAGGGATGATTGTACCTGGCATTGGCAAAGATTTGACTTCATTTCCCCCCTTTCCTTTTTCTCTCAGTCTGTGAAATGGTGATTGTTGTGTCTTTGCTTCACTGCTTGATGGCTGGTTTATGTTTGAACAGCTATGTGCTCCGTTCCAGGAAAGTCTGTCTTTGTTCCAGGGCTTCCAGAGCAGAGGCTTTTTCCACCTTGATCTTTCAGCAGCACACTAAAACGTTTGGCAAGTTTTTTTGTCACATTTCTTGCTGCTGTCCAGGGTTTCTGAGAGATTCCCTTTGGACGGCTTCCACCATTCAGCTTGCCCACTGCAGGAAGCACCGTGCCTGGATGTAGGCAGCCCCATGCCAGAAGCACCGCGTTGCTCTCAGGTCTCCATCAGCCATTGCCAAACCTCTCAGGTCTCCTCGGCCATCTCAGGAGTGAGTTTCCCTCCCATGAGGGCATGTGAGCAGCTCCAACCTGAGCTGGATCCCCCTAATAGTCAGATCTCTGTTCTGTTTTAAGTTCCCCAGAACCTCGCGATTAGCCCCACTTCTGAGAGTTCAGAGAGGCTTAATTCTACTGTAAAGCTGTCAGCAGTGGTTTTATTTTTATTTTTTATTTTTAAGATGGATTTTGGTTCTTGTACAGATCTACTTCTCTCTAAATTCCTTTTCAACCAAACACACTTGTCATTTCTCAGCCATTAAAGACAATAAACTCCATCTTTGGATTTTTACATGCTGAACTTAGTTTATAATGATAGATACTTGTTTATAACACACTGAAGATTTTTGTTAGCTTTCTGGCATAAAAATCAGAATCTTCTCTTTTGATTCCTAGTTATTACTAGCAGGTTTATCCTTTAAAATATGCTCGAGTTATGATTTCAGTAGAATATTTATTGCCCACCAGCATGGCAGGCTGCAGCGCTCTGACTCCGTCTCGCCGTGTCCAGCAGCGTGGCGATGATCATCTCAAGCTATTTGCAGCAGGCAAGGAGAGTTTGCAGGGGGATTTAGGGATTGCATCAGGACTTAAGGTACCTGATGGAGCTGTGAGGTTCCCGTAAGGTTGGACAGCTTTCCTGCCCAGTGAAGAGACTTTGTGAGAGAGCGAACAGCTTTATCATTGGGTTTAAATGCTCTGAAGGTTTGCAGCGCTGGGTGGCTGCATCAGCCCTCCTTGGGGAGCCTGACTGATCCCAGAGTAGTTGGGGGGGGGAAAGCTTGGGTCGGTCTTCCCAGCACTGTGCAGGATGGGGCCTGTGGGATCAGGGAGGGGTCTGGGGCATCGAGGTTCAGCCGTGCAGACACTGTGGTTCCTCCTTTGTCTCTTTGTATCCCTGATTCCTTTGGGCTTTCGGTGGCTTCTGGTTGAATGGTCAATCCCAAATTACATTATAGGTTACACTGCTCCATAAATCACAGCAAAGCATGCCCTTGCTGTCAGTGCTCCAAAATGGCTTTTCCTGAAGGAGGAAATAAGAACGTTGGCTATAAAAACCCATTTGTCATGCTTCACAGTTAGAGCACGCCGCATTTCGTGAATTAACAGCACAATAGGAATGCCCAGACCTTCCTCTTACACTTGGTTCCTTTGCTTTCGTTGGGGTTATGTACCCGCTTTCTCTCCTTCCAAGAGCAGCAGACCATCTTCGCCGCAGTCCTGCTTGGGTTGGAGTTGTTGCTGCAAATTGCCGAGCGCAAACAGGAGGCATGTGGAGGGTGAACCTCCTGCCCTTTGCGTACTGCCGTGTCTGAGGATGAGAGCGCGATGAGTTAAGTGACCGAAAGCTGTAGGCTAGGACACGCCAGCCGCAATAATTTTTTCACTCCATCATCTCACCTTGCAGTGTCACTCTGCCTTATGCAGCCAGCAGAGCTCTGATGGATAACACAAGTGACAAGGGCAGAACCTCCGGAGCGTGTTCGGAGCAGCCGTCGGGCCATGTGGATGGGGTCCCTCCATCCTGCAGCCGTCGGTGGGGAGGCAGCCCTGCTGCTGAGAGCCGCCGCACACTCTGGCCGTGCTCCAGAGCACATTTGAGCACACCCATAACCTTCAGTATATATACTATCGTTCAAGTCGCTGTGGCCGTTTGCATGCTAAGAATGAAGTATATACTTAAGCTGGCTTGCGACCAGAGATTTCGGTGCTTTGTAGGTCCAGTCCTTGTTGGAGCTAAGATAGCTCATGCAGCTTGGCACGCGCTTTTAATGAAGTCAAAATCAGGCCAGAAGAATTTATCTATCCTGACTTGGAAGACTTGCATGGAAACAAGTCGAACGTTTTTTTGAAATTTTTATTTTATAAACACAAAATTTCACATTTCATTCTAGGCCTTAAAGAAACACTTCTTCATGTTCTCTTCATGTTCTTGGAGGAACGTACAGACTTGGGTTGGGCCATTTCCAGATCACCCAGAGCTGGGTGGGGGTGTCTGCTCAGCACTGCACGGCCCCTTCCAACACTGTCCAGCCCAGACTGTGTGGGGCACTGCCCACCCCGCTGCCCTGGGGGCTGCACCTCTGTCTTCCAGCTCTCTCCAGCTGTGAGCAGCACAACTCCTTGTTTCAGCACTCATAGCTCATAGGATTTGTCTGTGGGTATGTTTTGTACACGCGCCTCCATTCTCTGCTCTTGGTTAGCTCAGTTCATAAGTAGCAAGAGTGAGTTTCCAAAGCAGTTTTGACATTGGCAGCGCTGTGTTCTTACATCAGCCCTGAACACGGGCATCTCTGTCACTCCAGTTCAGTAACAGGATCCATCTCCTGCTGTTCGTGAAATATTGCAGAATATGAGCAGGGAAGCTGTGGTTACAGCAGGCTGCACACCTGGTACTGGATGCAATTCTAATACCCTGAATGTTAACACGGGGAGATTTCCTGCAGAAAGCATCAGAAGGATGGTATTTTTCCTCAATCGTAGGCATCTGGCTGGGAGGTGCATTACTGACATGGAAACCCCTACTACAGAAGACTCAGATTCAATGGTTTCTGCAAAGAGGTTGGAAACCACAAGTGCCCGGTGCTTGCTAACATCTGGGTGCAGAGCTGGCTGTGCTGTGCTGTGCTCCTGGGCAGCAACCAGCCCAGGGCATCACCGCAGCCCAGATGAAGCTGCCCTTTCCAAGCATTACATTCTCTGTTTCTATTACACAAAAAAAAAGAAGATTCTCCTATTACAGAGTGAGTGATATATTAGTACATAGCACAGTTCCAATGTTTTTTCAACACTTTAGATTTTTTTAATTCAAACGAAACAATCAGAATTAAATTCCCTGGCTCAGACAGTTACCACTAATTCTCAAGCAATACGACAAATCCACACTTGTCTCTCAAAGTGTAACATAAGATCTTGGTTATCCAGAAAACCCCAGTGAGTTGTCATGCCTTTCCTTACACGTGAGCAAACATGGGCCCGTTGTGGTCTGTGTCACACATGTATGTGTACATGCGTGTGTGTGTTTGCACGTGCCACAGGGTTGATAGTGAGCACCGTGAGTCTTGCTGTTTTCTTAAGGAAAGTAACAGTGTTCCCTCCAGTGGAACTGGGCAATTTCTGCCTTGGGAGATGAGGGTCCTGGGGCAGGGCAGGGCTGCAGACAGACACTCAGAGTTGGGAAGTACGTTGTCCTATGGATGGGAATGCATGCGTTCCCATTACTGCATGCATCACAAATGGATCCTCCCTGCGTCTTACACAGTTTTTCCCATTGGAGCCAATGTAGAGTCTGGAGCATCATAAAACTGCAGGTTTTATTCAGGTGGGAAGAGAAATGAAACAGAAGCTGAAAATGCTTTCACTGAGGTTTAATGGAGTTCATTGTGCATGTAAATTTCCGAGGCGCTGTTGCAAATCTCAGCCATCAACGTGCTGTAAGCTTAACTAAGTCCTGGGTCTGTGAGAGTGGGAAATTTCACCAGGAGGGAAAAAAAAGTCGCTGGATTTTCTAATTTTAACCGGGACTGAGAATTATAAGTATGTGAATACCACAAGAAAACACTTCCAGCTCCGCTACAACTAAAAAGTGCCGCAGATCTCTTGTGAATCCTTTTTTAATGAAATTTCCAGAGCTGGAGGTTGCAGGAGCACCAGGTGGAGTGCCTGGTGTGCAGGGCACAGCCCACAGCCACCCCAGCCCCACAGCCTCATGCAGAGCCACCCAGCTTTGGGATGCTCCATGTTAGAGACACGCTGAGCTCTAGGGGCAGCTTGGCACTGCCTGTAGCATTCTGGATATTTTCCAGGCATTCTAATGTTGCAAAACTGTGAAGAGTTAAAATAGGCACGAATCCTGCTATGCCAGGGGGGAAAAATATTTCCCTGATAATTTATTTTATTATGAAAGGGATACTTGGTTCTTCAAATGGTATCCAGTCCTATTGTATTCACTCCATCCCAACAGCAGAGCCAGCGCACACCTCCACCCTCCACAAGATGGCAAAGCCAACCTCTGTGCCACAAAGTTACAGCACAAACAGCCCCAGACCCCCATTTCTTGGCTTTTATTCTTGAAGTCCTGCTCTGGAGGGGCATCACATCCTGCCATGGCTTTTTGCCTTGTCTTTGTGCCAACTGTGGGGAGTCTGAGCTCAACTGTGGCACTTGGGGTCAGAGCTGCGGTGCCACATGAGTGCTTGGGGTCAGAGCTGTGGTGCCATACGGGTGCTTGGGTTCAATGCGGTGATGCCACTCAGGTCCCTTGATCCCACCGGGCTGGCATGGAGCAAATTGCAGGGAGCGTCCGAGGCAAAGGCAGCTGTAATAAATGCACTGAATCATTTGTGTTCTGACCTTAGCCCAGACGCAGAGCTGGAAGTTGGACGCGTCCTCCGTCAAGGCTCCTTTGGCTGATGGTAACGCGGGGCAGCCTTGCTCTGAGGAAAGGCAGATCCTTCAGAAAGGAGAGTAAAAGGTCAGAGCTAATCCAAAAGGACAAGCAGTGTATGTCTGTGTGTATATTGGGTTTCACATATGAAATCCAGTCATGATAAATCTGATGGCTTTAGAAACATCTACTTTGATTAATGAAAACATAGTTCCCATAGACCGTGGGTTTCATACTTCAAAGTTCTCCTGGATTTAGGACCTTAGGTTTTGCTTATTCATATAACATGCAGGAAACTATTTTTAAATGAATAAGGGAGTTTAAAAAAAAAGATAAAAAATAAGGCAAATGTTTCAACATCGGAGGCAGAGATAGACTGGATAATGAGGAGCAAAATTAACAAACAGCAGACGTTTTATTATGCATTTTACAATAATGTTTACATTCTTTCCTCCATATTTGTTTTTCCTTGAAAAGATTTATGTATTTATAAAAATATCTCACTGTTCCAGCTCTGAAAATCACAGCCTCTTCCCTCTGTTCGAAAGCCTTCACCGTGGCTGTGATCGCTGGCCCCATTCCTGGGCCTGAAACGCTCACCCTGAGCCCAGGGTTAACCCTTTGTGCAGGAGGAAGGAGCTGGGCAGGAGGAGGAGGAAGAGAAAGAGGAGGAAGAGTGAAGTGAAGCTGTCTGGAGCTTTCACCTTGCAGGCCTGGGCACTGCAATGCACTGTCAGCTCCCTTGTCCCAGTGCTGCGTCTTTGCTTGAAACCCATTTAGAACCAATGGCAGAGGAATAAGCAGTGTTTTTGTTTGCAAGCTGTTGTGCACCCAGGAGGCACACAGGAGCCTCGCAGCATCGCTCATATCACAGTCCAATGGGATCTGAGTGTTTGCTGCCCATGAGATCGGGCACCCCAGCAGAAAGTTCCATTAGTTAAATGCCTTTGCAGGAGACAGAGCTGGTGAGTAATGCTCTGTTCATGGCAGAAGTGAGTGGTTCTGGAAAAAAACAACGCTGTGGGAGGGACAGTGGTAGGGAAATAGAGTTCCTCACAAAGGCTCTTGCTTCTGCCATCGTGTCCAGGGGCAGCGGTCAGCACGCACAGCTCGGTTCACAGCCAGACATGGGTGAGTTGTTGCAGTTTGCCAGCCAGGACATGTCCTGCCTGGCAGAGATCAACACAAAACAGGGGCAGCAGCACAGGGCACTGCAGGTCAGAGCATCCCTTCCCACCGCAGCCAAGGAAGGGATCTGTGCAGCTCCCAAGCAACGCTCCGCGGCATTCCCCTCCGCACTAACAAGGTTATGGCATGGAAGCAAATTGGCAAACCCTGTAGGAAAGTTCAGCCACTCATATTTAAACGGGCTGTGTTATAATTTGACTCACAGCTCTGGGCAAGGAATTTCCACACATGGTTCCTAACACCCCATAGGGTTCTCATTCACAGCTGAGGTGGTGCTGGGCAGCTCAGTGCATCCCCTCTGCTCCGCCGTGTCCAGCACAGCAGCCCACAGCCTACATCTCCTTGGATGCATCTTCCATTGCTTAAAATGGGCAGGTCGTTTCCTTTGCTGTTTACTCAGTTATTTTTGCACACACCTCTGTTGCAATATGCAAGGTGAGGCTCAAAACTGTCAAGCTCTTTAATAGAACCATTACAGTATTTTTGGAGAACGTACTCTTTTTGATTTACTGTTCCTCAGAAGACAGGAAATGGAGCTACTTGATTTCATACTTTAAACAAAGCCGTCCAGAGGTTTAATGAAAAAAATTTCCCCTGGCTTTCGAATTAAAGCACTATGGTGAAAGATTTAGCTTGGCTTTTTTGACTTAGAAAAATAACATACTAGAGGCATTAAAATCTTTTGTAAAAATACTTTTTAGCACTAGATTTTTTTGGAGGAGAAAATAACCCGGTTTTCTCAACCTCTGTCAGTAGGTCTAGCTGTGAAACAAAAGGACGCTTCCAAGGCTGAGGTGTTTTTCTTTCCTTCTGTAGAATTTATTTTCCTTTTCTATTAAAAGCCTTGAAACAATTGCAATGTGAAAGATAAATCCTTTGCTTCTAAGCAAGGTAATTTGGTATGAGTGATGGCAGAGCCTCTGCCATTAGGAAAATGTGAGGCGTGTTGGGCAGAAGGATGCAGGGCCCAATCCCACACTGCAGCACTCAGGGCAGCTCTGCTGGGCAGCCAACATCAACAGGAGGATGCTGGTGGTACTGGGAGGGAATGGGTTTTAGTGGGAAAGTTGTGTGTATGGAGCAGGATCGGCTGGGAGTGTTTGGGGCAGGGGAAAGCTAAACACGCCGGGATTGCAACACAGAGCACTTTCGACCTAAATGTTCAAGCCAAGGTTTCTGCTTGTTCCCTTTGGTTTGGTTTGACGTTGCTTTGTGTTTGTAATGCAGTGGGTCTGGGAGGCGGGGGGGGCATGGCACAGAGCAGCCGATGGTCTTCATTTCCACCTGATTTCATCCTTAGTAAGTAAGGGGAGAAGGAAACATCCTGCTGGCCTGAAAGCACCGCGTCATGGGGTGAAGCAATCACACACATTTAGTCGGTGCCATTTTATTCAGTGACTTCAGTGGGGTTTCACCAGGATTTCATAAGTAGCTGCTTGGCTACAGTAGCACCTCATTTGCCTTTTCTCCAGTTGTTTCTGCCCCAAATTGCTGCTTGTAGGTGGAACTCAACCCACCATCAGATCACAGCTTTGGGGACAGCAGAAAGGTGGGGTGGCACACAGCGGGGTCGTACACCCATGGCTGGCTGTAGGGTTTCAGCAGTTGGTTGGGGATAGACCTGTAGCCACCTGCCTCCCCTCAGCCTTCATAATCCCAGGTCTGCAGGCAGTGGGACTTGGGGAGAGGGACACTGCCCTGAGAATGATCCGTACGCTTCCCTCTGAGCAACGATGAGGAATTTGATACGTTATCAGCTGAGATGCTGGGACTGACAAAGGGAGAGCGAGGCAGCCAGAGAGAGATTACAATTTAATAAATAGCAAAGATAGGGTTAGCCACTATCAGTTTAAGTTTAATACCATTAGCCCTTGTGCTGGTGGTAGTGATGTATGTAGGACAAAGCACCCAGAGGCTCGAGGGAGTAAACAGCCCGTCTGCGGTTTCAGGCACTTGGCAGGAGAGTTTCCCAAGGTGTAAAAACACCCAGGATGAACCAAAGTGATCAAAATGATTTCCCTCTGATACATCTGCCGGCCATTGGCTCAGCAAGAAGAACAGGAAGAGCCATCCTAATCAGTCTTGGTTTTCCCCAAATTGATGTCTTAGTTGTTGCTATTTTCTTTACATAGGAGGGGCACGGAGGCAGCATTTGGTGCTGTGTGGGACCTGCCTGCTCTGAGCAAGGTCCCATCCTGTCACCCACAGCAGTTGGGGACTCATCATAGGACACCCAGATGGGAATCACGCTGCCAGACCTGTGCTCGTAACACGGAAAGGGAGTGCGAAGGGAGGCAAGATAAAAACCCGAGTGTCAGCAGCCTTTCAGTTTTTTACAAGAAAGCTTTCTGTGCAGTTAATCCCTCCAACCTGCATCTACATTAACACTTGCACCTCACACGTTGCTGCTAAGAAGTTTTGGCAGCTCCTGGCCCTGATTGCAGAGGTAACGCTACACTTGTCTCCTTTGCTCTCACTCAAGTATCTCTGGAACCAGAGACCGGCACTCTACGAAGTTTCTCCTTGTACACGTATGCAGTCAGCTTGGCAGAGCTTCAAAAGCCATTTGCCTTATTATTCATATGTCTGCTTATAGGAGCAGAAATGCTCCCATTTCTCACTTTCAAAATAAGAGCAGACCCCAGCAGAGAAGAGATTTCTCATCGGTGTTCCTGGCACAGCAGTGTGAGCTCATCACTGCCCTGCTGGGTATGGGGAGCAGGGTTAGAAGCTCCCAACAGAAGCCAGGTGGACACATGTACGACCTTATGGAGAATACCCCAAATCAGCAGGCTCCTGAGGTATGGGCAGAGCCGGGTCTGGGGGTCTCACAAACCCTTATGAAGGATGACTTGATAAAGGAGGCCTCAAAAAAGACCAGATTTTGCTTCTCCTCCTGCAGCAAGGATAGCTGGCAATGTGGAAACGTTGCAGAGACTCAGACATAATAGAAATTACTTAGCCTCCTCGCTGCATTTTCTCAAACAAGCTTCAAGAACCCTTGCCTTTAAACAAATTAGGAGACTGAAGGAACCTTATAAATCCAAAGACCCATTAAAAGTTGAAATATTTGGTCATTCCTCCTCTCGGTTCAAACTGGGATTCATCCAGAGTTCAAGTGCGTGTATTGCACGAGAGCCACGGTCCCATTTTGTAGAGGTCCATTTCAGTGTTGATGGTTTTCTAGTGCCAGGAATCTACTCTGCAGCCAGGCAGGGAGATAAATCAAAGCTGTGCGCGCTGATGAAATTCAGGAGCCAGAAGTCACCATTGCAGCCCATATAAATCCCTGGATGCCAGCCCTTGTGCTTTTGTCCGTGCCATTAGAGTTCAAAATTATCTGCCCCTCTTTGCTGATGTATGGATTAACCGACTGCCCGAGTGTTTACTAACGGTTATCACCCAGTACTTTGGATGTTATCAGAGGAAGGGACGCCTGCCGCAGGGCTCGGTCTCTCACCCTTTCTATTACCACCTGTCAGTGGCAGAGAGTGTGCTGTGAAGCTGTACAGTCACAGAGCACAAGTGTAGATAGTTTCTGACGGCTGATCAAAGGGGAAAACCAAAGGCCTGATAACAAGGACGTGTTTCATGTACTTTTAACTTTGAGAAACATTGGCATTTGCATTTTTTTCCCCTCTGCAGGCTGGCAGAAACCAGGCACAATAAATGCTGCATATTCAGTTACCTAATAGTGGGGTAAATGGTATGTGCTTGAAGCAACAAAGCCTGACTGCAGCCTCGCTCCAAGTGGGAATGGTTTCAGTCAGCCTCGGCGGAAGACTTGCTGTATAACAAAGCAGAATGATTTTAGTTTGTACTTTGAGGTGATCTTGAATTCAGAATCTAATCTTTGCATTCGGCAGAGCATCTTACACTGCCGTGAATGAGGTAATAAATGTAAGCCAAGGGGTTCCTTTCAGTGTCTCTGGAGGTGCGTGCACTCCATCGTAGCCAGCATCCTGGTAACGCTCTGCTGATGAAAGGGTCTCTGTTAGCTCCAGTTTCAGGTAACATTTCCCAGTGCGGGGACAGAAAATCCACACAGCCAGGCTGAAAGCGGGGCTCGCTGTTTTCCTTCAGCAGCTGTACCTCGTGCAGCAAACAAAGCAAGCAAGCTCCGTGCACTTCCCTCACCGGTGCATCTCTGCACAAGAGCATGAACGGGACAGAAACTGCAGTTTGTGGCCAGCAGAGCACAGGGGAAAGTGCTCGACAGCAAAGCAGTGAAAGACAAATGAACTTTCAGACAGATTCATACTTGCCTGATGTACTTAATAACCTCTATGGGTATCTTTACAGTTCCTGATTCTCTTGCCATTTGCATCAGGGTCGTTATGCTGGTTGCAATGGAGCTTCTCCCAGCTCTCACTAGTGAGAGACCAGAAGTGGGTCTGTGTTTGTGATTTAACATATTTGGTTAAAGCTGCCGAGTACCTGAGTCCCCGCTTGCTCCTCCCGTGCTGTTAACACCAACATTTTAACTAATGTGCTAAAATCAGCTTTTCAGGAACTCCAGACACGAGACCTTCTTTCTTTCAAATGCCGTAACTATTATACATGGAAGTGCTGTGGTCCCAGGGTCTCCCGAACATCTCCCGTTTGTTTGTTGAAGGTGCCTTTGACCGGAGCGTGACCCTGCTGGAGGTGTGCGGGAGCTGGCCCGAGAACTTCGGTCTCCGTCACATGTCTTCCATGGAGCACACTGACGAGGGCCTCCGGGAGCGCCTGGCCGATGCGATGTGCGAATCCCCCAGCAGGGACATAGTGGGATCAGGAACAGGTACAAAGAAGAGGCGTGATCAGAGATCACGTACATCTCACCCAATGGTGATTTTTATTTTTATTTTAAGCTTTGCTTCTCCTTTCCTCTGCGCTCTGCCTCTGACTTTATGGGGGTCTCGGTGGTGAGAATAGTCACAAACCGCTGGTAGGTCACATAAATGTAGTCAGGGAGGCCTAAAGGGACGTGGAGGAAAACTCTGGCTTTAAGCTCCCTGGCCGTACCGCAGTGATGAGGATGCTCCTCCCTCCCCAGCCAACACAGGAGCATCCCCAGGCTCTGTGCAGATTGCTGCCCTTGCCCACGCTGATCCAAACAATGTCATAATCGCACACATCCTAATTTTGTGTCCTGAATAGAGCCGTTGTGAAACTGGTTCTGTAATCCAAATTAATCCATCTTCATCAGTGTCCATTATATTGATAAATTATATCATCTGTTTAAGTAAATGGAATGGCACGTCAGAGATTATGCTGCTCAGAAGGGGCCCAGCGGTAGGAGATGTTCAGAAATGTGAAAGCTCAGTTATTGTGGTTTTATTGTCTCCATTAATTTTGACTTGTGTTACAAATGCCCTCTAGTAAAAGGTCTAAGCCCATCTTTGATGCGTGCACCATTTGTGTTGTGACCAGCAGCTCACGGCAAGGGTGGCTTCTAACATCAGCTGCCAACACACTTGTCACTCTTCTGGCAGACTGCCTGGGAAGGAGGAAAGGAGGAACTCAAGCAGTAACGTAGGGGTATGCCAACCTCTTGACATCACAGAAAGGCTGCGTAGGGCAGGAGCTGCCCTTCCTTGCCTTGCTCTGAGCACTCTTAGCTCTGTGCTGCTCCAGCTGGAAGAGGTTCAAGGGCTTTCCCATCAGGGCTTGTCCTTCACTTTGCAGATCTCAGAATCGTAGCAGGTCACCACGCTGCTCCCACCTCCCACCGTCTGGAGGAGATTAAAAATCAGCAGCTTAAGCCCCTGCATGTAGGTGCAAGTAGCGGTAAGCAAGCTGCCACGTGGTGCAGAGCACCCTTTGTACCCCAGCTTGTCATCTCTCAAACTCTTTCCTCTGAGTTGCTACTGCTGAAAAGGATGCAGTGATGGGACAGTTGAAGATTAGTATTAACAAATGCTAAGTATGGGTCTCAGTTACAAATCTGGTGCATGTTCTCAGTAGCTTGCTGCCTTGGACGAGGCATGTAACATGCCCATGGTTGCTCCATCACTGTGTCAGGAATAGAGATGCTTCACGTTGCAAGTGTGGGCTTTAGGAGGCTGCTGCTTGCAGAGGACTGTGAAGATGGAAAACCAGGCTGTGCAAATGGAGAAATGCACTTATTTCATCACTTATTGACCCATACTGAGAGCAGAATGAACTTCCTCAGATGGATTGGCTCCCCTCTGGTTGGGTACCTTAGGGGGAAGGTGAAGGGAATAATTTCTCTGGAAGGTGAAGCTATCTAGATGTGACAAGTTGAGGTTACTGACTGCCCCAGAGACTTTATATTACGCTATAAATCAAGGATTTTGTCAGGGTATTTTCCTTCCTGTATTTTCCTTCCATTTTCACCAGTGCAGGCCAGCTGACACCAGTGAGTGCCAACTTCTTTGCTGTAAGATTAGGCTCAGAATACTGCAGGTGTAAAGACAGAAGGGGACTGTTTACAGAGATGCCATCAATCAGCTAAGATTTCCCCCTGCTATTGCTCTAGACACATAAATCTTCATCATGAGTGTAAGATAGATGCCATCTCAAAGCAACAAATGTAATCACCATCGCACAGTAGTGAGTAACATGAGCACTGACCCAGCTCACCCCACTGCCCTGCTCACACTGTCGTCATGCTCTGTGTTCTTCTGCCTGTTGTGGGATTCTCTCTATCACTAACCTACATTATTCTTAGGATATGGGCATGTGGTGACTCAATGCAGCCGAGAAAACCTAGTGATAAGGCTGTGAACTCCCATGCCCTTTCCACTTCCATCCCCTAGCAGCTCTTGAACTGTTCTTCTTAACCAGATGCCCATAAAAAGTACTCTGCTGCTCTGCTGATACCTGGAAAGCTGCACTTGCCCAGGGAGTCGAATGGTGCTCATGCAGCATGCGTGACTGCACTCCCGGCAGGCTGCCAGCGGCCGTTTGTCAAACCGGGGATCGCATTAAAGCGCTAGCATCTGTCTGCTGCTTAATAAATGGGAAAAGATAAGTTCGGAGGTCCATTACCCCTGCTTCAAAGAAGAGGTGTCTTTGTTGACTCCTAACAAGTAGGATAGCTTTAACTTCCCCCAAACCACTTACGTGTTAACAAGCACAGGCTGAATTGGATTTATCTTTGGAAAACATTCTGGTTTCTGGCCTAGCTCTTCCTTGGATTCCCTTCCACCCACTCACTTCAATGAAACGATAGCAAGAAGCTCAGCAGAGAAGATGCCATAAATTTGCTTGTTGGTAGATGATTTCTGTGTTGGTGCTGCTTCTAAAGACAGTAATTACATTTCTGCATTGGACTCAAAATTATGTAATTTATGAACCTCACTCTAATAATCCTAAAATGACTTACTGTAGCTCGGAGTTGCCTTTAACTCTTACATGTGCTCCTTTCACTCTTTTTAGTCCTTGAACACATCAGTGGAATTTACAAAGTCTTTTTTGAACTGAAACATAATTAAATATCTAACCCTGAATGTGGAAGTACATGCTTGCATAGTGCTCAGGTCCACAGTGTGGACAAAGAAAAAAATGGGCAATCGGGTGGACACTGAGACCTTATCAAGTGCTCAGCTGAGCCTGACATGCACTTAATGGCAAGAGATAAATAGATTCTTTTAATGCCTTAACTGTTAGGACATAGCTGACACGTAGATTTATATAGTAATCAGGGCTGATATGCAGCAGTAGTGCAGAGGAAGCGCATGCTCATAGTACCCAGACCACTTTGGGAAGCAGATATTAATGGTATCTTTGTTCCTTACCTACCCCATTGCATTGCAAAGCTGGATCAGCAACACCTCCCTGGTTCAGCCCTCCAAGCCACTGGCTGTGGCAGAAATCACCCAAAAGTTGGTTATATAGGAAACATCAAGCTGGAGGACACAAAAAGCATGAGTAGTAATCCAGCCTTTGCAAGGAAGGGGAATTAGATGGCCTGATAGGTCCTTCCCATCCCTGACTCCGGCTAGTTGCCAAGGGCTGTCGGGCAGTGGATGGGAGAAGAATCGGGTCTGGAAAATGACCCCCAAAAAGTCTACTTTCCTTCTGACCTAAATGATAACTCCAGTCATGCAGCTAGTTGACTTGATTGGGAAACCAGCTTTGCTCCTTGTTATGCAATTATCCAGACGACCCATGTCTATCTTAAGTGGAGTCTGCTGTACATAAGCTGTCAGCCTAGATACACATTTAATTCCAAAGGAGGCATAAATTGGCAAAGATGCAAAAGTATGTTTTTGCTGTTTCACTTTCTGCCAAACTCTAACTGAAAAAAAAATAATTGAAAATCTACTCACCAAATGTTAGTGGTCAGTGACCTCTTGCTTGCAAAGCTTTGTTTTCAAGCAGCTACACTGTTTACATTTGCAGTATAGTTTCTGAGTATGTGCTGGAGCTCCACATTGCATTTTCAATAACAAAAGCAAAGTTAGTATGGTGATTTATGAAACTGTGCTTCCAGGGGACAAATCTCAAACTGGACATGCAGAAATCTCCAGCCCAGGCTGGAGCTCTTTGCCTCCGAAAGTGCCATAATCAGTAAATCCTCTGACTCATACGGCCCTTCAACAAGTACGTTTCTTACATTTTCAGATGCACGGTGGTCATCTCTAGGCATAGTACTGAAAATCAACTGTAGCGTGGGACCAGGCCTTTACAGTCTGGTGGAGAGGAGGTGTTCTGAAATACAACCATGGAGGACCATTTCTGTGAACCTAACAGGACAGATTCCCCTTGCGCCATGGTGCTGGTATAGTTTCTACCCATAGAGGTATAGCATGGGAAGGCCTGTGTACATCCCAGGAACCCAAGTTCATTAAGTCTTTGACCACATCCACTTTGGGTGTAGGCTGGCCTTAAAGAAAAGCAGTGGATCTGAACCCTTTGGCTGCAGAGCAGCAGGAGGGAGCATAAAACCTTACGGCTGTGGCCCTAAGGAGGAGAGGTGCTCCCTCAAGCTGCTAGTCAGCCTAGTTCCACTGTATTCCACTGGGTGTGCTCCGCTGTCCTGTGGCTTAGCAAATCAAAACCCATTCTTTCCAGGCTTATTACTACAAAGCACACAGCGCAGTGTCAGCAGGGTAGATTTATTCTTCAGGAGACTTCACCCAACACCCAAGTTTCCAATGGAGAATTGTCAGTATACACAATAAGTAAACATCTCAGTGCAGGTTACTGTCAGGACAGGCAATGCTGCAGACTTTGTATGCGATGCTTGTGCTGCTGCAGCTGTCAGCCTCTGCATTTTCTGCCAGGAACTCTCAAGGTTTGCATCTCACAACCCATGCAGTTAGATCTGAACAGGGAAAGATGCAACCGTGGCACCGCCGTGATGAATAAAAACCCACAAGAGCCAAAGACTTGCCACAACACATAAAGCAAGGTCTTTCGAGGCCTTTGTAAAGCTCCTTTGAAAAACAAAAATCTATTTATTTTCACTTGAAAACTCCTGAAAACAATGTCAGCTACCAGCAGTGGCACTTCAGTTGCAGCAGAGGTGTGAGCACAGCAGAGCCCCGTGCAGGCCCTGCGTAGGAACCTTCTGGATTCCTTCCAGATGTCATCAACAAACTCCTAATGCAATGAAGGAGGCTCATATGTTGAAGCAAACTCTTTAACCTGATTAATGGGGTGTAAGTAAGTGGAGCTAATTAGAGTTGCTGGTAGGGAATGCCCGTCCGAGCGCTGAGAGCCGCGTTCAGGCCACTCTGGCTCCTGGCCGCCACACAAGGCCGAGCTGCGGCCGTCCCTCAGATGGTTGCCACGGCCCAAAGCCTCACAACAGCTCTTGGCACCTCCGAGCTTGGCAAGCAAAAGCTTCACTTGGTGCTTTTCCTTCCTTCCTTCCTTCCTTCCTTTCCTCTTCCTTCTAATCTCTGCAAGCTTTTTTCCCCCTCTCTCCCTTCAGTTGGTCTCGGTCCTAACACAGATGTGGGGAACACAAGAGCGCAGATCAATTGGTTTTCCCTTTGAAAAGCATTTCTGCAAAGAGATTTCTGCATAGGTTCAATGCAAAATCAGCTCAGGCAGCAAACACAGTGGCGTATCAAATAACATTGATGCTAAAAGCAGCCTTTGAACTTTCAGAATATTCATCCCAGGGTCAGAGATTAAATTACCCCCTCAATTAAGTCTAAGAGCTCAATGTTCTTCCTACAAAAGGTTTATTTGGATGAGACTCTTTAAAAATAAATAAATAAATAAATAAATAAATAAATAAAAATGAAACTTCAGGGCTCTTGAGGAGCCGCCATTTTTGAAGTGCCGGCTAAGAAGAGCAAGGTTTGCACTATGCACATCTCAGTGTGCTTTTGTCACTTGTTTTCTACGTGCAAGGTGCATCAACCAAGGCACCCAGGGCTCTTCCTGCGCTGCTCACACAGCTGCCAGCCCCACTGTGGGGCTCTGTAGGCCAGTGGGTGCATTCAGACCCCACTGCTGCCCAGTCCCCAACTGCCCTGTGCTCCGCTCCTCAGTCAGGGCTGCGTGAGGCCTACATCCAGCTTAGGGCTCAGAGTGGGAGTTCCTTGGGGTCATACATCCTTTTGGTGGGAGGGGGAGGGAATGTGGATACCACAGATGTCTTTGGTGTGAATTCAGGTTCATTGCTGCTTGTAGAAAATACCCGCTGATGTTTCTGAGGGGCACACTGATGCTGAGAGACAACTGACTTCCTGCCATTTGATAGCAAGTTGGTTGGCTGTGCTTATTTCTTCTCGCTCGTGGTTTGGGGAGATGACTTGTATCTTTCTTCTTATTAAATCAAGGCACTTTTTAAGAAATATTTTATTTTTGATGCAGAAACAGCCGGTGAAGTAGCAGTAAAAAACATCACCGCAAAGAGGCACATGGCTTTGAAATGTTTTGGTATGTAACACGACTGTATTGTTCTCAGGTCTGAACTTCTGCACAAAGGCTATTTCTCCTTGCTACAAAAGCAAACCCTCTGTCAGGTTTCCAGGGGTTACTCACATAGCGTGGTCGTAGAGGAACAAAACAAAAAAATACCTAAGTGTTTCAAATCATTTTGCAAATAACATTGTCCTGTTTCTCTCCTTAAATGAACAAGAGTTCCTTTGATATATATATATATATTTTTTAAGTCAAATTTAGGATTCTGCTGTTCAGAGCAGAGAGGTCACAAGGCCCTAATGTATTTAGCATTGACTGCCCTCTCTTGTAGTGCGTCTATTAGTCAGTAATTTGATTTGTACCTATTCATTTGCAGTCCCTGCAGGAGCTCTGAGCTGGCCCCAAGTATAATTGGTGCTGTCTCTATTTTTACATCATTAGATTAGCCCCGACTCCTGGCCACTTGTTGTCTGCGCTTGTCTGTCCATTTATACAACCTAATGTAACACAAAATTCATTACTGATCACATTACTTTCAACTCTGAAGCCAGCTTTGTGATAAACATTTTGTTAACCCTTTCTTGCCAGCACACAGACCTGGGGGATAAATGCACTTTCCCTTTGCAGAAAAATCGATACCATAATAAAACAAAGTGCAGTCACATTTCTAGATTTGTCATTCCTCCCAGAGAAAGTAATGGGGAGAAACACACACGAGATGACTAAATGTTGTCTGTACCCAGGCATCTCAGGCTGCTCTATGCGAAATGAGCTCAGCGGTGTCCTTTCTGCTGGAATATAAAGAAGTGACACCAGATAGGGCCAGCACTCAATTTAAAACTTAATTTCTTACTCATTGTTCTGCAAGTGTTTGAGCTCTTCTGTGCAGGCTGTAATCGGGTTATGACATTATTGGAACTGGACATTTTTCTTCCAGTGCTTTGTCTCCAAGTAGTTAACAGAGAAACAATTCCCTTTCTCCTTAGAGATTTGTTATTATGCTGGGGTTTGGTTTGGTTTGGGTTGTGGTTTTCCTTGCTAATGATTAAGCAAATTAATTTTCCTTCTGCAATACTCCAGCACTTCACAGAAAAAAATGTGCAGCCCCCTTCTGTCTAGCTTGGTTTTGCTCACGTATGAGTGTTTTGCTGAGCACCTTGTAAAGCATTGAGCTTTTTGCATCACTGAGGCTTCTGCTATTGATTTCAGTGGGAGCAAGAGGAAAGCACGGTAGGTATTCATTTAGGGCTGATTCTGCAGAGGGCTGAGCATCCTAACAGCACTGTTTGCAGCGTCCTGACCGTGAGGTGATGCTTTGATGCTTGCTATTCAGAGAGATGTGGTTTGGTGCATGCAAAAGCTGTGGATTTTTAACAGTTTTGTTGTTGTTGCTGTTTTTTAATTGATTTTCTGTTTGTACAGCTTGGCTCCGGAATCTCTTATTTGTGGATTTCTAAATATTTAGAAACATTTCTCAAGCGTTTGTTAAATGTTCCCTTTAAAAGCTGGAGTTCTGGAGCTCGCCCCACACCGAGGAGTCCTGCACTGAGCAGGGTGCGGGAGGCGAGACGGCCACGTGGGATTTTTCCATCTCTAATTTCTGTAATTACCCCGCTGTTCATTTTACAGTCTTCACGTCATATTTCTGTGTAGGATACAACTTAAGGCAAGCACGTATTTCTTTAGTAAGTACAAGATCTCCCATCTCCCACCATGTGAAGCGGGTATTTTCACAGCTGTTTGCGAGCCAAAGCATGTTGCAGCTGCTGATGTGATGGCAGAACGAGGATGAGACAGTTCCTCTCAGTCCTCCCAAAGCCAGCAGCCCTGGAGCAGCTCTGGGATGAAGGCTGGGGGTGTTTCACTGGTCGGGGATGGCTGGGCACACTCTGCTCCTGTTTCTGCTTGCTGTGTGGTGCAGACCTGCCATGCATTTGGCGTTAACTCTTTGGAAGTTTGAGCCTTTTGTTATCTCAGAACAGCATGTGGCCAATCTGCCCACTACCTGTCCTGGCCACATAAGACATCAGTGTCACACCAGTGCTGAGGGCATCTCCTCTTCCCTTGGTTTGGGAAGCAAGATGGCCAAAGTCATGGCAGAGCTCTCATCAGGGGAAACAGGAGAGGAAACTGGCGCACGGAAACCCGTTGCTGCAACAAATCGTTAAGTAGTCAAGCTGTTCAATGAACGCTTCTTATTAGAGAGATGCAATGAAGGATGAGTCACCAAACAGCAAAATATGCATTAACACAGCGAAACTCCCATCAGTAAAGTCCAGGTCAAAAGCTGGACCAATTAAAATGTTCCAGCATGTTCCAGCCCTTTGGCCCTGCAGCTCTCAGCCCACACAGATCCATCACCACATCTGCTTCTCAGCTCCAGGAGGCAGCAGTTGCTCAACAGGCTCCTGGAGTGCCACCTCAGTGACTCTGAGGCCTTCTTCCACCCTTTTGTATCATTTCCTATCATCATACCTCTTTCCTGCCATCGCCTCTCATCACCCCCTGCGTTTCCCTAACAGAGTATCAGACAAATAGTAACCTGATTGCTCTGATAATCTAACCTCACTATCCACGTTGGGAGTCTCAGAGTATCAAGGCTGGGAGTCGTGCCCTTGCTTAACAGCTATGTTGTTGGCTATCTGATGCTTGTCTGGCGCTGGTCAGACAGAACACAAGGAGCAGGGAGAGGCAGCAAGGAAAAGAAAGGAAAAAAATGGAGATTTTAGCTGGGGCAGCATCTCCTGCATGGCTCCCGTGGGGGAAGGGTTAGTGGCAGCCCCAGGAGCAGGCAGTGCTGTGCCAGCCCACAGCAGTGCCTGGAATGCTTAGCTCTCCTTCAGGTATCTATCCTAATTCACAGTATGAAAATATTATCTTTCTTTCCATTCCTAGCCAGCTGTCTCCCCACCATGGATAATACATAAAACGGTAGACTTTTATTCATTAACATTTATGGGAAAATGTTAATATTAAACTGTAAGTGAAAAGCCCTATCTTATTGAATTCTTCTGCTGTGTTATTGGGAGCCTAATTGCATTTTGCATTTAAATAAAAACCAGATGACGTTCAGGACGGTCAGGCAAACATTCTGTAAGTGAGAATTTATCTTGCGATCTGGGTAAACAATGTCTCATCATTTAACAGTTATTATAAATAATGGGTTTTTAAGCACTTTGCTGGGAGTTCATATTGGCTCCACACGGGTTGCTCTGAGAGAATCTCCGTGACATCTTCCAGGCATCCGGTGAGGAGGATTCACATCTTCAGCTCACATCTCAGGCTGCAGCAGTTTCCATCCTGCTCTCCTCTTACTTGAATTCATGCACAGCTGACCAAAAAAACAAACTCACAGTGAGAACAACTGCAGATCGGTTGGCAGCATTTTGCAAATGGAGGGACCATCTCTGCTGCTGCCCAGTGAAAGTAGAGCGTGTTGAGGACTCCTGCCGTGCTCCATTTGAGTGGTTTTAGAAGGAGCCCTCTGAAGGCATATTCATTCGGTTAAAAAAAATGGCTCTATTTAAGAATCTGTGTTTCCTTTCACAAAGAATGAAGACGACATTGAGGCAGAATGTGAAAACAAAAAGGTGACAGCCCAGCTTCTTGGTTCTGTGTGAGTGCTGTGAGTTACATCATTGGCAACTGCAGCCCTGGTATTGCCTGAGCTTCTCCAGAAGAAGATTTAAACTTAAAAGTGCAGATTGCTTTTTCCCCGCTCCTGCTGTTTGTATTCTGCATTTCTCTCCTGCCCCTTCAGGCAGAGTGGCTGTGCCTTTGGTGCCTGCTGCCTTTTTCCCCTTTGCTTCATGTTTCTCAGACGTCAGCAAGAGTTTTAGTGCCTTCTCAACGTTTCCCAGCATGGAAATCTGCCCCACATAGAATCATAGGATGGTTTGGGTTGGGAAGGCCCTTTAAGATCATCTAATTCCAACCCCCTTTCTACAGGCAGGGACACCTCCCACTAGACCAGATTGCTCACAGCTCCATCAGGCCTTACCTGCTGTCTTTTGAATGAGATGTTCTAGATGTTCTGGGGTGGGGATGTTGTATTTATTTGTTATTTCCTTGGTCGGGGACTTTCTTAGCATCTGCCCAACACATGAACTCTATGTTCACTTCTAAAGGCGCTGGTGTTGTGAAAGACAAATTCTCTGACCATTTCCAAAGATGTATTTCTGGGAAGGACACAGCAGTGTTGTCAGCCAGGAGCAACACCAGGAAGTTGGTGGTGGTTTCCCAACCAGGTTCAGCTTCAGATTACCTCTGAGATTCTTCTGGTTTCCTCCTATCCCAGAGCACAGCATTCCCATGGAGGGTATCTCCCACCTGCACACACCTCACCAAGCAGCTCTTCCCATTGTCTGCTCCATCTCTGAGGCCGGGCTGCCAGATGGAAATGAGGAGTGGTGGCAGTAATCAAAAGGCAGATCAACCCAGCAGTCTTCCTCCCTAATCTGGAGGCAGCAGCGGGCAGATGAACTGCGCAGGGACAGGTCCTTAACCTGAAATCTGGACTTGAGCTTCAGATGTCGCTTCTCTCAAGACTCCATATTTATGTCTAACATCAGGATTTGGAGCTACATAGCAGTGCAGGGTGTACTGAGAGCCCGAAGCAGTGATGTGAGCAAGGATCCCACCAGGTGGGCTGTGGTTTTCCAGCTACTACCCAATGCAGGACTTGATTTTATGAGTGTTCCTGTAAGCTCTGAGCACATCATAGAATTGGGTCTGTGTTTAGAAAACAAGTTTGCTTAAAGCAACTTCATCTTAAAAATAATTGGCTAAATAGACCGTAATCCTCCCAACCCATGCAGGGTGCACACAGGGGCACACACTGATGTCTGCTCATCGCCTCATCTTCCTCAAGGCAAACTTATAAGGAAACCCAATAATCAGTGCAACCTCACAAGAGGGGAAGAAATAGTTCTTAGACATGAAATGGAAACAAAAGAAGTTTATCTCCTCCGCAACTCCCAAAGGCTGAAGGTGCCACGGACCCCAGGCATGGTGTGCACTGGGTGTAGTGAACACACAGATTCCATTTTGTTCCTGCTTCCCTTTGTGGAGGCAGAGGCTGACAGAGGGGTCACTGTTGAGCAACCCGTAACCTTGGGAATGAGAGCCTAAACCCAGGAATTTTAATACAGTGTTTTCTCAGCGAGTGCCTTCGGTCTGATCTACACAGATGTGCTGCTTGCGTAAGTGAAGAGACACAATCGTTCTGCCTAAATACATTTACAAATGTGTGTGCTCTGGCCTGCGCAGGGCAGTGTGTGTTCCATGTAAGGCACGTGCTGGGCCTGACACCAGCAACATGCTGCAGCTTTCAGGGTGGGATAGGAGGGATGTATGTGCAGTGTGTGCCTTTACACCACAACAAATGAGTGTCGGCATCCCCATGTTTAAAGCCCAACTGGAAGTCTTGCATGTGAGCTGTAGGCATATACCAGTGAGCACGGGCCACAGAAATCTGTTCTCTGTAACCATTCCAGTTCTTGAAATTACACATACTGGCTGCAATGGGCAACTCATCCTCCTCAAATGCCATTTAGATAGGAAAATACCCTAACCCGCCTCCTAAAAATATATATGGCTCAGAGGAACTTGAGATTAGTTTTTGAAAGCTCTACAGTCACTGTGGAAGTGCCTCTCATGGAGAATATTGTCTCTCTAAATGCTCATCCTTTATCTGCTGCACTTTTCACCTTCCATAAAACGTTTGGCGTCAGGTCTGGCAGGGTGCTGGAGCCTTGGGGCTCAGAATCCAGAGCTGTGGAGCTTTGGGGTTTCCCAAGCAAAAAAAAAAAAAAAAAAACAAGCTTTATTTTTATTGTTGTTGTTGTATTTTAAAGAGTTTTGTGAATTCTTTGAAAGTTCACACACTGAAATCTTTTGTCGGTATCTCATCCATCTCTCCATGCGTGGAGTAAACACAGCATTTCCGTAGGTTCAGCTCTGTGCATGTTGGATGTTTGGCGTCCTAGCATTGAAATAAGGCACTTGATATGAAATGTGCAGTCTCCAGGGGGCTCTGATATGCAGAAGTCTCAGTCTCTGTCCCCCTGACGATCCCCTGCCTTCCATACCCCTGCTCTACCTGCTGCATCCTGCACCTGCTTTCCGAGATGCCAGCTTCCATCTCCAAGTGCATCACGTTAATGAACTCTATGTGGACTCAGCATTAGAGTTACCATAAGGTAGTCTGACAGCAGCTAATATTTTACATAGACCACTGAGCTTCATTGGAGCTGTACAGGCAGCGTTTGCAAGTCTTCTTGACTTTGCAAATTTAATGTGGGTGCTCCCGTGGTGTCTCAACGTTTTGAAAGGTGCAGCGGGATGAAATGCTTTTAATACGGGGATTGATTTTCAGTGTTCAGGTGCCATAATGCTGCGTTTCCTCTTGTGAAGGGAGTTTGGAAAAGTGAGTTCTTTGGAGCAGGTCTGCAACAGCCACATGGAGCACTGCAGGGAATGATCCCTGAACTGCCTCCACCTGAGTGCAGGGAGAGCAGGTTGAATGGGCTTGGAGACATGGCAGTGACCATCCTCCTTTTTAAGGGTTAAAAGAGATCTAATGAGTGTTCAGTGCTTGCACTTCAATACTGTGTGTCAGTGTACCCAGCCCTGCTGGTCCTGCTGCAGGGTGCAGGTTGAACAGGACTGTATGCTGAGCTCCCTTCTTTGCATGGTAGTGCATTGCAGGCAGCAAAATGAAAATGTTTAATGTAACCCATTCATTGGGAAGCACTGTGTAAATTACAAACAGTTTAAGAGATCCTCAGGACATGCATTGTGTTAATATAAACTGCTTTTTAGCGTTCGCTCTATATGGGATCCTTTTGAATGAGAATCCAGATGGCAGAAGCTACATAATTATTATTAATTACAGTTAATAAGGAGCATTCGGCAGCCCCAGTCTGCTCTGGAAGTCCCCCTGATGGGCACTGTGCAAATACACAAGTAACAATTAGTCCCTGCTGCAGAGTACTTCACAGTTTCAGTTCCAGAGAAGGAGGTGAGAGGAACCTGAGCATTCACCTGGGAGCGAGGAACGAGGAGGAGCAAGGGCCATGACTTGGGGCACATCTGCAGGGAGTGCTCTGCCTAGGAAAGGAGGGGAGGAAAAAGTTATTTGTGGTTGTAAAGCAGGGCTCTCACTTTGGCCTTGTACCTGCTGCTGCAAAATGTGCCTGGGGAGAGGCACGGTGTGCCTGCTGTTTCCCTGTACATAGCCCATGGGAAATGCCCGCGTTGCCCTGCACCCAGCCCACATCCCATATCCACCCCATGCCCAGACACAGGGGCCGGGAAGCTGCTGCCCAGTAGCCCCGACTCATAGGGGAGCCCAAAAACTTCCTCAGAACAATTGCGATGAATGACAGCACCAAAATCAAGGAGATGCAAGCCCTGCCGGCCATTACCCCACTTCCTGCATTCCTACTTGTTAATTGTATAATTCCTAACGAGTCTTGATGCATCCGATGGACTTTCCAATGCGCGCTCACTCTGACGCTTCCTCCCCTCCCCTCCCTCAGCAGAGACCTCGTTCCTTTAAAAACCCCATCCTTAAAAATCAGAAATACTCAGCCCAGAGAAAGGAAAAGGGAACTTGACATTAGTTGAGCTTGAAAGGCTTGGTGCTGTGAAAAGTGACTGACGTGTGAAAAGAGGCTACAATTAGTTCTTTCCCCGAGCGCTCTCCCATTCAGCGCAGGGTCACTCCTTCAGCGAGCCGCGGCTTTGAGGGTAATGTGTTGTGACAGTTTGAGATGATGAAGAATAATTCTTGTATTCAGAGTTGCTGCCGCTTCCCCGCTGCCCCGACACATCAGGCTGCTGTCGTTGGATCACTCATCCCGGCCGGGGCTCGCACAGCGCTGGGGACGAGAGGGGAAGGGCGGCTGTGCCGGCACAGGGGGCTCTGGGGGGGGTCTGAAACAGTGCGTGACCGCCTGGCGTAGGGGAGGGGAGAAAGGGAAAACCATTAGAAGAAATAATGCACTGAAGAGGAGATTTTTGAGTAGGCATAAAGGAGATACCACGGCTTGGAGTGGACCGCTGCGGCGAGAGCACAAATCAGAAAGGCAGCATAATTTATGAGTGTTCCGGGCAAAAGAGGGCTATATAGATTTTCTTCAGGCATTGAATTAATGCGCCACATAAAATGGTTTCACATTTAGGCTTGGCAGGACTTTCTCCTTTTCTAATCCGTTGACAGTTCCTAGAGCTTTCTGGAAGCGGATGGCGGTCTCTGTGGGACGGGGGGTCATTGTGCCCCCACACCCCGAGCATCCCGGGCTGCTCCTCCTGCTCCTCATCCTCACTTTATCTCTGTGCTCTGAGCAGGCAGAGCAGGCTCAGCTGCCAGGACAGGGACAGGATCACAAGGGGTGATGCTGCTGGTGTTGCTGCCCTGGCATCACACTCACTGCGGGCTGCGGGGTAACAGCAGGGGTTCCCCCATGGCAGGCACAGCGCTGCCTGCTGCCCTGCAGTGACTCTCCTCATGGCTTCAGCAGATGTTGCTGCTGCTGCTCCTTCATCTTTTTTTTTCCTGTCTGTGGTTTTTTTCTCCTTTTTTTTTAGGCCAGGCAGAACTCTGCAAGCCGTTTCCTCCAGGGACACGGGGCAGGTTTTAGTATT
Source organism: Excalfactoria chinensis (assembly GCF_039878825.1). Lineage (NCBI taxonomy): Eukaryota > Metazoa > Chordata > Aves > Galliformes > Phasianidae > Excalfactoria > Excalfactoria chinensis. The sequence continues at coordinate 6,564,227 of NC_092843.1, read as the reverse complement.
TACGTTTCCAGTATTAGCATCTATTTGTATTTGTGTTTGTTTTTCACGGGCTTTTGAATGCCTCGGGGAGCCATTTCTGGGGCCAAAATCATGCAAGTGCTGGTCTTCTCACAGTATTTCATTTCCTTGATGGTGGAAACGCAAGGAGAAGAGCAGGTCTCATGTTATTTTGACCCCATAAATAGCTCCCAGGGGCCCCTTTCTTCCTTCTCCCACCCACTCTCCCCCCAAATCAAATATTTAGGTTTCTGCAAAGCCTGACTTCTCAACCCTGGTTATCTTGCTTCAGCAGAAGCAAATTGCAGTTATTACAAAATAGCCAGAGAGTCTATAAGGCAGAATGGGTTTGATATGATGCACAATTTGTTGGCTACCGTACAAGTTCATTATAGTGCATCATAAGCAGTTGTTTTACTGGTACATTTAAGGAAGTTAATGCATCTCGACAGTGTGTGCACGGGGGAGCACAGACACAATAACCCTCAGACATGCTGGGGCCAAGGCTGTCCATAGAAGAACTCAGCCACAGCTGCACAGCCCTCACCGTGCGCTGCATCCTCGGCTCTCCTGGGTGCGTTCCTTCCTCACGGGTGTTCTCCTGGCATACAGGGCTGGTGGGGTCACCTCCTCCCAATGGTGTGAGGCTGTGCCATGGGGCTCAGCTGCTCCTTCTGATGGCCAGAACCTGAGCACCTGGCTGGAATGGTGCTGACCCTGTATGCACCTTGCCCTGGTTGTGGCAGGTCTGGGCCAAGGGCTGTGCTTGGCACTGGGCTTCCTTTTTTTTAAATACATATATATATACATATATATATATTTAATTAAATAAATGGAAGAAAATAAGGGCTGGTTTGGGGGAACATAGGATGGTGCACTGAGGGGTCATATTAGCAGGGCAAGGTGCCCCTGGTGACCACTCATGTCTCCTTGCCCATCCTGCACAGCCAGGTGCTGTGGTGTGACCCATCCCTGCCCAGCAGTGCTGGCTGCTGCCCGGGCTAGGTCTTGTGCAGTGGCTCCTTGATGTCTGAATGCACAGTTCTCTGCCCAATGTGTAATTGCTTCCAGAGTGTGCACTTTGCAGCCAGGAGAACTTTGGGAGCACTCGGACACCGTGTCCGGAGCAGTGTGTGCAGGGTCATGCTGTTGGGCTGCAGCTCAGGTGTGGGGGCTGCTCCCCTCCGAACCCAGAGTGGGCTCTAGGGCTGGAAAACTTGCCTGGAAGCAGCAAGGGGAGATCACTGCACCCAGCAAAACCCTGTGCCCAGCCTGTGCCTCTCACCCTGTTTCCCTGGCTGGCATCAGCCTCTGCAGTGCCACCCCCTGGCAGGCCCCGTAGAGGTGACACTGCTGCCACAGCCCCAGCATGCAGCATCTCCAGATCCCATCCCATAGCCAACAGCGAGGCCACAGTGATGTGCAGGATGGGATGGTGTGCAAGAAACGCACCCCTGCTGCCTTCTGTTCCAGTTCCTGCAAAAACAACACAAGCCTGAAAATCAGTTATGGCCAGAAAAGAGCTGGGGGACATCAGGAGCAGCCTCACAGCACTGGGCTGGGATGCAGTGAGCTGGTGTCTCTGCCCAGGGCTGCCCGGTGCAGGCAGTGACGTGGGACAGTAACCAGAGCCAGCTGTGCTCAGGGGAGATAAAAGCGCCAAATCAGATGGGATAAGCACAACATTAGTGTGGGATACACTGCTCGTTTCTGATTTAAATTACTGTTTTTACTTCCTGAACTTATGGGAGAGTGAGGATGTGAGGAAAATGAAGAGGATTATGCATGCACATTCCTTAACCAAACATTGGTGGGGAATGGTGATTAATATGGCTGAGGTCATTATCAGCGCTGCTTGGAGAGTGACCCATTTCCTGCAGGTTTGCTCTTCACCTACCCTGGGCACACTGTTCCCACTGCAGGGCACTTTTCCCTACTGCAGTACCTCCAGGACATAGGGCTGTGTCTCCCAGCCCCGGCCCTGGGGGATGTCTTTTGTTTAGGTGACTTTCTGCTTTCGCCATACACTTTGCCTATGGACACATCCCTTATCTCACCGTTCCATTGCAGCGAATGTCTGCAGAGAACTGTGCCCAAACCTCCAGCCTGTGCCCTGTCCCCAGTGTGTGGTTGGGTTCTGCCTGATCTCATGCCTATGTGCCGCCACTGAGTGCCGGGCAGGGTGATGCTGCCCAGCTGCACGCTGCCTCTGAGTCGGCTGTGGGGTTCAAGTGGCTCACAGAGAGGGCACAGCTGCAGACAGTGCTCTGTGCACACCAAAATCCTCCTGCTGCAAGATTTGGGAGCGGGAAGGGCTTCAGGTGGTCAGCAGGGGCAAGAGGTGGCACAGTGTGTGCAACTGGGAGGAGAGCTTCAGTGAGTGCTGTTTTGCTGTAGGATGCATAGCAATGGGGACTTTTTCTTCTCCCTCCAAGAAGCAGGCACTGATACTTGGGTTTGTAGGAAGTCCCTGCTGGGAAGGAAGGATGTTCCCTCGTCTGCCTCCCTGCCCTTCGCACCCTGCTCAGTTCAGCCGTGAGCACACCACACCTGGATCCTGCAGGCCCCAAGTGGTTGGCCACACTGATGCCCACCTAACAGCACTTGGGGTTCTTTAATCTGAAACACTAACCAGGGCCTCTTCTCTCTTCCTGTTGCAGAGCTTCAGCGAGAGGGAAGCATAGAGACGCTCAGTAACAGCTCCGGGTCCACCAGTGGAAGTATTCCTCGTAATTTTGATGGCTACAGATCGCCCCTCCCGACTAATGAGAACCAGCCCCTCAGCCTCTTCCCCACGGGCTTCCCCTGAGTTTGTCAAACACAGGAGGAGAGATGGGGACAGGGTAACGAGCCGCCTCTCCGCCCAAGCAATCCGATGTGCCCGCTGCCCGCTGTGCGCTGGATGGTTCTCGTTACCCTGATCGATATCAACGACTCTTCCATGTAAACCTTCCTGGAACGTACTCACAAAACCCTGACTTTGTTTTCTGTGCAATATGAAGAGACTCCGTCTTCAATCCCGCTAGCTCCGCAGCCGCTTTGTTCGCTGTGTTCGGGAAGAGATTGGTAGAGGAGGAACCTGTGTGAGCCGTTCTTGGCCAAGCACGTGGTGTCACAGCTGCTCTCTGCTTTCTGTGTTCTGAAATGAACAGAATCTCTGCACTGTGGGTGTGCACCCACCAGGAGCTGCAGCCCTCTGCAAAGTGCCGAGAGGTAACGAGTCAGCTCCAGAGAGTGGAAGGTCAGGGGCGTTTGTGGACAGGGCTGATGGTGTTTTCTCTCCCCGGTTGCGCTCCTTGCTGCCCTCCTTCCCCCCCATACTGATGCTGGGAGTATTACAAATGGAAAATGTTTCTTTTTGTTCTTTGGAAGAATGATCTCTCTTGCTCCAGTTTTATTCTAGTCATGTATTCTAGAAACGTACTTAATTGACTAACTGCAGTCACAGATTTCTCATCTTTGGTTATAAACGTTGTTCACTGGAACTCGGCTGTCTGTCCAGAAATGCATGTGTCATTGAATAAATCGAAGTTAAACCCGAAACTGCTCAGACGTCCGTGTTGGGGCACCATTTGCTGTGGCTGTGGCTGTGCCCATTGCTGCCTGCAGCACTGCAGGGCTGTGGGGAAGGGCTGTGCACAGCCCCCAAAGTGCACCACGCAGTAACACCACGGGCTCACACTGCAACCACACAAATTCCTACATCCATCTCAGCCAGCTCCTGTTGGGAACAGAGGGTGAGCTGGGACTGTCGGCTCATGACATTTCCTTCCCACAGCTTGTTTGGAATAGACGCCGTTTGAGTCATGGAAATGAGAGGAAACCATCAAAAGCCACAAATCTTTGTGCGCTCCTAAAGCCGCCTTCAGCAGCACTGAGCACTGCAGGACCGGCCACCTTCTTCCTCCTCCATCCCCAAACTCCAAAGATCAAATTCACTCCTGGGCTGGAGATTTCTCTTGTTTCAGCTGCAATGCCATTCCTCGCATCTCCAAAGCTTTTTTTCTTTCCTTTTTTTTCCCCCCTCTATCTTCAGGTTTGGAAACCAGTAATAAAAGCTGTGAGTCTGCGGTCTGCAGCCATCGCTTTGGTTTCTTGCTTCGGTTTTCAGTCTGTCCTTTCTCAGGCATAAAAGAAAAAAGAAAACTTCTTTGGGATGGAATCAGAGGAGAGTTTGTCCATTGGTGCAGCACACAGCTCCAGCCCAGTGGCTATATGCTATATCTGCACTCTCAGGCTCCGCTGTAATGCTGTGTTTCTTTTATGTCCATAAAGTAATGGATGGCAGCGAGCGCGCTGGGGCAGGGCTGCCATTGTGAGCAAATGGAACTGCGGGGTCAAGTCAGTCCACACCAGTTGGGGTTTTGAACACGGTTCAAGCCAAGGTCAGCTCCAAAAGTTCAAATGAAATCCAGATTAACACATACAGAAGGGATTGTGCTGTCACCGCCATCCTTGCTTCCTTTCAGCCTTCCCAAAGGGCGAACGTAAGGGACAACTTAAGGGCTTCTCCCGAGCAGCAGCCGCCGCTCGTCCACTGTGTGAGCACACGGACGGCAGGGTGGTGTCATTGGAAATGTATTTGTTGTTGGCAGGCATTAAATCACTTTTTATAAGTGCTGCAAGAAGGCCATGTGGAAATTCCCGGCCTGCGAGAAACTCCTTTGAATCGGGATGTTTTGTTTAAAAGGGGGGGGGGGTAAAAAAAAAAACTACAAACTGGGGCTGTACCAAAATATTTTCAGTCTGGTTCATTGAAAAGAATGTCCTACATTCCCTGCTGCCGATAGCCCCATCGCCAAAGGGGGAAGAAAACCGAGAGCTTAGCAAAAACAAGACCTATCCCAGCACTGCAGCGAGGTGGCTGTTTCCCTCCGGTGCAGTGCTGGCACAGGTGACCCAGCAAAGAACTGAGCCCAGCTCCCTGAAAGCCAGCACTGTGTTATGGCAATAGGCACACGCTCCAGTCCAGCACGCTCCCAATGCTGTGCACAGCAGCAGAATGGGGCCCAAATGGTGCCCTGCGCTGGGAGCAGCTGGCTCCTGGTGAGGCTGTAGTCTGAGACACCTCCAACCCTGGATCCTATTGATGGAGGTTCTCAGCTTGCAGATGTGACACAGAGCTCAGTGGGGGGCACGCAGGGCTTCGGCTGACCGCATCCCGCAGCAGTGGTGGCCATGTGGGTGAGGGTCTGCAGTGCCATTGCTGCACCCTGACCATTTCTTGTGGTCATTCTTGAGGGTCTACAGTGCCACTGCTACACCGCCTCTCGAAGACCCCGCAAGACAGGAGGGACTGCAGGGTCTGAAACTGCTTCCAGTAGTGGTGAGCGGCGGCCTCCTGCCGAGTTCAAAAGGCAAAACGTCTCATTTGGAGCAGGGCAGACTGTATATCACTCCGCGCATAAAGTGGAGCTCTTCTATTAAAAGTTGAGTTCGGGTTTCAGGAATTAATGTGAATTATTGCTTTCTCCTCCCGGCCCTCTCCCTACATCAAGCACACACGCACTGCACGCTTCGGATGGAAGCAGCAGCCCTTCTCACGGGGCTCCATCTCTCCATTTCGGAGGATCCAAGAGCTGTCCGCGTTCCTCCCCTCGCTGCTTTCTTTGGCCCGTTGCTGCGCAGGGTAGGAACGTTTGCGCCATTTCCTGTTGTCTTTCTCTTCTGCTCCTGAGATATTGTAAAAATGCTCGGTATCCTGCAGTAGGTTGTAATCACTTCTTCCCTAATGTTTCGCAGCTGCGAAGCGTAACTTTAAACCCGGCCATTTGGACGCTCGCAATTAGCGGCTCAATGGGGGCCGAGAGCGCGTCTTTGTGATTGCAAAAGGAGGAAAGGAAACTTTGTCAGGTTGGTTGTGGGGTTTTTGTTTCAATTGAAATGGGGCAGGGGGAGGGGGGGGGCAAAGGGGGGGGAACCACAGAACAGAAGGGCTGGAGGTGAGGGGGGTTTGGTGGCTGATGTGCTAGGGAGAAATAACCAAACCGGCCCTGCCTCCTGCCCAGCACTGGCACTGCTGTCCTGTACAGGGACCAGGAGAGGTGTTGCATTGCAAGGGATGCCAGAAAGTGCTGTGAGAGGCACCAACTGGGCCAGAGTGTGTGGTGTGAGGCGAAGGGGAGCACTGCGGGTGGAGGAGGGCAGCTCAGCCCCATCGTCTCCACACTGCCCAGCTGTCCTGCAGCACTGCCTCCCCATGCAGCCAACACCACTGTGCATGAGCAGAGGATGCGATTCAGAGGGAATGGAGTCACCACGGCAGATACAGAGCTGGTGTCTGCCCATCCCTGTGGGTCACCACTGCTGCTGGGGCTGAACCCAGCTCTAACCCCTGGGGATTTCAGCTCTGGATTCCAGTTTCCCTTTGTGCAGCAGTGTCCTGTATGAGCCGGATGCCACAGCACGGCCATGCTCTGCCCATGGGGACTGTCTCTGTCCCCATCTCCTGCCCTCCCCACAGCCCCTCCTTCATGCCTACCCCACCACCTGGCCACACATACTAATTAATAGTGAAGCCCTGCCCTCCACCAAGGAGAAGGCTTGGGGTTTCCCTGGGAACTTTGCTGTCTGAAAGGTGTCTTCAGTATTCCCCCACGCTCAGTCCCTCCGTGGGTCAATTACACAGTGAGCAGTCAGACAGAGTTAATTTCTAATTTAATACAACGTTAAAAGGTTGTCAGGTTAAAATCTAATCTATAAACAAGGCACAAAACATCTCTTTAAAATGGGTGTCACGGAGCGGCCCTGGCTCCAACCATAGGCTGCTGCTCCTTTTATGGGGTGTAATTACTTCCCAGTGAGGATTTACAATATTATTATAGGGTCGTAAGATGAGGCCGGTGCCAAACGCACCTCAGTGCCAGGAGGGTGCCAGAGCACACAGCCCTTGTGTGGGAGGGCACAGTAAGTGAGTGGGGGACCCTGATGTGGGGATGGAGGGAGGATGGGAGACAGATGGCAAGTGGGGAGGACAGACGGATCAAGGAAAGGGTTTCAGCATGGAGGGGAAATGCAGAGCGGCTCAGGGCAGCGCTGCTCCCTGGAGATGTGAATCAGAGCAATGATGGACGGTTGTCCATGCAGTGTTGGGTCCCAGAGACTGAGAGCAGTGCAAGGACAGGTGCAGCGCTGAGTGCTGTCACTGCCGCGGGCAGCAGTGATTTGTTTGGGCTGCCTTTGTTTTCTCAGTGCTCTCCTGCAAACCCAGGGCAGTGCTGTTCTGCAGCCCTAAAGCTGACGGAGAGCAAAAGAAAACAAACATGAACATGATATGAGAGCAGTGGTGTCGGCTCCTGGTTCAGCTCCATCCCAGATGCATTCTCAATTCTCATTTGAAGCAGAAGGGCCCAAGGTGTGAGCCCAGGCGTGCTGCACTCAGGTGCTGCAACTCCTACCCCAAGCATTTTGGGGTTCGAAGGGTCCATGCCCTGCAGAGGGGCCAGGACCAGGCCAGCTTGGCTGCCGAGGAGGCTGTGGTTCTCCCTTTTGCCTACCACTGTCCACTCTCAGGTCCCATCTGATGTGCAGCGCTGCCCCTTTGCCCACATCTCCCATTTCTGCAGCTTTTTTGGTTCCTTTCAGCCCATCCTGGTGGCTGTTCCCGCAGCGATCCAGGTCAGACTGTTGGACAGCCTAAAACCCTCACTTTTAATCCCACAGGGGGAAGGGGGTGGCGGCCATAACAGCATTATTTTATCAAATAACGGTGCTTGCTAATCTCTTTTATTTAAGAGATGAACCGACCACGAAGGGCAGCTCCCACTCTCCCCTCCCGAGATGGGTTTTACTTCAGGAACCCGCAGCAAAAACCGGGGCTCCGCTCACCTACAGACACTGAGGGGTCTGGGAGGGTCGGCCGGGGGCGGGGGGAGGGAGGGAGGGCAGCGGGGCCCCGACGGGCGGGGGCTGTGTGGCTGCGGTCACGCGTGGCGGAGGGTCCGGGGGATGCTCGCCCCCGGCCCCATCCCATTACGCCGATGAGGCGGCGGTAATACCATTAGCCCGGGGATTACACGCCCGCGCCGGGATGTGACACACTTTCTCAAATGGAAGTTTTTTAAACAGAGGGATTTGCATGATCCTTCCCCACCTCCCCCCGCCCCGCCCCGCGCCGCCGCCCGCCCCCCGCAGTGCCGCTCGGGTTTCACGCCGCGTTCTCCCCCCCACCCCTGCGCTGCGCGGGGCTCCCGTCGCCTTTTAAGGGAACGGGCTCGGAGCGGCCGAGGCGCCGCGCCCCGACGTGAGCAGCCCCGGGGTGTGCGGGGTTACGGCCGCCCTCCCCGCTCCTTAATTGCAAAAACTCAATCAAGCGGTGGAGCTCGGAAGGCTCCGGATCAAAGCGGCGCGGAGGTAACGAGGGCGGAGCGCGGTGCAGCCCCGGTGCCGAGCAGGGGTCACCCAGCGCCAGCCCGGCCGAACGGGCTGCAAATGTGTTTATACGTTGCTCGAACTCCGGATAAACTTGAGCGGCGTTCGTGGCCGCGTCTGCCCGCGTGTGGTTATTTTCCAGAAATCTGGATTACGGGAAACACTCGGAGAAAAAAAAACCTAAACAGGGTGAGGTGAGGGTGGGGGGAGCTCAGGGGGTGTCAGGGGTTCCCCCTGCACGGACGGGGCTCACAGCGGGAAGTGGCTGGGCCGGGCATCGTTATCCATAAAGGCGCATCCCACGGGGTCCGGGATGGAGCGAGCACTGGGTCCCGACGGGCACCTGAGCGCAGGGCGGGGAAGTTTCCCCGCTTCTCTTCTCCAGGTGGAGAGAGAGAAAAGTGGCAGAGAGTTTCGGGTCCGCTCCTTCCAAGGGCGAAGGGCTCTTTCCACGAGCTCCCAGCCCGCACCTGCGGGATTGCTCTGCACTGAGCACGCGGAGGAGTCTGGTGCCCCACGTCCGGGCTGAGGAACCCCCCACAGCGGGCCAGGCTCTTTCCATGCCCGGCCTTCTCCCACCTCTGGAAGGTGCACAGCGGCCGCTGCTGCCCGGCCCCGTTAGGGACCAGGAGTACAACACCCCTCATCTCTGCCGAGAAGCGAGCCCCGACGGCTCTCTCCCAGCGCGAGAAAACCCCTTTTGGGCTCAACCCGAGAGCCACTCCAGAGGCGGCCGGCGGCGGTTCGTGGGGCGGCCCCGCACCGTCGCAGGGAGCGCCCTGGGGCGCAGAGCAGCCTCAGCCCGGAGGAGCCGGGAGGAGGGGAAGACGGAGGCCCGACTGCTTGGGAGAATTGTTATTTTTCATCAATCAGCCGCAATTTGTGTAAGTGCCCCGGACAGGACACCAGCCGTCCTGCTGGCTGGGGTCACGGAGACAACGCAGCGATGGAGAAGAGCAAATTGCATTTGCTCACCAGCTCACAGATCCAAATTACGGCCCTCGCATGGCGCGGGGAAGGGAGCGAAAGGTCCATGTGACATGAGGGAAATATGAAGGACTTTGACAGGTCTTAAACGGCCTGGCGCCAAGGCCTAAGTCTACCGGCTAAAAATAGAAAAGAGATGATGAGTGGAGATGGGCAGAGATGAAAGGGAAGAGGGAGCAGGGCCGCGGCGCGGGGGCGGCTGGGCCGGGCCCGTTTCTCGGAGCTGATCCCCGGAGCGGTTCCTCGGAGGAGCCCGGCTGATGCCGTCCGGCCCGAGGAACGCCGTCGGGGCCGCGCACAGAGCCCCAACGGAAGCGGTGCCCGCGGACAGGAGGCACTGTGAGCGGGACGGTGCGGGGACCTTTCTCCCTCCTCATGTGGGAAAGGGCCAGCGGGCTCGGGCGGGGCTCGAGGCGGCGACTCCCCCTGCCCAGGGCCCGGCTGTGGCCGAGGAGAGTGTCTCGGGGTCCGGCTGTGCCCACCCCGTCCACGAACATGGGCTCCCTGTTGCTGTTTCACGAGCGGAGCCGCCCCGGGGAATGGATGCGCGGCGTCCCCGGGTGCCCCACCTCGGCTGTCGCACCGACGGGAGCTGCCACAGAGGCTCGGGAAGACGAGGCGGCTCTGGATCGGTTTTTATTCTGCATTCGTGAAGTTACAGCTGTACCGGGGGGGGTCCCAGAACCTGAGCCCAGGGAGAGGTGACGCTTCTTTACGGGACTATGTGCTGCCCCTCAAAGCTGCGGGTTCGGTGTCCGCGGGTCTGCGCAGTGCCCTGGAGCGGGGTGATGCCGCCGTGGGGCAACGTGAGGATCCGGGTGTGCTTGAAGGGGGGGGGAAGAAAAACAAAAAAACAAAAACAAAAAAACAAAACAAAAAAAAAAAGGAAAAAAAAAGAAAGGAAAAAAAAAAGCCCAAGCAAACCCCATTTTTGCCAAAGCTGCTGTCAGCACATTTCCGCGGTGGCAAGGAAGCAAAGTCCAGATGAGGTCTAAATTTCAATCCCCGCTCGCCACCTCGCCCCGTTCAATGGTCAGCGGGACCGACCCTCCCCCCCAGCCCGCCACCCCCACACACACACACCAACACACACACACACACCAGCCCCTCAGCCTCGTGCTGTGGCCGGGACGGTGAGGGCAGCCCCTCTGTGGCCGCCCCGTCGGGAGGCGGCGGCTGGAGGTGAACCTGCCGCGGGACGGGGCGGGATGTGGCCGCCTCTGGTGCTTCTCCTCGGGCCCTTCGCAGCACCGAGGTTTGCTGGCAGCACGATGAGCCACGATGTGGGGAGAAACAGCGGAGAGGTGGCGATGCGGAGAGGACTGCCGGGGGTTCCAGCGTCCTACCCTCCGCGGGGAGCGGCCCAACGCAGTCCCCAGGAAGGCAGCGCGTCGCTGCGCGCCCGCGGAGCCGTGGGCAGAGGAGGGGGCCGCCTGAGCCCCCCCGTCCCCGTCCCGTCTGGCCGCAGTGCAGGCGGCAGGGGCAGGAACCTTGTAAGGATCGCAGGGCGCTTTTTGAAGATTTGGGGGTAAATATGAAGTGACAAGAGACGGGTCTTTATTGTAAGGGCTCAGCCGCCTGGCGCCAGGGCCCTCTTCAGCCACCGCAGCCCTCAGTTAATCAGCGCAGATCTCCAAACGGACCTCTCCGCGGGGACACCCACCGCGCCCGCCGCCCCCCCACCCCACCCCCATCCCGGGCCCCGGCGCGGCGGGACCGGCCCTAATCCCTCAGCAAACAGCCCCGGCATTTCCCCTCCGCCTTATCTGCCTCCCCCCGCCCGGGTAAACAGCCCCCTCGGGCCGGGCAGCGCAACGCGGCCCCGACGGGAGGGCACCTCGCGGGGCGCCCCGACGGCGGGGTCCGCGCGGAGCTCCCAGCGGGACATTCCCCCCCCATTAGAGCGGCCTCGCGGGGCCGGGAGAGAGGGCAGGGCGCGGGTCTCCGCCACTCACCCGCCGTGGATGGAGCTCGCCGCTCCGGGCCTCGCAGCCTGCAGCTCTCCGCCGTACTCCCGGCGACCGAGCCCCGGCCTCCCCGTCGGTTGTCGGCGGTGCGCGGCGGGGCGGGCCCCACCTTGATCCTCTTTCCAGGATCTGTCGTAAGACGGCGGACGCCGAGCTCTCCCGGCCGCTCCCCCCCGGCCCTACGCCCCCGCCCGCGGAAACCGACGGCACGGCCCCCGCCTCTCCCCCCCCCCCCTCCCCCAGCCCAACTCCCACCCCCCGGACACCCCCCGGCTCCGAGCGGCCCCGCGCTCCCCGCACCCCCCGATCCGGCCCCGGCTCCGCGCTGTCCCCGCACCGGCGTTGGCCGCTCCCCGGCCGCGGCGCAGCCAGGGCTGACCCGGTATGCGGAAAGGAGCCGGGGGTGGGATTTCGAGCACTTTTCTCTGTCATTGGTTAATATTTTATTCTGTTGACATGTTTTCTTACTGCCGATGCTTCCGACACCTTCTGCTTTTTTTTTTTTCTCTCTCTCTCTCTCTTCTTTTTTTTTCCCTTCTTCCCGTCCTCCCTCCCTCTCCCCCCCCCCCACCTCCCCTCCTCCCCGCGCCCGGAGCTTGGCCGGAGCTGTCAAAACCACGCCTATGCAGATCCACAATTGGTCTGAAACGCGTAAAATCAGCAATCAAGGGGGCTTGGCTCATTAGCGGGCGGATCAGAGCAGGAAGGACATGTGAGATAGTCACAGTTTTACAGAGATCACGACAAGATCCGACCGTTCCCCACTCCGGCTCCTCGAGCCATGAGCGGCGCTCGGCCGAACCGCGGAGCGCTCAGCGGTGCGGAGCCCTCCGGGGCGCAGTCGGAGCCCGCGGGGGTGTGAGCGGTGCGGCCCTCCCTCCCCGACCGTCGTTCCGCTCCGCTCCGGCGCCGCTTCAGTGCCGGGAAGGACTTCTCCGGGAGGGTTTCGCCCCCGCTCGCTTCTCCCTTCGCCGCAACAACAACAACAAAAAAAGAAGGACGTAACTCTCTGCCCTCCGCAGACCGGGAGTCCCAGGAGCCGGGAGCTGCCTTGTTTTGTTTTGTTTTTTCTTTTATTTTTTTTTTCATTCCTTTTTTTTTTTTCTTTTATTTTTTAATATATATATATATATATTTCCCCCCCACATTTTATTCCGCTCTTTTTCACTTTATTGGGGTGTTTTTTTCTTTTTTTCCTTGTGTGCGGTTTGTGGGGTATTTTTATATCAATTTTTGCTGTCCGTTTACCCCCTTCCTCTTCCAGTGCGAATTCACTGGGCGGGAGAGAGGCGAAAAAGAATAGAAATAAACAAGCCGAACCGCACGCCTCTTTTTGATTCTTGTTCTTATTATTAGGGTTCTTTTTTGTTGTTGTTGTTATTATATATATATATATATTTAACAAAAGGGAATCCCTCTTTTTTCTCCTGGATTTGTGGATGCACCGATGAGAGATCCAGCCTTCCCAGGGACTGCCATGGCTTACCACCCCTTCCACGCTCCCCGGCCGGCCGACTTCCCCATGTCCGCTTTCCTCGCCGCCGCTCAGCCCTCCTTTTTCCCCGCTCTGGCTCTGCCCCCGGCGGCTTTGGCCAAGCCCATGCCGGACCCGGGGCTGGCCGGGGCGGCCGAGGCCGGGCTGCACGTCTCGGCTCTGGGCCACCACCACCAGGCAGCCCATCTGCGCTCCCTCAAGAGCCTGGAGCCCGAGGAGGAGGTCGAGGACGACCCCAAAGTGACGCTGGAAGCCAAAGAGCTTTGGGACCAATTCCACAAACTGGGCACCGAGATGGTGATCACCAAATCCGGGAGGTAAGAACCGAGATTTTTTTACATGTATTTCGCTTCCTCCCCCGCCCCCACCCCCCCCCCCCCCCGCCTTCGCCCCCGTTCCCCATAATTATGCGCGATCCCAAATTAAATCTGTGCGCGCTCATTGAGCACCGCCGTATTTATTTACATCGCTCTCTGCCGTCTCTCGCTGCTAAATTTTCCCCACCTCCGGCCCCGGTTCCGGGAGGGGGACCCTAAAGAAGCGCAGCGAAAAACAGATTCGCGTTTATTTTTCTACCCTTTCATTCTCTCAATGGGACTCGGAGATTTTTACCCAAGCGCTGAGCACCCCTCGGGCCGGGGTTGGGTCGGGGGGGGCGGATGCGGCCGTCGAGGGTCGCTCCCTGAAGCGCTGCGTGTCTCTCCGCAGGAGGATGTTCCCCCCGTTCAAGGTGCGGGTGAGCGGCCTGGACAAGAAGGCCAAATACATTTTGCTCATGGATATAGTAGCGGCCGACGACTGCCGGTATAAATTCCACAACTCCCGCTGGATGGTGGCTGGGAAGGCCGACCCGGAGATGCCCAAACGCATGTACATCCACCCCGACAGCCCGGCCACCGGCGAGCAGTGGATGGCCAAACCCGTTGCCTTTCACAAACTCAAGCTCACCAACAACATCTCGGACAAACACGGCTTTGTAAGTGTGACCGCGGGGCAGAGCGGCCCGGGTTCGTCCGGGAGCAGTGGCCGGGATTTAGCGGCCCCTTCCCGGGATCGCGCCGCTTTGTGGTCCCCGCTCCTCTCCGGGGGATAATGGGGCCGAGCTGCGGGAGGCCGGGCCGGAGAGGCGGCGGGGACGGCCCCGATGGAGCGGCCGGGCTTTGGCAGTGTGACCGGGCAGGTACGGACCGGAAAGTCACCTCGGTCCGGGCCATGCGGTGCGGGGCCGGAGGTGACACCTGTGCGGGGTTTGTGCGGTGGGAGCAGAGCCAAAGAGGTTGGCAGCGGCCGCTCCACACCGGCTGTGCCTGGAAGGCTCCCGAACGCCTCTGTTTCCTTATTGATCACATCCGCATCACCTTCCGGAGGGAGAAAAATTGAGAGAAAGAAAGAAAAAAATACTAAAATAACCCACCAAAGCAAAATAATAATAATAATAATAATAATAATAATAATAATAATAAAAGAGAGAGAGGGAAAAGGGAAGAAATGCAGCAATCGAAGCCAGCCGTCTTCGGAGGAGCGCAGAATGAGGGACCACAACTCGATCCTGAGGGGAAAAATGCCAGCGGGCTTCGGGGTGAGCTGGGGGGCAACGGGGCCGAGCGCTGAGCTCGTACGGGATCAGCGGCACCGAACCCCCCTGGAAGGGACGGCCGGGGGCAGCGGCCCCGAGAAACTTTTCTCTCTTTCTGATCTTTTCATACAATTTAGAGAGGAAACGGTGCGTTGGGTAAATCGAACAGCGCACGGCTATTTAGAGACAGCGAAGGGAATCGATAGAGAGGCTCGGAAATTGCTTTATTATTATTATTCGTCAGGAAAAATCGGTTCGGTTCAGAGCTCGGTCCGGCTCTCACATGGAAAGATTTCAGCGCCGTCTGAGCTGCGGGTGTAGGCAGTGCCCATCTGCTCGGGGAGGAAGGAGGATTTGGGTAAAGGACCGCTGCTCTGAGAGCCCGAACGAGGCGTTTTTGCACTGTTTTCACGCTAAATCCCTCCTAGATGATATCGGTGTCCTCGCGACCCGACAGCTCCTCAGCAGGTGATTATTGCCGGGCTTAAAAAAAAAAAGGAGGATGTTGTTGTTTTGTTTTTTATTGCCTTCTAAAACGAAATGAAGTGATAATTATTCGGTGGTTTCGGACAACAATCACAGCGGATTTCGCTGTTCCCCGACCCGAAGCGGAGAGGGGAGAGCCGCTCTGCGGCCCGAACTCCGCACGTCCGGAATTATCGTCGGGTTTGATTGAGGGAAGAGCCGAAGGGACAGCGCTGGGAACTGCCCCAGGGGCTGAAAATGGCTTTGATTTCTTTAAAACAGGGAAAGGCTGAGTTGGGGTGACAGAAGGGTTTGGATACCTGGACGGGGAAAGAAGTCCGACCGCTCCCGGCGATGCTCTGAGCCTCGCATTGCTTTGCGCGGAGCAATGCGCTTCGTTTGGGTTTTTTTTTTAATGGGAGGGTTTTTTTCGGTAGAAAGGGGTTTTAAAATTATTTTTAAAAGGAAAAAAAAAAAAAGAAAAAGAAAAGAAAAAAGAAAGAAAGAAAAAAAAGGACGGAAATATTAAAAAAGGCTGAAAATACGTGGCAAATTCACCTGGCGTTGTCAGGGCGGTGATAAATCGGGGGGATCCCTGAGCGCTGCTTTCTTGCTCTGCCTTCCCCCTGACCTCCTTCTCTGGGGGCAGATCGGGCCATGGCACCAACGAAAAAGGAGATCTCCCTCTCTGGCAGCTGCTGCTCTTCTCTCCTCACAATGAATTCGGAGGTTTCTTTTTCTTTTTTCTTCTCTTTTTTTTCTGGGGAGAAATGCAGGGTTTTGCAGTGAGGTGCTGGCGGTGGGGCTGACCGCGGGTTCTTCTCTCTCTCCCCCCACCCCAGACCATCCTGAACTCCATGCACAAATACCAGCCCCGCTTCCACATCGTGCGGGCCAATGACATCCTCAAGCTGCCCTACAGCACCTTCCGCACCTACGTGTTCCCCGAGACCGATTTCATCGCCGTCACCGCCTACCAGAACGACAAGGTAGGGCCGGCAGCACCCGACCCCAACCCCTGTACCGACCCTCAGCCCCACACTCCAACCCGAGCTCCTGCACACCAACCCCTTGCCCCTTTTTGGGTCTGTTTTCACGATGCTGCCCAACACCAGTGGCTGCTGACAGAACATTTTGGGCAGAGCGGCAAAAAAGCAGCAACGGGAGAATGGTTGGAGCCCAGATCCTCAAAGAAGCACTCTCCATATTACCATCATTATTATCGCTGTAGCAGTGGCTCCTGTTATTAATTTCCCCCTGGGCTCAGTAGCGCCTTCCCTGCACGGGTGGCCTCATACAGAAGATTTCAAGGAAGAGCCAAAAAATCAGAGCTGGAGGAGCCCATTTCAGTCACCTTCTGTGATTTAGCGATTGTCACCCATTGAGCCGTGGGGGGGGGGGAGCGGCCCCTCCGAGGGCTCCATGCGCGCGTGTGTGCCTTAACCCAAAAGCTGACCCCCACCTTCCCCCCCCCCCCGGCTGCTGATGCTAATTGACAGCTCTGTCTGAGGGTCCTGGTGGGCTTGTTTCCCTCGTAAAGTTTATGACGAAGAGTCACAATCGATTAACGAGCACTCTGTCTGCCCGCCCGCCGCACGCTGCCTGCCGGTGGGCTCCGTCGGGCGGGTGGGGGCCCCGTCGGGCCGGGCCATGCATTTTTAAAGCGTCCCTCTCGGGGCCGTGTTTCAGAGCCATGCATTATTGAGCGCCCTAATGTCGCCGGCCCCAGCAGCCCGTCGCGGAGAGGGATAAGAATAGCTTTTAACCAGCGCAGCGCGGCTCAGTCGCCATCTTCCCTCCGGGGGGCCGTGAAAAATAACTTCCTATCATTAAGACGCTATTAATAATTCAGGCGAAACCTCAGCATCATTTTTAATAAAGCATGTGCTGTGTTAAAGCGGGGACGCGGTGCGTTTCGCAACGTGGGCCGCGCACCCCCGCCCGGCCGCGACCCCCCGACGGCCCCGAGGGGACGGACGGGTCTGAGGGCGCCGCGCGGGCGGGCAGGGGGCGCCGGGATGGGGGGGGGGGTGCACGGCGTCAGTCGCTTCTCTCCGCGTCCCCGCAGATCACGCAGCTGAAAATCGATAACAACCCCTTCGCCAAAGGCTTTCGGGACACGGGCAACGGCCGTCGGGAGAAAAGGTAAGGGTGGCCCCGCGCCCCTCTCCGCTCCCGCTGAGGTCTCCGCGGAGGGCTGAGCCGCCTCTCCCCTTGCGCAGGAAGCAGCTCTCGCTGCCATCGCTGCGGATGTACGAGGAGCCCTGCAAACCCGACAGAGACGGCGGCGAATCAGACGCGTCCTCCTGCGAACCATCGGCGGTGCGCGACGCTCTGCACTCCCCAGTGGGCCCCCTCCCCAGCCCCCTGCGCCTGAAGGGCAGCGGCAGAGGTAACGCGGCCCCACTCCCCCCACATCGCTTTGCCCTCACCGTCGGGGCTGAGCACACATCGCGGCCCCACTCCCGCTCCTGACGGCGCCTGCACGAGGTGGGGAGGACTGGGTGGGAGCGGGGGCGCAGCTCCCAAGTGATCACCAGTTTCAGGGCGTTCTTGAGGTCCGCTGTTAGTGGGGGGACCACCAAAATACCTCCACTGTTGTGGCTGCAGAGCTTGCAGGGAACAGCCGTGGATGGGCACAGAGGGGATGAAGGGCTGCGAGGACAGGAACAGCCCCAGCAGATGCGAATGGCATTCACGGTTTGCAACATTTTCCTGTTTATACATCAGTGTAAACAGGGAGCATTGGTGGGCAGGCCCTGTGCTGAGCGGCTGTCCGGCTTCACTCTGCCTTTCATAGTCAGGGCAAGGCTTCCCCCCCCCCCCCCCCCTCAAAAAATTCATACATTTAAAAGGGAAAATAATGCTGGAACACCAGGCCTCAGAGCTGGGAAATGAAAATAACCCAACGGTTCCCACGTTGTGGTTTTTAGATGCAGGACTTTGTCTCGCCGCGCTGTCCATCCGCTGCTCTTTCAACTTCCCACCAACCCGATTCCCTGCAAACCTTCATCAAAACCACAGCCTCCCCTCCCACCCCCCTACCAGGACTGAGCTGCTGAGAGGCTTTATGACACCCTCTCTTTTTTCAACGGGTTCTCAGTAGGTTCTCCCTGGCCTCAACCCGTCGGCACCAGGGGCTTCTGCTGGGCAAGGGCTGCAGCTGTGCCGGATGGGCACCATGAGGCTCCCACCATCTCATGCCCACCACCATTCCCTCGCCTCAATTCCCCCTTCCTCCGAGAGTGAGATACCCATTTTAAAAGAAACTAAATTCAATTAAAATCCCCTATAGCAAAGACGGCGGTGAATGTTTCCCCTGAAGCTCCCTCCTTCGCCTCACCCGAGCTGTGCATTCACAGTGCATCCACAGAGCACTATTGATCAGCCTGGCGTAATTAAATCTGTACAGAACCACTCCTCAGCACCATCCGCCCTCTGCCCCGTGCTCTCCATCTCTTACCCCACCACCTTCTTTGGGTTCACAGCTGATGGGAGCGATGCTGGGGCCTCCAGAACGTGTTTTTCCTGTTTGGCAGAGCAATGGGGCTGTTGCTGTTAATCCCTGCAAACCCCCATGATGACCACGGCAGGAGAGCCCATTTGGTCCCTTCCAACTCCAATCATTCCATGATTCTTTGATTTCTACCCTCTCATTTAATGAAGTTCTCCTATTAATTGCAATGGGGCTTTACCTCTGCCAGATTTCCCTAGCTTGGGGACAATCAACTGCAGGCTCTCTCTGATCTCTCCATCCCTTTGCAGACGAGATACTGTGATTGCACAAGTCTACGATTTCTGCCTTCCCATTTAACCAAGCTCTCCCACTGATAGTGATGGAGTTTTACCTCCGCCACATTTCCCCGTGGCGAGGTCTGTTGACCCTCTCGTTTCCTCTCTGACCTCTCCATCCCTTTGCAGAGGAGAAGCCGGGGGCTGACAGCGATGCAGAGGTGGAGAAGGTGCCCGAGGAGCGGCCAGTGGGCGGCAGCCCCGGTGGGGAGGACACATCACCCCGTGGCAGCCCACGGTGCCCCAACGAGCAAGGCAAGGAGAGGCGCAGCCCGGAGAAAGCCAAGGATGGAGCATCCCCAGGGGACGGCCCCGGTGAGGGTCTGTTTGGAGCACGGGGCATGGAAAAGGACAAAGTGGAAGGGAGGAGGAAAGAGCCGGAGCAGGGCAAGAAGGACGCAGAAGGGGTCGGGCTGGGCAAGGAGGCCTTTGCCCCACTGATGGTGCACACGGACAGCCCCCCGCACCTGAGCGCCGGGCACCTGCAGAGCCTCGCACTCTCTGGGCTCCACGGGCAGCAGTTCTTCAGCCCGCTGGGTGCTGGGCAGCCCCTCTTCATCCACCCAGGACAGTTTGCCATGGCCCCCGGGGCTTTCTCTGCTATGGGCATGGGACATTTGCTGGCCTCAGTGACTGGCGGCAGCAGCCTGGAGAATGGGGCCCTCTCATCCGCCCCAGGAGCAGCGGGAACAGCCACCCCCTTCCCATTCCACCTCTCTCAGCACATGCTGGCCTCTCAGGTAAGCACCCACCCTTGGCCCTAATCCCCATCCCCACTGTGCTGGAGCCCTCCTGGGTTCTTCCCCCAAATCCCTGAACTCAGCCAAGTGCGCTGGGGCACAGACCTGGTATTACTGCTGGGGGAAGACACAGAGTGGCCCCAGTGTGGCTCTCATAGGGGCTTCCCCAGCCCATGGGGACAGGCAGTGACACTGATTGTGGTGTGACACAGGCAGGATGTGGGGGGATGCTCAGAATGGAGGTTCCAGAGCTGATTTAAGGAGGAATTCTGATTTATCTGTGGTTCCACCATGGGCAGGGCAGTGTGAGGAGTCCCTGCCTGCTGTCCCCATCCAGCACCCCTCAAGCTCCCCACCTCAGCCCCATGGCACCAACAGCTCTGTTGTGTCCCTGTGCTGAAATGCACAAAGATACCTTGAACTCACCTCATTTCTTGATGTGACCCAGCAGTGGGTTTTAATGCTATCTGGGCTCAGTGATACCGTGCAGACAGGCATTGGCACCGAGCTCTCATGGAGGCCAGTCCCCATTGCTGTCCTATAGCTCCGTGCCTCTGGCAGGTCCCAGAGAGAGCCCCATGCCTGACAGCATGTGCTTGGTTGGCAGACAGCTGTCCCCAGCCGTACCCACCCAACAGCAGGGATACCCCATGTTGCATTCTGCTTTTCCACGGGGCAGACACCGTGCGGCTCTCACCTCTCCCCTCTCTCCTCTCTCCGCAGGGAATCCCGATGCCCACTTTTGGCGGCCTCTTCCCCTACCCATACACCTACATGGCAGCAGCAGCAGCAGCCGCCTCGGCCATGCCGGCCACCAGCGCAGCCGCCGCCGCCGCCGCCGGGCCGTTGTCCCGCAATCCGTTCCTGAGCAGCAGCCGCCCCCGCCTGCGCTTCAGCCCCTACCAGCTCCCGGTCAGCATCCCGCCCAGCACCAACCTGCTCACCACCGGCCTCCCCTCCAGCCTCAACCCCGGCTCCGAGGGCTCCAAGGCGGGTAGCAGCCGCGAGCCCAGCCCCATCCCCGACGTGCACAAAGCCCAGCGCCCCGCTGCCTCCCCCCCCAAAGGTTCCCTGAAGGAATCCCTCAACGAACTGCAGAACATCCAGAGACTGGTGAGCGGGTTGGAGAGCCAGCGGGATCTGTCGCCCGGCAGGGAGTCCCCCAAGTGACCGACGGGGGCAGGCAGCGCACCCGCACCCCCCGGGGCTGAGAAGCACTGGTCTTTTGTACAGCACAGTATAAATATTTATTAAAGGTGGGGGCGGATGGGGAGAGGGCTCTCCTAAATAGCCGCCCCCCAACCCCCCCACCCTTAGTTCCACCCCCCATCCCTGCTCCCCGCCGCGGGGCACGGGGCCGCCCTACGTGCGCTGTTGGAAGGGGCGGGCGGAGCGGCCGTGGGGCTGAGACCTCCGTGCAAAGGGTGGCTGTGGGGGGGGGGAGGTGGGGGGGAGAGGTTAAACTAAACACAAAGGAAAAGAAGAAGAGAAGCATGGAATGGAGCCGCCTTGGAGCTGCGCTGCCGCCGCCACGCAGGGAGCGAGCGGCAGGGCAGATATTTATGAAATAAATGGTAATTTGTGTAAATAAGCTATAAGGATCCCAGAATATGCAAATTGGTATTAATTTATTCAGAGTTGTACATTGGTGTGTACATAATATTTAGAGTTTAACTCATCGCATTTAAGTTTTTGTTTCTGTTTTTTTTTGTTTTGTTTTGTTTTTCTTTTACATGAACATATATATTGTAAATGCAAACTATTTAGCTCTTTGTGATTGAAGGAGATATTGGTTTCTTTAACCGTGTTTAAAATATTGTTTATCCCTCCTGCTCTCCAGGACAATCAGTGCCACCACTGGTACCGCAATGTTTGGAGTCATTGGAACCAAGAGTTCAATTCTTTAATGGACTTTTGCAAGGAAATCATAATAATAATAATAAATCATAATAATAACAAATCGAATCCAAAATGTAGGAAAATGTCCCTCCAGAGCGGGGTATGCAGAATGCAGGAATAAACCTCAGGTTTTTATTTTTCACTCCAGAACAAAGCAAAACAACAACAATAAAAGAAGAAGTATAATAAATCTAAATATCACAGGACTGTGCTCTATATTTGTTTTAAAATAAAAAGATACAATGATTTGAAACGTGCTGCTCGTTCAGGCGTCCCTCTGTTCGGTTCCATTGCCTTCTCTCGCGTCTTTCAATATAAAAACACCCGGAGAAGCATTGCCGGCTCCTGCCTGATTCATTCCCGGCGCTGCGGTAGGAGCACGCCCAGAGCCGGACCGCCCCGTCGGGGCCGCCCCGTCCGCAGGTGCGCAGAGCTCGGTTCCCCGCGGCGGCAGAAGGGCCGCTCTCTCCCCACAGTTCTCCCGGCCCCAACACGGAGCCGCGGTTCCTGCCCGCCCCGACGGCCACCGCTGTGACCGACGGAACGCCCCGACGCGCGCACGCCGCTCTGGGAGCCGGTTCGGTGCTTCGGTCCTTCGGTCCGTGTCCCAGCCGCAGGTGCGCAGCGCGGAGCTGCCGGTCCTTGGAAAGGCTGCGGGAAGGCACCGGCACCGCCGCGCCGTCGGGGATGGTTCCGCGGGTCGTCCCCCACTCCCGGCCCCGGCGGCCCTTTTCTTCACCAATTACCCTTCTGCGGCGCCGGGGAAGATTTACGGCCCGCGGAGGAACACGGACTGCTCAGCGCTGTGCGCGGGGCTCCCTCTGGCGGTACCGCCGCGCTCTTCCGTGCCCGGCCCCATAGGGGCGCTCCCCCCGGCGCTGCCCCGGCCCCTAATGGCGGTGCGGGGTGGCGGGGGGGTCGGAGGGGAAGGAGGGGTTTGGGCCGGGCTCCCCGACGGCGGGAGCGCTGCTCCCGGCTGAGCACCGCGGTTGTTTCTGCTGGGAGAGGGGTGGAGTGTGACAGAATGGGAACGGCTTCAACAAGGGGAGGGAAGTGGAGGCCCTAAAAGAGGGCTAGTGGGATTATTTCCGGATAAACACAGCTCCTGAGGAGCATCTAACGGGCTCTGGTTTTAACGGGGATGCACGCTGGGATCTCGCCGTCGTGGGGGCAGCCTAGGCTGGGGGATACAGGAGTTTAAATGGATCAAATGCCATTTCATTGGTGGGGTGGGGGTTAATGCTCCCTAAAGAGGTGGTGATAGTGACCTGTGGGGACGGTCTGAAGCTTTACATGGAGGTGGCAGTGTGCAGGAGCTGAGCTGCTCTATGTCCCCACCATGGCCAAACCCGGGTGTGAGGAACCCACATCACTCATATTGCAACAGGATCATGCTGTGACACAGAAGGTTTCCTTGGTTCCAGCTGATGTTCTTACCCACACCACTGGCCTGGCACAACCCTGCCGTGTTCCATTTGTCCCAGGGGCCAAACCCGGGCAGGGATTTGGGAATGGGATACAAACCCAGAGTGGTTCTGCTACCCTGTGTGTGTTATCCCAGTGCCATCACACTCCTAAACACATCGGGTCCACACTGTGTGGCTGGAGGGGACAGGCTGCTGCTAAGTTGGGAGGAAGAGGGGGAACGCTGCTTTTGGTCACTGCTCTGTGGGGTTTGTAGGATTTCACCACTTCCACGGGCCACCCCTGCAGCCCCATCCTTGGCACCGATGGGATCACTCTGTCCCGATGCAGGAGGGGTCTTTTTGTGCCATCCCGGCGCCCGCCAGCCGGGCGCGCAGCCCCGCGGCAACCACAATACGCAGTGTCCCCCAGCCACCCCCCCAGCTCCCAATTAGGCTCCGCTCGCTCCGCTGCGCGCACGGCCCCGTAGCCCCAATTACCCGCGGGGTCGCCGCTCTGTCTACCGGCCCCGATGGCGGGGAGAGGCACAAAGGGCAGCGCCGAAGCCTCCGTGGGGCTCCACTGCGCACCCTCAGCCCCACCAGCGCAGGGCTCTGCTCACCCGCGCACCTGTGCTCGTGCCGGGGTGCGCCCCGACGGCAGTCCTCGGCCCCGCACCTGCGGCCGTAAGCGATATACGGGGCAGCACTCGGCGCCAGCTCGCTTTGTGTTGCCGTTGTTTGTCTGGGGAAGGTCAGTACGGGCTGCTCTGGCCCCGGTTTCCTCCTCCTCCATTTCTTTTTCCTCTTTGCCCAGCGCTGGGGTTGCAAAGCCTATCCCCGACGTGGTGGGGGAGTGGGCAGCCTGGCTTTGTAGCAGGATGTTTGGTCGTGAGATGATGGTGTGGGAGCTGCAGTCCGGGCTGTCTGCTCCCCCCTGTTCCCAGCGCTGCTTTGATCTGTGCGGTGTCAGGAATGGCGCGGGGTGGAGGGGGAATGGAAACGCTATTTGGAAAAGACTGCTGTTTATTTGGATGTAGAGCTGCCTATGAGCTGCAGACATGGGCTGCTCCGGCTTTGCTGTAAGGATAGGGTGGGAAAGGGGAAAGGGGAGGCTCTCGGTTTATTCCCGTCGCCTGCAGCAGCGGGTGATGCTGAGGGAAAGCCGGGCACGACGCCCCGCGGCGCCCACCCGGCCCTTTCCCAGGACGGCCCGGAGCCGCTCATCCGACGGGGTGGGACGGGGGCTGTCAGAACAAAGGCCGCACCGCTCCTCTCTTAGCGGTCACGGGCGCTGCTAAGGGGCAGTGGGGCTGGAGCAGGAAGAATATAAATATATATTGTATATATCCTGTATATATATATGTATATATATATATACATTTTAAAGTGTGTGTGGGGGGGAAGAAAAGGGTAAAAAGAAGCTTTTTCCCAAAGGCCCGGCCGCTTCATGCCGCCGCCAGGTGGTGCCGTCGCTCCGCGCCGCGGGCAGACCCGAGGGGGCGGGCAGCCGGGTGGGGCTTCCCGGATGGGGCGGACGGACCTCGAGCAGCCGCGCTGTCCTCTTGCTATGGGTTTGGCTGTGCCCACCCTGCCGCGAGGAGCAAAGAACGCTCACTCCGAGGCAGTTAAGTGGAAGCGAGCAGCCAGAGGTGGGGCTGCTCTGCTTTCTGCACGCTGGGTTTTATGTTGCCTGGAGTATTAAGGGATGAAGTCATGCAGAAGGGCTGTTTTTATTCCCCATCGAATTGGCATCGCTGTGAGCGGTGACATAAGCACAGGTACAGCTGTCCTTTGCCTCCCATTGATTTCGGTAAATGGCCGTTGCCTCCAGCCCTGGGCCTGGCATGCTCTGTAATTCTTAGGAAATGAGATCTAATTAAAATGAGACAGAGCTGTCAGGGGAGCACCTAATTGTCTTTGCAAAATGACCTTGTGGGGATGCTGGCTCCATTCCCAGCAGAAAGGTGTTGTCGGTGCAAAATCCCGTACAGCTGGGAGAATCAGTTAAAGACTTTTGGGAAATAAATCCCTGGGCTGGGAAGTAATGAGCTGCAGCACCATTCAGCTCTGCAATCCTCCCTCTGCCCCCTGGCCCAGGTGATGTCAGTGCTCAGGGACACCCCCAAGAATGGCTTTAAAAGAGAAATGGCACTCAGCAGGGATGGGTCAGGGTAAGCACCTACAGGTGTCTCTCACTTCCCAGTCCTGCACCTTCCTCACTCCCCAGTAAGAAATGAGGGTGGTTTGGCCATTAAAGCCTCAAAGTAATGGGGCTGGGCAATGGGATGAGCCTCCACGAGAGGGAGTGCTTGCAGGGATTTCCATCCTAGATGTGCATTCTCTATATCTATTTTTTGTTTCTTTGCTCACTTGTTATTTTCAGACAGGCCCATCCTCAGCCCCATGAGCCCATTTTCTTCTGGTGGGGGAAGAACTGAGCAAAAATCTCAGCTTTCCACAGCAAATTGCTGTGCTGCTGTCACGTCGTGGTTGCAACACACTGGGAAACTCTGCTCCTTTGTAGGGTAGTCCTGTCCTCATGTCCCACCATGATCCTCCTTTTGACCCTATTGGTCCAACTGGGGAAGAAGTCTCTTGCTGGACTTGAGTACTCCTCTATTTTGGGGCTCCTCCAGTGCCCCCAGAAAGCTGAAAGGATGGTAACGATTGCTCCCAAATGACTGCTGTCAGATCTGCAGCCCAAACTCTGTGTTCTGTGGCTGCAGGAGCTCTGAGTGCTTTGTAGGAAAGATGCACAAAGGGGAACCTCACCTCCTGCCCCATCCCTGGAGACTCCACTGCCCTATCTGCAAATTGCAGAGCAGATTATCAGGCAGCAGTGAGGAGATTAGAGCCCTGTGGTCGTCTGCTTCTCCCAGAGCCTGGGCTGAGGCCAGAGCAGACTGTTTGGCACCACAAGGCTGGGGCCAGGGTAACTTTTCCTTTTCTGGGAGCTCCTTGAGGAACATTCAGATTTGCAATTAAGGAGGAGGAGGGGAAAAAAAAGAGAAAGAAAAGGGAGTGCACCATAGCAGTCAGCTGAGTCCATCAGGGCTGGAAGGAAAGCCAGGCAGTGCACCAGCTGTGCCCTGTGGGCAGGCAAGGAGGCACTGGTGGGTCTGACCTCAGGTGCTGCAAGACTTCCATCAGGGAGAAGCCCACAGATGGGGAATTGTGCCTCATGCAGGAGCTGGATGCAGAAGGGCTGCCCTGTGGGTGCCCAGCACAGTGTGTGTGGATGCAGTGCTTGGCCTGGTGCCGTGCAGGGAGTGATGCTTGTCATACCTGAATGGTTTTTCAGGGGGTGCACCCAGAGAGAAATGGTGAAGCCACAGCTCTGCTCACTGGGTTCTCCTGGGTAGAATGTCTGCTCACTGCTTTGAGCCCAACCTGGTCTGTGGTGGGTGCAGATGAGCAGCAGCTTTGCTGGGCAGTCCGGTGCTGCAGAGCCCTGATGAGCCCTAATGGCTTAATGGGCTTAAGGAGGGGTTGCTCCTATAAACAATCACGTGCATTAGTGCAGATCTCATTAATCCCCGTCTCCTGCATTCCTAATACCTGGGCATCCCCTGTGTCAGGAGTGCGGGGTCCTGGGGCAGCCATCCCTGCGGTGCTGAGGAGTTTGGGGTTTCAGTTCAGCCACGTCCATTAAGCTTAGCTGGAGCAGAAGGAGGAACCCAAGAGGTAAAAAGCCATCTGAGGTCCTCAGCTATTTTAAACCTGGTTTGCAGCTTTGCTCTCTCTGCTAGCAGGGAAGCAGCTAATGCTGCCCGTGGGTGCTCCTGCTCCTCAGTGCTGAGCTTTGTAGGAAGGGAAATTTTTTTTCTTCCATTTGTTCAGTAGCAGCGATCAGCTCTGGCATCCTGCGTCTCTGTTTAGGGTGAGCATTGGTTTGGGCAGGGAGCACCCCCAGCATCTTCAGCTGGAAGCCGTCTGCAGCCTCACCTCTGGGGAAAGGAATGGGGCAGGCAGCGGAGCTTGAGCGAGCAGCTCCCAGGGGAGAGAGACTCTGGCAGAGCAGCCCGGGCTCAGCAGACTGAGAGCAGCAGCCTTGGCCCCGCAGTCACCCGTTGGATGCGCTTCCGGCTGCTTTTCATCTCGCTCCGAGTTTCAAAGCCGTCCATCCCTTCCAGCCCCGGCGCTGCCGCCAAACCCGGCATGGCTTCAAAGCAGGGCTGTGTGGGGCGGCTGGGGGGGACGGCGCCGGCAGGACGGGGGCTTCGGGCCCCCCCCCAGGCTGGGTGCTGGCAGGGATGGGGCCCCCGCACCTCCCTGTGTGTTGGGTGGGATCCCATGGGGAGATAGAGGGCTGCCCTCTGCTCTTGGCCTCGGGGTGGCGGTGGTCACTGCTGGTGATGCTCCTGGTCTGAATCCATCTTGTCCCATGCTGAGAAGGGGTGCAGTGCTCAGAGATGAGCAGCAAACCTCAGGCTGGGACTCGCTGCCCACACTGCTCCCTTACAGCTCAGTGTCTGCAGAGCTCTCAGCAGTGGTGCTCTGCTTTTTCTGGGAGCTCTTGCTGCAGCAAATCTGTTTGGAGAGCGCTCGGTGCCCAGTGACAGAAAGCATTCCTGAGATGGAAAAAGCTCTTCTTGAGGAAAACATGACATTTCAATGGAAAAGTAACTTTGTGCACTGTTTCTAATTTTAAAGCTCTGCTTTGGAATGCTACCATGGACTTTGAAATCAGAGCCGGCCCTTATGCTTTCCAGGTTTTATCCACCTTTCCCATAGAATTTCAAATCACTCCCCCTGTTAATGAGACAATATTCAGTCTCCCTCAGTGGATGTTGTATCGGTTGCTTCCGAAGCTCAGCTTTCCTTATCCTGTCCTTTCTTTTTCCAGCCTCTGCCTATCAATACTTTGAGGCAAAACCTGGGGACCTCACAGTGCTGTATCTGGCTGCTGCACCCTGGGCCAGGAATGTATGAATGATGGAAGGAAGGAATGAAGCCCACTCTCAGCCCAGCTGCTCTGAGATCAACTCTCATGGGTGTATACTTCAAATCCATGTGTCTGCTTGTTTTGTCTCTGCTGGATGAGGGAAGTTAATGTGTGTTTACCTGAGCTGTGTTAAGGGAGAAACGCAGTGTTCCCTCTGTGTTCTGAGTGCTCTCAGTTGGGCTCTTTGCAGCTGGGTGCTGCAGCAGGATGGGGCCAGCAGAGGGAATGCGAGAGCACTGATGCAGCTCCATGGTGAGCCTCAGAAATGGCCACTGGGTGACTCCTGTTATTATGATTATTCCTAAGCAACGGTGATCCACTCATGTCAGTGAGAGCAATGTCCCAACAGTCCAGTAATGCTGGGGATGCGGCTATTGGAGAAGTACAACCCCCCTGAGAGCCCATCTCTGAGCACACCTATCCCATACTCAGTGCCACTGTGACCCCCCAGCCACAATGCCACCACACTGTACCATCTCACCTGATGCAGAGCATCCCTGCCTCCCCATGCAGTGGGGCACAGCAATCTCTTTGGGGCTGAGAGCCCCCAGTAAAGCCCAGCACCCATCAGTGTCTCCAATTTGGGACCCAAAGGGACCCATCACTGGGGGGCAGTGGGGCAGTGCCCTTCTCCTGGCCCAGCTCCTGATATCCCATCCCTGTGGATGTTTGGGACTATTTAGCCTGGCAGATGGTATCTCAGTGCTGTCCTTTTGGGTGACAAACAGCGCTGGTTAAACGCTGTCATCCCTCAAACAGGTTTAAGTGGGTTTCACTGTAAAATAAATTTATTTCAACAAAACCTTTTTTGATAAATTAAACCAGCACTGCTCTGTATATAATTTCTATAAACAATCTTCCCCAGTGTTTACCTAACCTGGGCACACAGAAACTCTTGCACATTAAATATGAGATGAAAAGGAGCTATGAAAGCTTTACATGCGTCTTTTCAAGTCGGTGTGCAATGGGGAAATGCTTGGCTGGTTTGGGGCTGCTGCTGGAGGAGCAGGATTTCTTTCCTGGGGATGCTATGGGTGCTCAGTGCCATACATCTACACCCACCTCTGTATCTGGAGCTTGCTGTGGTCACTCATGGCTTTCCCCAGCTTTTATTTTCCCCTAGGCCAGGTCTGTGGGTCACTCATGGCTTTCCCCAGCTTTATTTTGTGGGCTGCTGGTGAAGAAGCATCACTGTGCCCTGGGATGGTGATACATGATGGAGCAGTTCAGTCTGTGCTGGTTCAGTGCTGAGCAATTCGGGTTCTTCCCTTTGAACACCCCTGTGCAGAGCACTGCTTTAATGAGGACGGGTGCTTTTCAGCATTGTTTTTCATGGTGCTGTGTTAGCAGAGATCACTTCCAGTGCACAACAGTGTGTTTGTGGAGAAACCAACTGCTCAATCTGGTTATCATTGAAGTCTCTTGTGAAATATACGCAGCAATGGAGATAATGACCATGGTGGTAAGTTGGGGCTTTATTGAAAACACAAAGTATTTTTTTTCAATTTATTGGTAATATACAAAAATATTGGGGTATTTTTCTGTCCCTGTTAAGAAGAAAGATAGAGAAGCTGATGTAGAGGGATCTGTAGTAGCACTGCTCTGGATTTTGGTGGGGTGTTTGTGGGACTGCAGATAGCAAACAGGCTGCATGGAGCATGTCAAGCGAATGGATACAGAGCAGGGAATGGGGCTGGCAGTGCTGCTGGGTTGGTAGGGGGACAAAGAATGGGACTTCACCCTCTGGTGCCAGCCCAGGGCACAGGGGTTGACCCCCAACCACTGCTGGTAAGTGTAAAAACCTTAATAATGCTGCAGTGGGTCTCCAAGAATGGGAATTTACGGTGGTAGTCAAAGCCAATGTTTCGGATCAATGCAACATCCCTACTCAGAATGAAAAAATAAATTAAACGGACTGTCATGTGGAGGGTATGTAACCAAATCAATCATATTTATGGTGTTTAATCAAAACTTGGTTTGGTTAAATGTGTTCCATATGATGGCCACGGGTTGCGGGATGCTCAACTCAAGGAAGCCACCATTGGTGTTGCTGTTGAGCGGAGGGCTCAGCCCTGGGCTGTTGCCTTCAGATCAGGTGTTTGTTTGCTGATGATGCTTATGTGTGTGTGTACCCAGGGCAATGCTGATGGACTGCTGTGGAATAAATGATGCTCATTCTGTAACTTGAGGGTGGGATGCTGCCATGCACAGGTAGATGCGAGGGGTCCAAACCTGCAAGAATCTCCCACCCCTAACTGTGGTGTGGGCTGTGCTGTGCTCCCATCCTGGAAGGAGGATCCCATTGCTCCGACCTTTCCTTTCCTCCTGGAAGCTGGATATTGGAATTCCTCCTAGCTGCATACATAATGCACAACATTAATCTTCCCTTAAAGCGTGCTCCTTCCACAAAGCCTCTCTGTATTGATCCAACAAAGACAATTATATATTACAGGGGGGAGGAGGGAAAGAGCTGAAATATTTGAGATTGGCCCCTCTGCTCGGATTTATGACGTGTATGCCCCACAGTGTCTGCCTATTTTTTACTCTAAGCCTCCACGACAGGGGTCATGTCTTCTTCCACATCCAGCACCGATGGGGCTGCATGGAACACTGCACTGGTGGACTGCTGTGCCAACAACAAGTTGGGTTGGAGGTGTGCAGTTTGCCACCTGGGTACAGTCCCCATGGCCAAACCCAATGATGATTTAGGGCAAAAGAGTTGGTGCTCATCACCGCTCCCTCCAGAAAGCAGCCAGATAGGAGAGAAATCACTGCTGTCCCATATCCCAAAATCAAGATGTGAGGTGGACAAGGTAACAGAGTTTGTGTAGGGAAGGAGAAAATAATGTGTTACTGGGACTGGCCTTTCGTAAACACACGTGAGATTAATGAGCAAAGTCTTCTCCATAACACAGAAGGCATGAAATCAATCCTGCGCCCGGAGAATAATGAGGGAATCAATAGGATTATGAGGTTAAGGCTGGAGTAAACCTGAATGACAGCTGCAAAATAAATTTTATTTGGAGGACGTGGCTGGGGTTAAATGAAACATAATAAATAATGTAAAGTATTTAAGGGGTGGGGAAATGGTTCCGAGATGTAAGGAAGAACAGAAGGCCCCACAGTTGCTAAACCTGTCCCGTTGCTATTTGCTGTGTGTGACAAAGCCCGTGGCACTGTAGGGCTGCCTTCATCCCAGTGCCACAATGGGGACACAACAGTGATGGTGACAGTGAATGGGGCAGTGATGGGTGTGTGGGAGCTGTGGTGCCCATCCGATGCTGTGGGTACATCACCTGTGTGTTGCAGGATTGTGATCCTGACCCATCATGCCCTTCTTGCTCTGGGGATGCTGCTGCTCTCCTGGTGTCCAGGGAAGGTGATCCCATGTAAAATAAATCAACAAATAATCAGTCCCTATTCAATGGCCTTGGGATAGTCTACTGTAGAGGCTGAGCTCCCTATGACTGTGATTTGGGGGTGGGTTTCCAACTGGTGTGTGGCCCAGGGGGGCTGTGGAGCTCAGCCCCCAAGCAGCAGGTTGCTTTGGGTAAGGGGCTTCTCACAAGAAGGGAGCTGGACCTGCCTGTTGCATTGGATTGCAATGATTTGTTTTACGTGGCTAAGTTCTGCTAATCCTCCTCTCCAACAGGCTCTGTTCTGCTGTTCCCCCTGCTGAGGTGTCAGAAGGACTCCCCAAGCATCCATCCACACTAAGCACAAGGAAACCCAGCAATGGGCTGTGCATAGCCCCATGTGTTCACATCCATCTGTGCCTCAAGGTGAGCAAGCTTCCATTGAGCCCAGCATCATGCAGACATAGGTGGGATGGAGCCCCAGCTCTGCTCTGGGAATGGATGGGAATTTCCACTTGAAAATATCATTTCCTTTTGGGCCAGCTCCCAGGTGGGTCCTCATGGGTATAACCAAGGTCTGCCTTTTGCAAATAGCCCCCTCTGTTTCAAGTCACCTCTATCACCTGTAAGGTAGAATAATACAAAGATGGCAATAGATATTAAAAGGTAATTTACAGGGAAAAACTCACCAATATGGATGCCTTCACTAGGAAACACTGAGGCAATCACCACCAGGAAGCAATCTCCAAGAGATGCTGCCTTAGTGGTGGTCAGCCCTTAAATGAGGTCTAGAGGAGGTGGAATCAAGCTCCACCCCTTCCAGGAGCACAGCTAAATGACTCTCACCTGTGCCCCAGCAGCTGACCCAACACTCACCTCAGCTGATTAATCAGAGGTTCAGGCTGTGATTACCAATATCCCATACACCCACCCCAAGCCCATGTGACTGTCAACTTCAATGCCACCAGTGTGGGCTGTGGGCACTCCATTCCAATGCTATTGGCTTCAGCCCCACCTGCCACCTCCATGAGACCTCTCTGCACCAGGATGCAGGAAGATGCCTTTATACATCCCCTTTCAACAGCTCTTGCAAACTTCTTTTATGCTAAAGCTAAATACATATTTATTATTGACGTAAAGGAGGAGGAACTGCTGCTGCTCTGAGCAGCCTGGGGTTGTCCTTCACCATCTGGCACGTGTGGGGACACAACCGGGGCCAGTGATGCTGTTGAGCACCCCAATGCAGCCCACGAGTCCTGGGAGCCAAACAGGACTTTGTGAGCATCCCCTGCGGGTTTCACTCCAGCATCCTCCTTGCCACAGGAGAACAGCACTAGGAGGCTGTTCTGCAGGGTGTATTTTTTATTATTGTTATTTTCTTCATTAATACTTCTGAAACATTGCACAGACACTCTCTGCCACAAATCCCAGAGGTCAGTGGGGAGTGGGCCCCACACCTGCAGCCAGCCCTGTGCTGGTGGCTGCTGCCCTACGGTGCTGCTGGTGTTTCTTTTCGCCTTTATTTTGCAGAGCTGTTTTGGTGCAGAGCAGCCAAGAGTGGGGATTTTATACAGTAAACAGAAAAGCTGTTCTGAAGTTATTTATTGGTTCTGTTTTCCAGCACGTGGACCCGCGTTGATTTATTTAGCAGCGTCTCTGGAGGCTTCTTCAAGGTTAAGATGTAGACATCGCATGTTAGGCTGGGTTGAATGCTGGCAGGAAAAGACATTTGGCTCTTCTAATTGGAAAAACACGCTGCTTTTATCACCCCGAGGCCAAGCCTCTACCACAGCCACACAGCACAGGGGAACACAGCGGCTCAGCCCTGGGTCCCCAGAAAGGAGCAACTGTCCCCTCGCCGCCTTCCAGGTGCCTTCCAGCCCATGTTTTGCAGATTGCATCCATTTTTTTGGCAGGGTTTGGGACTCTCCCTAAGGCATGGCACGGCGGGAGGCGGAGGTCGGGCAGTGATGGGCCAGGTCCCCTTCCCTGTGTCCCCATCTCCATTGCTCCCAGTGCTGGCAGGCTGGAGGTAGGGAGCCGCGACAAGAAGGTGCGGGCTGAGGTTTAGAAATCATGATGTGTGAATTGAAATGGGAAGCAATGGATCTCAGGAATCACCGCAACTGCTACAAGGTGTTCCTGAAGCTGTCAGCAAGACATCTGCCCGCTCGCTGCGGCCGCGGGAGGATGGGGAGCGGAGGAGCACCGGGAGCGTGGGGTCCTGCAGTGGGGCTGGGGTGACCCCAGTGGGGCAGCAGTGTGGTTTTGGGTGGAAAAAGGGGGAGAACGGCTCTTGGGAGGGCCCTGGAGCAAAGCCCTGACTGCGGACCTCGCTCCTCGTAACTCATCCTGGGGCGACCACGAGAGGGATGCCGCCAGCCCCAGCCCACGATTTACTGCTCAGGGGGAAAAAATGCAGCCGCTCTGTGAATGCACTCCAAGCAGCTGCTGCTGTCTTCCTCTGTCCGGAGCTCAGTACTCACACTGACCATCGCAAGGTGGATGTAGTAGGGCATGGCTGGGGGCTCCAGGGCAGAAAGTCAGCCCTGATCCCATCCCGCTGCACATCCCAGCACCCTTGGGCTGTGAGTCCCACTCCCAGGCCATGTGGGTTCATGCTGTCCTTTGACTTCAGCCATGTGCGCATCCCAACACTGAGAGGGCTCTGAGGGCATGAGGAGCAAGAAATAACCTAGTCTTGAGATGCTGAAGGGACATGAACTGGGATTGATTTCAGATCAGCCCTGATGGTGCACCCATCCCTGCTGCGTGCTCGGCACTGGTTACGGAGCAGTCAGCCAAGCCGTGCCTCAGTTTCCCCACTGCTGCTGGCTGCCATGGGCTGCAAGCTGAGTTTCAGTAAGTTCTGACTGAGAAAAGCAAAAGAGTAAATCTTCTGCACAGTGGGGTGCTGAGGTCCACCTGAGCCTGATGGGTGCACTGTGATTTCAGGGCTGGGGGTGCTGTCAGTGCCAGCCTGTGCCCACAGCCCTCTCTTTCACTCACAGCTCCAAACAAACCCAGGGAGCACACATGACCTTCAGTATATAGCTGAAGGCTTTTAAAGCTCTGCTCTAATTCTTTTCACTCCCCACACATCCATCCCCTGCACCAGCCTCCTCATTTCTCTTTCCCTACCGTAAACTTATCCCCTTTCTAAAGTGCCCAGAGAAGATGCTGTGGATGAAATGTTACTTTAGCTTAATTTCCTATTCCTAACATATGCTTTAATTAATGTCATTTTCTTTGATTCGCTGCCAACATGCCAGCACAGCACTTCCTTCTTTTCCCAACCTTTACCATAACCCTGCAGCTAGGGAAGGGTGCTCATGTGCGAAGCACTTACCCATGTCTCTCAGTGGGGATTCTTGCAGCTGAAGCTTTAGTGCAGAATGGCAAAGCATGGGAATGGGGAAGGGACACCCAGCTGCTGATTTCCCTCTGCACTGAGCACTGGGGAAGCAGTGGGTGAAAATAGCACCTCCTGCCACCCTATGGGCTGTAAAAATTCCATCTTATCTATTTATTTCAGGTGCAGTGTGACTAAGAAGCCCCTTCCCCTTCCATCTCTGTGTCCCCTCTACACAACACGGAGCATGCCCACTGATACAGGCACACAGCATCCCTGTCTGGCCAGGCTGCCCCAACCACATCAGTACCCAGAGCTACAGATACGGAGGTAAGGCCACATTTTTGGTGATCCTTTGTCCTCTGTTTTGCAGCAGCCAACTGGGTCTCCCACCACAGGCAGGGAACTGCTGTGCCCCAGAGCAGCACTGAGGCATTGAGCCATTGCCCCTCCTGACCCCAGACCCGGCCCCCGCACACAGCAGGGCCTGAAATGGCCCTTTCCCAGACATCTCTGTAAGCAATGCCTTCAGTCTCTGCTTAATGACTCCCAGCCATCCTTCCTCCTTGCAGGAGCCAGCAGCACAGCAGGCAGGGCAGACCCCCAGCTCCTGCTCCCTCCATTCCAAACAGCAACTTTGGGGTCTCATAGCAAACCCCATCCCACCAGCAGCAAACCCCCTACGTCTGGGCCTGGCCCTCATTTGTTCTCATTTCCTTTCCCTATTGAGCTTCTCCCCAGGAAAGAGAGGGTGCCTTTTACAGCCCTCCCTGCTTACAGTATGGCAGAAGCATCTGAAAACATTGCCCTCTCCTAGGGGTGAGGAGTAAAGTGCCCAACATGGAGATGAGAACTGATCTAGTGCTGCTGCAGCTGAGGGGCACAGTACGGGGCCACAGCCACGTATGGACTGGGATTAAACCTGGTGTAAGGAGCCTGGGAGGAAATCCTGTCCCCAATGCCATGGGGCGGAAACCCAGTGCTGCCCCCAGAACCTTCCCCCACAGCCCCCATTTTGCTGCCTTCCTCCCCAATCTGGCAGACTGAGAACCTTGCCTTCCTCCATTGCATCCATCCTCCACCCTGGTGCCTCTTGCTCCATCTCTTGGCACTGCTTTCCCTTCTCCTCTCCTCCCTCCCTGAGCTCCAGCTAGTTTAGATCTGCCCCAGGGTGATGTAGGGGGAACAGGGGCAGCACTGACCCCTCTCCATATTCCCAGTTTGGTTCAGTGTGAGTCCTATGGTTGGGATGTCCCTCCCAACATAGCTAGAGCTGCTGGCAGCATCTGGTCCTGCTTCAGAGAGGAAGAGGAGGTTCACCCATGGGCAGCACCACATGGAAAAAGGCTGAAAAGAGCTCTGGCTGGGAGCAGGGCCTTGTGTGGAGTTGGTGGGTGTGAGGATGGCTGAAGATGCTTTTGCCTAAAGAGTAGTGGGATGCGAAGGTAAACAGTGGAGCATTGCTCCTGGGGTGCTGCCCAGACACTGCCTTGCTCTGCCTGTGAGCACTGGGACTCAGCCCATGCTGCGGTGAGAGCAGCATTGCAGCTGACCCCAGGGCCCCAGCCGGTGCTGCAGAGCAGTGCTGGGGCTCACCATGCGTCCTTGCTCAGTGCCAGGTTCTGCACTGTGCTGGGCATGGCTCGTACTGTTTGTCCTCTGCCCACCCTGCAGGACAGGGATTGCCCATAGCAAAAAATTACCTCCATAGAGCAAAAATACAACAATCTCTACAGGAAAGACTCG
The DNA here is from genome assembly GCF_039878825.1 of Excalfactoria chinensis. NCBI lineage: Eukaryota > Metazoa > Chordata > Aves > Galliformes > Phasianidae > Excalfactoria > Excalfactoria chinensis. Next base: position 6,528,134 of record NC_092843.1, on the reverse strand, counting down.
TTCTGAGCCCTCCATCCCAACATGGCAATGCCCACAGTGCTCCCACAGCACCACAAGGCAGTTCAGCGCTCTGCTGTAGGGCTTTGGGATGAGGGTCCCTTCTTCTCCTCCTGCTCAGTAAGCAGTACCTTCACATTGCTACCCCAAAGCTCCGGGCTCACTCAGCCCTGCTCTGCAACACACAGAGCCAGAACAAAGCCGTGCTGCCTCAAATTCCTCCAGCACTGGGCTCGGGGCTCTGTGCTGCTTTCATTTCCTAAAGCCAGCTTTGCGTTGTTGCCCTGTCAGCCCAATCCCACGCTCCAGCACGGAGTAGCTTGAAAGATTCGTTGTTTGTTTGTTTGTTTGCTATTTTAAATTAAAAGGAAAAGCGATTGCAAAGCAGAAACGACCGTTTTGGGGGTACATTTGGCAGCGAAATCAGAGCTCAGGATGGGAACCAGCAGGGAAGCCTCCCTGCGATGCTCTCCAGGCACCAATCCCTGCACCAGCCCTTATTACACCGTCCCCACACTCGCAGCAAAGACTTTTATTTTCGTACATAGAAAAAGAAAATGCACAACGGCTTGGGAAGCCCCTTTAAAGAGTAAAAATCTGACAGCATAAATCCGGAGCGTCGTAACAAAATCCGGGTTCGGGTTAAAAACTAAAAGGATTCTGCAATTATTTCTTTTCGTTTGTGAAATAATGAAACCCTCACGAATATTCCGGGCAGATGAGCGGTCGTTCGCCGTTTAATCTCACAGCGGTCGAACAACGAACTGAGATTCCGAGGGGGGTGAGAGCGCTCGGCCCGATGTAACTATCAAATATCCCCCAAAGATTTAAAGCAAACCACACGTGGCTGCTCCTCTCGCTGCCCCACTGCCCGCAGCCATCGGTGCAGGACGGAGGACCGCAGCTCTTTCGCGGTGTCATTAAGCATTCGTTAGAACATTTACTCGATGGTCCGTGGCGAAGCGCTGGAGCTGCGGGCGCACGCAACGACTCCATCGGACGGTTCTGCGATGCAAAACCATCTCATGTAGAGCCTCGCAGCCCTCAGTCTCCTCTCATCGCATCTCTTTCAGGCAGATGCTGGAGATGGAAGGGCTGCAGCTTACCCCGCTTTCTGCCGTCGGTTCTGGGCGTTCCGATTTCGTGTTTCCCTCTCGGCTCGGAGCGCCGTGCCCGGCCCGTGGCATCAGAGCCCGAGGGATGGATGGGGAAAGCGACGTGAGCCAGCAGCTCGCAGCGAGGTCTGTAAGTCCTTGTATGGCAGAAATAAACGTATTACACGGTTATTAGTAATTTGGCGCTGGCCCTGTCGAGAAGCCCGGCTCTGGTGCTCTGTAAATTCCTCCCAAGAACAGAACTCAGCGGTTGCTTTCCGTGCTCGCCGCGTTTTCTCTGGCCAAATCCTGCCACTTTTTCTCAGCCTTCAGCCATTCAAACCCACAGCGGCGGGGCGAACCGTTCCCTCTACAGCCGACAGCTCCGTGCCAAAGCGCACGGCCGCGGCTCCCCACCCCCCGTCAGGGCGGCCGTCGGGGCTGGCAGCTCCGCAAGGTTCATCGGATTTGGGGGGGAAAAAGAAACAATAAAAGAGAGCCGCATCGGCAAGGGCTGCGCGGCGGGGCATCCCGGCAGGTAGCGCGCAGCCGCAGCCCCTTCGGGTTTTTGTTTTGCTTGGTTTTGTTTTGCTTGGTTCTTTTTTTTTTTTTTTCCTTTTTCCTTTTTTCTTTCTTTTTTTTCTTTTCTTTCTTTCTTTTTTTTTCTTTTTTTTCTTTCTTTTTTTTTCTCTTTCTCTTTTTTTTTTTTTTTTTTTTTTTTTTTCCCTTTTTTTCCCCCTGCCCGCCAGTGTAATTATTAGAGAAAAGCGACAGAGCGACAGTGAGCTTTTATTAATCGCCGGTGTTCGGGGCCAAGGCATGAGCTCGGTGACAGTGATGAGTGGTGTGGAGAGCCGGTCCCTGGAAGCAGGGCTTATCCTCCCCCTTTGCCTGCTCCCTGGACTCGGCGATGATGAGCCACGAATAGGAGCCACCCTGCCGTCGGGGATCCGGCCGTTTATCTGCCGGGTGATGACAGTCGGGGTGGATTGGAGCCTCGCCGTGGATTGTCGGAGCCTCTTGGAAGCACCGCGGATACGGGGACGCTGAGGTGGTGGGAGCGGCCGCGGCCTCTCCCAGCCCCGACGGCTCCGACCCCGACGTGTGTCGGAGAGCCGTGGGGCGCTGACCGCCGTGCGCAGGTGGACGGCGTTCCGGGCACGGACAGCCCCGGCCCGAGAAAGGCCCGAAGCGGCCCCACTTCTACAAACGGGGAGTGCCGGGGCTGGAGGGGAGGGAGGGGGGAAGGGGGGGAACTTCGGCTTTGTTTTAATCAAATCCTCCCCACTCGGGATCGCCCCCCCCCCCCCCCCCCCAGCAGCCGTTTTTGCTTGAGAGACAAAAACAGCGCTGAACGTAGGAAAGAGGAGGAAACGCCCGTGATTGCAGCTGCGGGAGGAAGGGGTGGAGGGAGGCAAAACCCAAACAAAGCCGAGCACCGGCACACAGCCGACACCGAAATCACATCACCGCGTAGCCGCTGGTCCCGGGCAGAGCCACGAGCCCGGCTCCGAGGTCCGGTACCCCACTCCCAACTCCCCCCAGGCTCACGTCGGGGCCCGTTCTCACCTGCCGTCAGCTCCACGCTGTTCCCCCACCCTCAGGGCACACTCTGTCAGGCCCTGGTCGATCCTTTTTCCATTTATTTTTTTCCTATTTCTCTCTTCCTTTCTTTTTTTCTTTCCTTTTTTTCCCCCTCTTTTTTCAACCCCTTTTTCTGTCCGAATGGAGAAAAGCTTCATTAAGAGGTTGACCCCAGTTTACTTTTTATTCCGCTCCTGTTCCCAATTTCGGCACCACGTGACGGTGGGAGTTTGGGTTGAAATTCACTTTTAGGAAAAGAAAAACAAAAAATCAAACCATGTTTAAAAAACCATTAAAAAAAAAAAAAGAAGTAAAACTCCTGCCCCGGAAAGGCCTGATAGCCCATGGCTGCAGCCCATTGAGCTCCATTTGGGTAAGAGGCCTCCGGTTCCGGGGGGGCTGTCGCGATATAGGGCACTTCAAAGCACTGTGGGTTGTCGCGACATGGGGCAACACATCCCTACCTATGAGTATGCGTTTCGGCTGCGGGTGAGTGCGAGGTAAATGGGGTTGCTTTTGGTAATCGCGACAGCAGAGAGATGTGATCCATTGAGTAGCGACAGCCCTCGGTGACTGTCTCTGCTCTCTGGGTTTCTCCCGGCGCTGGGAACCCCAAGAAGGCCGCGGTCAGAGGCTGTGGGGGATCCGGCCTTGCGCTGTGCGGGACAGGCAGAGCATCCCCGCCGCCACGTTCACCTCGGGGCAGACCCGGAGGAGCGGCCCGGGCCCTGCAGCCACTGCTTGTCTGTGCCGTGTGTGGGGCCACAGCACGTCCCCTCCACAGCCGGAGGTTCACTGGGGAGACTCGCACCCCAAATCCGTCCCGATTCCCCCGATCGGAGCGGCAGGGACTGTTGTCGATGCAGCGGGTCCAGAGGTCTCAAACCCGACCTCCTACCCGTGGCCTCTGTTCTGCAGCCCTCGGCTCTCCTCCCCCCGCATTCGGGGAGTACCGGGCCCTCAGGGGTCTGGAGGGGTCTGCAGGGCTGGGGGTGCACCCTCCTTCCCCAGTGCCTTCCCTCAGCAAGACGCAGCTCGGGAAGACCCGGTGGCCGCAGGCCCCGTGCAGAGCTAAGGGGAGGCCTCGGGCTGAGCCCGGTGCGCCGTGAGCCGGTGCTCGGTACCCAGGACCGGTACCCAGCGTTGGGCCGGGACCGTCGGGCGGGAGCGAGGCCGGGGCGAGCGGAACGGGCCCGGAGGAGCGGGCCGGAGCTGCTCTGTGGGGACGTGATTGACAGCGGCAACGTCAGCAACAGGAGGGGAAGGGAAAAGGGAGGGGGGAGACAAAGAGGGAGGGAGTCGAAAGGCCCCAAACTGGATCTTTATGGAACATTTTTCGCGAAGATCAAGGGAAAGTGAATCCGCGCAGTGGGGGATGCCCCGCACGCCGCTGCCATCGGGGGCCGCCGCGCCTCGCCCGGCCTGAGCGCCCCGCGCAGCCCCGCGCTGCCCCGTGCTCCCTTCATGCCGCAGCCGCCCCGAGGCGAAGCCAGGAGCCCCCCGCTGCGCCCGCTGCCCCCCGGCCGGCAGTGTGAGTCCGGGGCTCGGCGGAGGGAGGGAGGCAGGGAGCGGAGGGAGGGAGCGCGATGCGGTTCAGCCCCGCACGGGTGACGGTCCCGCAGCACGCCGGGCCCCGGCCTCTGTCCCCGCGGCCTGCGCCGGCTCCGTCCCCGGCTGCTGCCTCTGCTTCTGCCGCCCCGTCCGAGGGAAGAGGTGCGGAGCTCGGGCAGAGGGTGCAGAGCAGCTGCTGCGTACGGTACGGCTCGTGCAGAAGCGAGCGAGCTGCGTGTCCCTTTGCACGGCCCTGTGAAGCACCGCTGGGGCGGGAGCTGGAGCTCCGTGGTACTCAGCCCTTCATATGGAGGAGTGGGGCTGGCAGCGGAGCGCTCCGTCGGTGCTACAGCTCCGGGGGACGTCAGCCGGTGTCGGGGCGAGCACGGCAGGGGCTGGGAACCCGCAGCTCCCCGCGTCCGTCCGTCCCTCCGCGCAGTAAAAGTCGGGCTTGATGCGCGGCAGCCCCGGCGGAGCTGTCAGGCCTTATCTTTATTGGCTTTTCCCAGTCTCCTTCCAAGTTTAAGAGGGGCCCTTTTATCTCAAGCCCTGCACTCCGCCTGTTTACGCTGCCCGGCTCCTCCGCAGCGCTTTGCCCGCAGCCCCGAACGCCGTCGCGGAGCCCCGACGGGACGGGGACGGAGTAACCGCCGGGCCGGGCCGCTCTCCCCGGCGGGTATCGGCCTCGTACGGTGACAGAAAGCGGGGAGGGGAGGAGAAATGAGGAAGGGTCGGGGCGGGGAGGCTGCGGTCACATCTAAACTGAGCTGCCGGGGCCTCGATCTGGAGCACGGCCACGCGTGGGCGGCCCTCCCGGGAGGGCAGGCGGGCCCGGCCCGTCTCGGCCAGGCTCTACCGGGCACTACGGCTTTCCCCGGGGCCCGGGGTGTCACGTCCCAGTCTGCCGAGCTCAGGCGGAGGGACCGCCGGCTAAAGAAACACCTCCGGGCCCGACCTCGCCGGTGGCCGTGGCCGGGTCGGGGGGCTCGAACTGGACGAAGCATCCAGTGCTGCGAGCTAACGGTGCGCCTCTCTTCATCCCCTAAGGAAATGCTCCAGGAGAAAAGCCTGTCTGAAACCGAGGAAGGGTTTCCAACAGCCCCCGCACCCGGCCATGCGGACTCCTCCGCGGGCTCCCCCGTCCTCGGCGTAGCCGGGGGCAGCAGCACGCCGCTCAGCAGCCCGCAGCTCCCCGACCCCGAGCAGGTACGCACGGACCGCGCCGTCGAGCAAATGGGCACCGCTGCCCATCGTGTCCTGCCGGGCCGAGAAAGCCTCTTGTGCTCTCGGTGAGGTGCCGGAGCTTCTCTCGGCGGCTCATCTTTCCAGGCTATGGGTCGGAAGATCGCAAGGAAATCGCTATTTTCAATTACTATAATATTTTCCCACTTGGTTTATTTATTTCCCTCCCCACCAAACATGTCGCTGCGCCCCTCGGTGCGGTTATTCTGCACGGACACATTTCGAGCAGCGTCCTGCCCGGCGGTGCCTTTCGGTGCCGGTTTTGGGGTTGCTGCTTTTTTTGGTCTTTTATTTTGGTTAAATGAAACCTGCGCCGTCGCGGCTGCTCAGCCCCCATCCCGCGGAAAGTAACGCGTTCTCTCAGCTCTCAGACGAGCAGAACCGGGAGGCCCAGCCGTGTCCCTACGGCCATTCCCGGCCTTTCTTTCAGGGAACCCTCGGGCGCCGTCGGGGATCGCCTGTGCCGTCGGAGCACGGAAATCCCTACAGAAAAACGATAATAATACCAAAACCTTTCAGAAATCCCTTTGGCCGCGATGCCCGGCCTGGATGTGAAGCTCCGCAATTCCAAGCGAGCTCCGTTTGTTGCTTTTATTTTTGGCAAAGGGCGGTGGAAATTTTCGGGACCCTCTCCTACCCTGAGCTTCAGCTCTCCCCGTTGCCCCGGTGCCGTCGGACGGGCGGCCCTTCCCCGGGCTCTCCTCGGCCTCTCGTTGTTATTCTCATCCCGTTAATTTTATTTCATTTTTATATTTGCAGACGATAGAAAATATCAAAGTCTATCTCCACGAGAAGGAACTATGGAAGAAGTTCCATGAAGCGGGCACCGAAATGATCATAACCAAAGCAGGCAGGTCAGTGAGCATCCCCGGGGCTCTTTTGTTTCTGATCCGTATGAAATGTCCCCATCCCTGAGCCGCGGACGGAGCATCGCTGCGGTGCTGCAGTCGGTGCCGTTAACAGAACTATTTTGTCACCGTGAGGCCGGATTTCAGGGCGATCGTTTTCTCTCTGCAAACTCTGAGTGTGCTGGAATGGGGCGGCAGCGAGGAGAGGCTGCAGGGAAGCGCTGGATGCGTTTAATCCCCGCTCTCTTTGGTGCTGCTTCTCTTTATTATTTTTAGTTTCCTTATCAATTGGGTTTTTTTAAAGGACTTTACCGTAATTGCGGCTCAACTTTTAGGTTATTTCCCCCCCCCCCCACTCTGCACAATGGGACTTTTGGCACCAAAACGGCGCGAAGGTTTAGGATGTGCTTTTAGGCTCAAAACTGGACTATTGAGAAGTGACGCTTCTCAGGCCACCGTGAGCAAATCCTGCCGTTCCTTAGAAGCGAATTGGGTCCGAATTGAATCCAAATCACAGCGCTTTCACTCGAGGCCGGGTCGGGGGAGGGGTTGGGGGGTGCACAGGGCCCGTCCGGGCTCGGAGAACTGCGGGAATGGCGGAGTGGGACACAAAGCACAGAAGACCCCCATTCCTCCATCCTCCCAACCCCCCATGAGCAGAATACAACTGCTGTGAGCACTCGGCACCAAAATATGCTCCTTTCCAACAAAGCTGAGCATTGCCGGGCTGCGACAGAGAACCCAAATTGCCGAACTTGGGTGTTTCAATGAGTTTAATTCATTTGAACTCATCGAAACTTCCATGGGAGCAGAGCTGGAGGTTTGGGGGCTGGGGAGGGAGTTGGGGGATGTTTCCCTTCTCCCGGTGCCCCCCCAGCCCACGGTCCACGTTCGGAGCCGCTCTCTGCTCCATCCGACCCCCGGGAGGAGGTTCCGGGCCGGAGCTGCTCCCTTGTGTCGCTCTTTGTTTTGTATACGAAGCGATCGCTCAGGTAACTGCCCTTATAGCGTTGTGTGAAATCGTAGGGCTCGTTCTGTGGCTTCTGCTGATGGGAAGAACCGGATCCGTTCTGATAGGGCCGCTACTTGAGGCAGCCGAGGCGGGGGGGATCAAGACCTCAAATATTTTACCCTTAATTTATAGTTATCTGAGCGTGTCTGCTCGGGACGTGTGATATCTTTACCAAATTCTAGACCCTAAGCATCCCAAATGTGCATGTTATCTCTTTGTAAGTCTTAACGTGGATTGTTTAAACAAATCCATATGGGTAGGGCTCAGCCCCACATTCTTTGTCCGGAGGAGCTGGCAGTGCACCCCACACCTTCCTCCCGAGATGGGGCGGAGGGGGGGGTTGGGGGGGACAAGGCAGATGGCAGCTGCGTGGTGGGGCACAGTGCTGCTGGGTGACAACCAGAGCGGCTTCTAAAATTCGGATCAGTGAAATAAATAGAGACACAGACGCAGCGTTAGCAGGGAATTATTAGTATAGATGGGTTTAATAATAATAATAATAAAGCAAAAAGAAACAAAACCGAACGAAAAACCCTCGTGCCGAAATCCCCCAAATTCCCCAAAACAAAACGGTGATTTCAGTTCTTCTCCCGGCGTCCAACTGAAAACAGCCTCAAAATGCGGGGCGAGGTTTTGTCGGCGCGGGCCGAGCAGCTCAGGTCCCTTCCTTTCCCCTCTCATCCCATCCCATCCCATTCCGTCCCATTCGGCCCCGTCCAATCCGGCGGACCCCCCTTCGGTGCCGGTACCGGAATCAGAGCGGTCCTGCGTTGCGAAAAGCCAAACGCAAACCGAGATCTACAGCAGGTTTCATTCCCCCTTCCATGCAAGCAGTTTAATAACAAACAGTGCCAATAACGAGCCTCCCCTCGACCCAATTAAAAAGAAAAAGAAGGTTGATGGAGAATTGTGTGTATTTGTATTTAGCACTGAGGTGGAATTGGGGGGAGGGAAAGCGGCGGATTGCAGGCATTGATGGGGCCCGCATCCCCTCCCAGCAGGATCAGGGATGCTCCGCGGATGGGACCCCGGATGGTGGGGCTGCTCAGCTCCAAAGGCACAAACGGAAAGGGATCGAATCCCAATATTTCAGTTTGTGACCCCTCCAAAAATAATATATATATATATATATTTAAAAATGAAAGAGACTTTCGTGACAAGTTCGCTCCGTGGGGAGGAAACGCAAAGCTCAGCGGAAGCGCTAATTCGGCGGCCGCGGTGTAAAATGGGCTCTCTGTCTAAACAAGGCAAATATCGATAACGTGGGGTGGGGGGGGGAAGCGGGGCAGTCATCGGTTTCGTTCTTTGCGGCGCTCCGCAGAACGCGGCCACTATAAATTATGGGGAATTTAGGGCTGAGAATTACTTTGGGGGATTATTACTCCCTCTCAGGGCTGATCTGTAGGAGACATTAGGAGAGCGCAGCGAACTCAGCGCTGCAATAGGAATCGCGTTGTTGCCAAGAAAGCGTGATTTATAAAGTGGAAACATCTTTAAAATGCGCTCGCTATCTTTTTAATGTTCGGCTGCTTCATTGTGGGAGGGAGGAGGGAAAAAAAAAGAAAGAGAAAAGGAGAGAGATTATTTTATATTAAAAGGATCATCAAAAGATAAAAAGTTTATGTTAGTGAAGTTCCCTGAACTCTGCATCCAACCGCGCTTCCTTCGGCCGTAAAACCCCGCACCTTTCGGGCCGCAGCCGTGGGGCTCTGAGCTCCTTATATCGGGGCTCTGAGCTCCGTATATCAGCGCTCCGTCCCACGTCCTCCCCCCCCCGGAGCTTCGCCCTAATTACGAATTTGCCCTCGGGAAAATTTTCTCGTGCCGCTTTTTGGAGGATGAACGCGCTGCTCCGTCTGCAAAAGCGGCCTGAGGGGCTGCGTAGGAACGGGGGGGAGGAGGGGGGGGCCGGGAACGGCCTTGTCGGAGTCGGATCCCCAGTCCCAGCCCCGACGGGGCGGCTGATTCCGCTGCCCCGCGCTGTGCCGTGCGAGACCCTGCGCCCTCAGCGCTCCACCAGCCCCGACGGGGCGGCCGCTGTCCAGGCTGCTGCGAGCACTCACCGGCCGTTCCTTTTGTTTCTATAAGACACGAATATCCCCAAATCTTCCCCGAAAAAGAGTTTTCCAGGCTGTTGTGTTCAGACAAATGAATGAAATCGAGCTGGAAGGGGCTAAAGGGGACACGCGGGGTTGTGGCGTGGAGTGGAGCAGCGGGGTCCTCGCAACAGCCCCGTGCTACGTGCGGGGCTTTGCAGGGGCTGGGCAGTGAGGGGGCTTCTCTGGGTGTGTGGGAACGTCTGTTCAGGGCAGGGAGCACAAGGAGTACTTCGCTCCAACTCCTCTTTCCCAATGTGACTTCATTTAAGTGAACAATTGCTGTTGGTGGTGTTGGGTTTTGTTGTTGTTGTTGTTTGTTTTTTAACCTCGCGGCAAAACCCGCTGCAAAACTCCTCATTCTGTGTTCGATCTCGCCTTCCAAGTGCTGTTTTCACAGGAAATGAATGTTCCCGTACACACTCGGGGCTCTCCTTTCTGCCAGCCTTCATTTAGCTTTGGCTGTTTGCTGGGGTTTCCAGGTGCCAACCCCTGTAGCTCTGCAATTTCTATCCAGATATTGCAAGGGACAAAGAGTTTGATGCAGCCTAAAGGCAAATCTGTAATAAATAGCAGCTCACGTTTACCACGAAGAAAAATAAGTTGTTATTATATAGCAGCACCACCTGCTCAGGGATGGGAGCAGGAGATCATAGAATCGTTTGAGTTGGAAGGAACCCTAAAAGGTCACCCCGTCCAGCTCTCCTATGATGAACAGGGAAATGCTGACCCTGAGTTCTGGGGGTGTAACAGGGACAGCCTCAGCCCGATGGTAGCAGGTTCTGAGGAGCATATGTAGGAAAATATTGCACAGGAAAAAGAAAAAAGAAAGGACTCAATAAAGTGGTTTGCATGTGTGGAAAAGACACCCCCCGCCCCCCCACCCCCCCCTTTAGATGTTCAGGTTTCATTTTAAAAGTGGCTCGTTTCAGTTTTAAAAAGAAACAAAATCTGTTCCTAATCAACTTTAGTAAACCAAAATAAAAGTAGTTTTTAGGACATCAAGGTCTGAAGAAGTATAACCGCTTTGGCTGAGCTGGTGCAGCTTTCCTCTGCAAATAATCCCTTAAAGGTTCAATTTTCCATGGCTCCGTAGGGCATGTGGATGCCCAGTTCTCATTACAATTAAAGGGAAACTTTTGTCCAGAACCTTCTGAGGCAGCTACAAGAATCTCTCCTGAAGGTTTTTGGTCCAAAAGCAAACCTTAATATCCGAGCTGAGCACTGGAATGTGAACCATCAACTTAAAACTTGGAAATAAAGCGGATATTTCAGGAATGTTTGAGCTGCTCAGCCCTACATTTGGGGTCCTGGAATTACCCTCTTAGGGCAAAGTCCTGCTTGAGGGGAATGGAGATCATTGCAGTGCTGTTGGCCGCCCTGCTAATGATGTCGACAGCTTTGGCAAAGGGACGGAGCTCTGGCACGCCGGGCAGGGCAGGGATGGGATTTTATTTTTCATTCTGTGATCCTCGCTGTTGGGTTCACGAGGATTTGGGATGCTCAGAGCTACGCCCGTTCCCAAAGCCTTCCCCGTGATGGCTGTTGGGTTTGGCCATGCACGGAGCAGAGGATGGAGGTCCCAGCACCACCTCGACACCCACGCAGGGGAGGACATGTTCCTCAGCCGTGGACGCAGCCCTGCAGTTAACCAAGTCCTCAAGTACGTGAGAAACAATGTTTTATTTAAAAACATTTCCCAGAGAAAGGGGAAGAAAAAAACCCCAAAGAATGAAATTAAGCCTCGCCATCCCAAAATATAAAAATCCCTTAACTGTCTGACCTCCTCATCACTAGGTCATGGTCCTGCCACCAGATAAATCTCTCCTATCTGCCCATAGACTGAGAGTTCAATGTTGCTTGTGTTAGTGACAGTGAATTTGGGGCTGAAAAATGAACTACTGATGAGAACTCCTGTTGAACCTGTATTGTTTGTTATTCTGAGGCAAGGATCTGGCATGGGCTAATCCAGCACTTCAAAGTTAACTGCTCTTACTTTGTATACAGAGCGTCATAGCGGAGTGGCGTGGGTGATAAGAGAAATAAGGGACTGAGGTTAGGAGACACTGGGAAAATGGGACCCTGTTGGAAAAGTCTTTGATCTCTTTAAAGTATTTTCTGAAAGCAAGAATCTATCAAAAAGGAAATGCCATTTAAAAGCCTAAAAGAAACAGCTGACATCCCCAAATTTGTTTTAATCTGCCCCAGAGAATATTATTTTTAAAGATGCGTGAAGTCAATGGAAGAAATATTTGTCAAAAGAAGGGAAATTAGGAAAAAGAGGAAAGTTCATCAGAATGAGAACGTGGTTCTTGGGGCCTCCACGCACCATTCCTTTCTCTCCTAACCATGAAGACAAGCGGTAACATCCATAGGCAGCCGTGACCAACTCTGATGGGGAATTTGTTCTTCATTCTTGGGGTTTTAGGTGTGCAGTCAGCATTGGTGCTTTGCGAGCATCACTGGGGGCATCTCTGCCCACTTCTGAGGAGGTGGCCTTCAGCACGTTGGCCAAGATGCCGAGTGATTTTTGTTTTGTTTTTCGGATTGTTTCACGCCCCCGATGTGCCACAGGGATCCCTTCCCAGATAGGGCTGTGCTGAAGTGTCTGAGTGCCCAATCCCTGCACTTTTCTTGCCCATCCCAACACCAAGGACTGCAACATCACAGCCTGTCCTTGAAACCTTCATCCTGTTTGAAGTGCTGTTGAAAACAAGCCTTCACCTTCTGAACAGCTGAAGGACTTTGGCACATTTTTACCCCAAAGAGACAGAAGGGAGCCCTTGGCAGTACCAGGGCCAGCACAGGATGCAGGGAGTGCTCCAGTCCCTCTGTTCCCATGTGCTCCAGAGGGCACTGATTCAGCCCTTAGCAGGACATGGTTTGGGCTTCACAGGGATGCTGTCTCTTGTTCCCTGTCCCCATGTCCCATTGCTTCTACACCGACCTGGACTGAGATATGGGTCAGATGCCCATGAGCCTGAAGGGAATTTCTACCCCAAATAATGAAAGCAAAGCTTTCCTCTTATTGCTCTGATCCAAATCCAACCAACCAATTACACATTAATTAAATTTTGTTTGAACATAATAGGAGCCTTGGCTCCATGTCAGTAACTGCTCCACGGCTGAGGGGATTGGGTAGCAATAGAATAAATAAATAAACAAGGGATGCTTATTCTAACAGTTCATTTTAAAACAATTTGTGAATATCACATAGAGATAAAATGTGCTTAGCATAAACTTAGCTAAGCAGTGACTGCTTCATTATCAGAACAAATAATTCACCAGCACATCATCTTTGAAGCTTGGGAGGGCTCTGGAATCATGCTGCTTGTTTATTTTCCTGGTTTTTGCTGTTTTTGGTACATTTCATCTGCACCAGAGCTGTGCCAGAACCCTGTTTGTGGGACACAGAAATGTCCCCATCCCTGTCCTGATGTCCAGCAGAAGGGTTCAGGAGCCCCTCAAGGTTTGGTCTGCATGGTCCCTTCTGCACTGAGAGGGGATGGGGAAGGGGAGAAGAGCATTTGGTTGTGTCCAGAATTGAGGTCTGTCAACCCATCTCTTGCTGGGTGCTTGTGCAGGGCCATCCCTGTTTTGGGCCTTTCAAAAATAGGGCATAAAGGGGAAAAAACTCAATGTGGGGGCAGTGGTGGCATTTACACACATTGGGGGCTTGCTGCATGCTGGGAAACCTCATCCCATGGCTTTGGATCCAAACTGAAGGTGGACAGGCAATGCCTGAAGCTCTACTTGATGTCGGTTTCACCCTTTGCTGCATACCCAGCACAGAACCCCACCAAGCTCCCCAGAAACCCCAGATTTACCATTTTCATAACCAATCCTGGCAGGATCGAGTGCGGCAAAGCAGCCGGTGGAACTCTTGGACGCTCTCAATGATCAAGTGAGCTATTGTCGGGGAAAGTTGGCCAACGCGCCCCATCCTCTGCGAGAACGCCCATCCACAGGGGAGTTCCTGCCCGGAGCCATGAATCGAGCAGGCAGATGCTGGCTGTGTCCCAGCGCGCGCCGGGAGTTGCACGGAGCCACACAGGTTCAGTGCTCCGTGCACTTTTATTCCTAAGCAAAGCTCTGGGACGGCTTTGAGTTGGATGCAGCGCTCTGCTTTTGCCATGCCTCCCCACCAGCAACGCACAGCCCGTGTTTGTATCCTATTGCAAGGATGTATTTACTAAACCAGCCCCTGCCAAGGGGTTGAGAAATATGTTTTCATTAAGAAAATTAAACTGACAAGTCCCTGGACGGTGCATTAGTTGCATATATATATATTATTTTTTTTTAAAGGCCAAAACGCAGCAGCTAATAATAATGATGAAATGGTCATGAGCAGCCAAATTACTAAAACCTACCCCGTGTTTTCCTGGAAAAGAATGTGGGGAGTTGGCAAACGTGGCGGCGGCTGCTGATGGCTGAGCCCAACGCTACCACCGCGAGATAGCGAGCGGCGCGCAAGTTAAGCAACACCTCCCATCAGATGCGGGTCCCCATTTGTTATCCTTAAAGAATTCCGGCTGTATATATTATAGTAGTACTTTGGCTCTTTGTATTTATTTTAGAGGGCTATACGAAAGAACATTATAAACTCAGGCATGTCCATGCTGTATGAACTCCATATGCTGAAGCTTAATTTTAAACGCCATTAAAAAAGCACTTAACATTTACAATATATCAGTCCGGCTACTTTAGCAGCTTGGATGTGCTTTGGTAAATGAAATGATTGAGGGAAAAAAGAAAATCAGAAGCTCAGTGTTATAAAATTCGGGTACAGCACAGTGACCATCAGATCGCATCGTTCCCTTCGCTGGTTTTTAATCCATTCCTCCTCTTTTTGGTTTCATTTTTAAATGTAATTTTAAGGACTATTTTTTAGTATTTTTTTAATTAAAAAAAAAAAAAACCCGCTTGGCATTCAGATTGGATTCCTTACGCAATTTTTTTCGATGTGTGAATTGGGCTGTGTATTCACAAATTGAAATGTCCTACTGTATTTATACAGGTGCTTACCTGTATGAGGGCAAGGTTAAGAGGAGCGCAGAGTTTATGAATGAAAATCAAATACGGACATTGGTAAACCACCCCTTTTTAGTCCCGGCTAATTACATGGTAAACATCTGGAATTTATGCAGGGCATGTAAAAGAGTCGATTGAGATGATTTCAAACAGGGCCCATTTTGTTGCCTTCTCCCCACGCTGCTACAAAATGGTGCTTCTGGACCAAGGGGGTGGCAGGAGGGCCTCCGGCAGAGCAGTGACATTAGGGCTTAATTAGAACAATCAACGACCCCAGAACGGAAGCATTTTCATCTCCCATCCCCTTGTGCTGGTGGTAAGGAGATGTTGCAGCCCACTGAGTGGCTGTCTTGGCCGACTGATGGAAGAGCACGGTGAGCTGGTTTGCTCCATTGACTTGGTTGGTGTGTTTTGTTTTCTAACTGGATGAGGAGGAGATTGGGAAGATGGAGCCAAGAGAACAGTGGCTCAGAGGATGTGAACTGCTGCATGGGAACTGTTGAGTCATGGCCCGAACCACTGACTGATCACCTGGGGAAGGGACCCAGTCAGTCCTGGGAGCACAGGTGAAGGCAATTCAGCTGTGTGACTGGAAGGGGTGGAGCCTGGCTGCACCTCTCTCAGACCCCAATTAAGGGCTGAGTGCCGCTGAGGAAGGGTCTGTTAGATCACGTATATATTGATCATATATACTGATAAAATACCAAAAAACGCTGTTTAATACTGCAAAGATTCCTTAGACAAGTGAGATATGCACAAATATCTTTAATGATAGATGATTGCAGTGAAGCTCTCCACTCCCATGCGCAGCCCCTGCTTGGGAAAGGGCAGTTCTCACTCTGGCATCGTGTAGGCAGCAATCTGCTTTATAGCTCCTTTGTCCCAGCTTGGATTCACCAAGTGATGGTGGTGGAGATGCCCTCTGGTCACTGCTCTGTGTTTCCATCTACTGCGTGCTGCTCCCTCATGTGTTAACCCTTTGCTTTTCCTAAGGAGGATGTTTCCGAGCTACAAGGTCAAGGTGACTGGAATGAACCCCAAGACCAAGTACATTCTGTTGATCGACATCGTTCCGGCCGACGACCACCGGTACAAATTCTGCGACAACAAATGGTAAGAGGATGCTCCTGTGTTTGCTTTCCCTTCATTATGAATTGTAGTTGGATGGATGGTTCCACTGCCCATGCATGAGGATAGTGTCCTAGAGCTCCGGCATGGAGCAGCTGTAGACCCGGTGACCATCAGTGGCTGAAACTTAAAGCCAGAAAATATTAAACAGAGTACTCTGGACAAGCCAGGCAATTACCTGCTGGTAGATGTGGATCAACCAGCTCCAAAGGTCTGGAAGTCATCTCAGAGGAGATGCTTGGCCTAGTGTAGGCATATGAGAGTGAGCCCGCAGCCTGAGTGTGCCAGGGGCCGGAGGGGGTGACCCAACAGTACGTTTTGGCCTTAAAATCACAAAGCTATGGGAAATGAGAAAAGTTGTACATTCCTTTCTCCAGCAGCAATATTTTACACTTTGGGATGAGCTATGAAATACGGGGGAACAGCTCTCCCACCCACCACTTCTTTCCTCTCCATTCAGTGTTCTTCCACCAGAGTTTCTCCCTCTTTTGTAATTCCTTGCCTTTGCCATGTCTTTGATAGTAAAGTTGCTTACCCCAGAGGCAGATGGGTTTTGCTTTCTGACAAAGGGAGCGTGTTTTTTTCCCCTTTTGTTTTTCCCCAAAACAATGCCCAGCAGCCTCCCTCACTGAGAATGGGCTGTGCTGGTCTTTTCACCATGCAGCAGTAAGCAGAAAGTCAGGACAAGCCACGGAAAACTTGGTACTCATTTCAATGGGAACAGCAACATACTATAAAGCTGCAGTAATTCACTTGCATATTAGGGCTGCTCTAGATTACAAAAATTCCTTTTCTGCTCCCTTTTGTCCTGCAGTGCCGTTGGGTAAGAGGAGTAGATGGAGCGCGCAGCCCACTTTGTGCTTTAACCATTAAGCCCAGGATGATGGATAGTTGTTAACTTTGTTTAATTTAGCTTTTGCCAGCCCTAGAGCTGTTTCCCCTTTTCATTTTATTGCTGCTGGAAAGTCTCTGTTGTTTTTGGTCATAATGCTTTTATTGGTGTTTTATGAGAAAAGAACAATACACAGTAATGGGGGAGCTGCCATGGAGCGATGCATCGCAGTGAGGTTTCACATCAGTCAGTGCTGGTGGACAGCTGGATGTGTGGGAGAGGAGGGATGTGGGCGCAGAGGGGCAGCACCCAGCCCTGTCCCATAGGAGCTGACACTGAGTGCTGTCTGCAGAAGTGTCTTCTGCTGGATGGCCTTGAAAGGCTTCATCTGTGTCCAGCCTCCCCCAAAGACCCAAACAAGGAACAAGGTGTCCTCCTTGACGAATGTCAACACCTTGACATGAGGAGATGATGGCTCAGATCTGCCAGCTGTGACACTGGACAAAGAGATCCCATGGGCAGTGGGAACCTCTTGGACACCCAGTATGTCCCCCAGGACACAGCTGCTCTGGGGTTTGCAAGGGGAGGTCGATGGTAATGCTTTGTGTGGGGCTGGCAGTGCTGCAATTTGACTGCTGTGCTTGCAGGATGGTGGCTGGGAAGGCAGAGCCAGCCATGCCCGGCCGGCTGTACGTGCACCCCGACTCACCTGCCACTGGAGCGCACTGGATGCGGCAGCTCGTGTCCTTCCAGAAGCTGAAGCTCACCAACAACCATCTGGACCCCTTCGGGCATGTAAGAGAGAAGTTCTTTGAGGGTAATCCTTTGGGTTGGGCCCATAATGAGCATGCTGGGTGGGATGCAGGGATGGATGCTGGATGCAGTGCTGGGTGAGATGCAGGGATGCAGAATAGGCTGTTGCATGGTCACAGGGATGTTGTGGGGTTTTCAGCCCAGCCACTGCCCCTGCAGCTTGCAGAAACAAATTGCATGAAAGTGTTTTTTCTCTGGGCTGGCTTTAGTGGTCCTATAAAAGATGGAGTATTTCATTTGGAGTATGTTAATTCGTGTCTATGGTGAATGCAGTAGTGGGAAATGGGCAGTTATCTACCCCAGTGTGTTTAACAATATACCTGATGTCTTCTACTGTCCCAGCTGAAAGTCACATAGAAACAAACCAACCTCAGTGGGTAGAGAGAGGGAATTAGGGTCCAGGATTTTCTCTGTGCACACAATTTTCTGTGAGTTTCCCACTCCCAAAGCCATGTACACATGTCCTGGTGCTGCTGCAGAGCGGCTGTGCCAGCCCTGCCCCTGCCCTGATTGCTGACCCCAAAGGCTCCACGCTGACATTATCAATCACAGCCACCCCCAACCCTTCACTCATCTTTAAGGGTGAAAGCATCATGGCAGTGAAATGGGAACAGCCCTATGGGGTTGTGCAGGAGGAAGCAGAGCCTCATGGCAGAGCTGAAGTGTGCACAGCTGCCCTGTGCCACTCGCTGTGCAGTGTCCCTCCTGCAATCCTATTGCATTTTCCCCTTGCTTAGCAGTGCGGCTTAATATATATTGCTGTTTATGTTGTAAAATGTAAACCATAAAACACACAGAATGTTCGGTGTGACCGTAAAACAAACAGGATGTGTGGTGTTGCTTTTGCGATGCTAAATGTTGCTTCTCCCAACTGTGTCATTACTTAACTGCAATTTTAACACAGCTTTCGAGTTGGGAAGAGCCTTTCTCCTCCTTCTGGCAGCACTCTGTCCTGCCATGGAGCAGTACCATGACATGGATGGAGCTCCCTTTGTGTGGGGTTCAGACACTTCTCCAGCAACCCCTCTTGAGGCCGCTCAATGAGCAATTTGCTTTTGAACAACCTGGGCTCATCACTCATTCCCTGTGAAGGTTCAGGGCAAGAAATACTGCAGACCACGGTCCCACTCCTGCACAGGGCACTGCGTTGAGCCAAATCACTCCTTCTTTCTAGGAATCCATCCCAGCCATTGCAGCCCCTCACTTGTAGCAGCCTAAAGCAAACAAGTGAGGAAAGCCTCGTGGTTTGTTTGCTTCTCGCTCTCCAGTGCTGCTGGCAGGATGTTTCCTTTTGTCATTGATTTCCTCCAAACCTCAAAACCCACAGCTCCAGGCTAGGCTGGGGCAGCACTGCAGGCCATGGGCAGCAGCTCTTGTTCAGTGAGCCGTGCCCTGCTTGGGTGCTGTGACAGCTGCGTAACGGCACAGCTCTGTGCAGTTCGTCAGGGAAGAATAGAATGGAAATTGAATTTTCAAGAAGAAATGAAGTGCAGAGCACTGTGATCTGCCTGCAAACTCCCACGGGTGAGCTGCGGGAGCAGAGGGAACATGTGCCCTCATGCAGTGCCTGCGGGGTGCAGGCTCCATGCTGATTGTGGGAGATTTTCCAACCATGAAAGGTTCCTTTCACATCAGGCTGAGCAACAGAGTTGAGAATGGATTAAGAAATCAGCAGTCAGTGAGTTGCTTGGCTTTGGAGAGGTCGCTCTGATGCTGATGAGAGCACTGAGTCACCAACGCTCTGAGCAAAACCCTGATGTTCATGTTTTGCTAAGCAGTGTGTGCTTTTGGGTGACTGTCAGTGTGACTTTCTGACAGGGATGGGGACATGGGGATAAGGATATGAGGACATGGGATAGAGACATGGGAGCATGAGGACATGGGGATGTGTGATGGGGACATGAAGACAAGGTGGCACCTCCTGCCTGCTGTGCTCCCAGGCACAGGATGAGCATCCCTCCTCCCTGGGGAAGCAGGCTGTGCCCTGCCAAGTGCTGTTGGAGCCCTCAGCTGTGTGAGCCATCATTACATCACAAAAACAACCACTTGCTGGAAGGGACATGGGATGCTGGTGTGTCTGTCAGGGGTTAGTTCAGGGCACACCGGGAAAAACTGAGCGAGTCTCAAGTGCTTCCACAGTGATAAATGCCCATGAATGGAATTCCTCTTTCTCCAAAGGTTTCAAGTATGTAAACAACAGAGCGGAGGGTGCCTGTGAGATGGCCCTTATGGCCTCAGGGTGCTCGCTGTAGGGATCTGGGTTCCTTTGCTATTGTCTTTCTTGTTTCCCTTCATCTCTTGCTACGAGATGTTGCTGGACCTGCTCACAGTGGTGTCTCTCTGGCAGAAAAGTCACTTGTTTTGGTTTTGCACGCAGTGCTGAGCAGTGCAGCATCGGTGTGAGTGCAGAGCATTGAGCTTTGGTCCTCTTTGGTGGTGGTGAGGACCCCTCTGAGATGCAGCCCCTGCCCTGGGCTCAGCCCATCCCTTGGGCCAGCTGGGGAAGGGTGAGTGCATCATGTGGCTATTTCTGGCAGGCCGCGGCCAGGCCCATATCGGTTGGAAATTACACTCTTTTTACAGAATACATAAAAATATTCCTGCGGAAAAACAGACAAGGAAACAGAGATTAGAAGTGGAGATTGGCACAGGAGACAGCTGAGGCTTAGTTTCATTCCCCAGCACATTGCTGCTGCACCTGCCCCACTCCCTGGGACCTCTGAATCACTGCAGGGCTCTGTTTCTGCTCCTGATCACGGTGCTGGTTTGGTTTTGGAGACGTAATCCCCTGAGGCTTAAGGCTGCGGAGTGCTAGGGGGTGATCCATCACTTCTGCTGACATTTCAAGTGACATTCCTGATTTTTCTTGGCCCCAAACCTCTGTTTTCTGGCTTTACTCTTCAATGCTGATGAGTTTTTGTTACTTCTCTCTACATGTACTTTTTGTACCTTTGGTTTTATTTGATTATCACTCGGGTTTTCCTTCTCATTTTTTCTTTCAATTTAATCATATTTCCCTTTGCTTGCCAGGAACACTCAGGCCATTCAGGTTCATGCCTTCTTAATCTTACAAAACCCCTCTCTTGTCACTCTCTTGCTGCATGCCTTGTGGCCAGGACAGGTCTGTGCCTTGGGCCACCATGCAATGGCACAGCTATGGTGACACTGGTGGCACCCAGTGCCCCCTTTCTCTATCCATTTAAAACATTAAAAAAACAAAAAAACAAAAAAAACAACCCTTTTGTCTAAGTTTGAAGTCAGTTTTTAGGGATGGTCATGAAGAAGAGCTCACTTGTAATACCCAAGAGATGGTATTGCCTTTCTTATAAGCCATCAGCTTTAGGTGACGTCTTCCAGTTGTGTTATGGTTGAATGGTGACGCCCAGCAGAGAGCTTTGTGCTGGTGGCTTTGCTCCTAAACCAAAGGAGCAGTGCTGTGCTGAGGCCATGGCACACATCCTCATGATCACGGGGCACGGAACGTGTTCCCCTCCCCAGCATCTCTGTGTCAAGAACTCAGGAAACACCACTGCCCATTTCAGTTGATGTTAGGCAACAAAGGACTGAGAAAGAAAGAAAGCAAAAAATATCACAGCGTTGGCCATCGCACAGGGAACAATTTGTCTGAGCTCATGTTGAATCTTTTCCCAGGATTTTCCAGCCTCCCCCTCCTCTCCCCATTGTGAGGGCTGCCAGGATGCGCTCGGTGTGGGGCGGCTCCTCCAGCACAGCCCTGGGTTCTGCTCCTACAGCGGCATCCTGGGGCCAGATGGGAACATGGAGGGTTGGGGCAGGTGGTGATGGAGCTGTGGAGGTTGCACGTAGCATTTGCTTGGGGCTGTTTGTGTTGTCATGGGTAGGATGTAACCCCCAGGCATGGGGCTAGGTGCTTCAGTCTAAAAAGATTAGAAGGAAGGAAGAAAGCAGCAGAAAAATGTATGAAAATGAGAGATTTTCTATTAGTTATGATGTGATCCCCTGGGAGCAGCTATAAAATTATGTGGCTTTTTCGTAGCCATTTACTATTCAATATAAAAAAGGCAGTTGCCATGGCAACCACTGCATCATATGATATTTGATACCTTGGAGAAACAGGGAGTGCTCTTAAATCAACTCCCCAAATTTCATATGGAAGTAAATACATTTTACTGCTGATTTTGGGGATGACGATGGGGCCTTGCCCAGCTCTGTCCCTTTGGGCCTCATCCTGCAAAGTGGCAAACTCAGACCCTGCAGGATGAGACACTGAGATGCTCACACAGTGTTTTCCGAGCTGACATTAAATGGAAGGAGCGAATGACACCGTTTTTTGACATTTGCTCTTGAGTGGGGAGTGCCAAAAAAGGGGGAAAAAATGAAAAAAAAAAAAAGAAGAACTATATTACGCTTCAAGTTCCAGCTGCCAACAGTGTGATTGCCACAAAGGAGTGAGGCAAGGGGGTGGAAAATCCCATATCTGTGGGCCTGGACTTGGGGCCATCCATGACCATCAGTGGGGGCACAGAAGCAATGCTGATCCCAAATCTGAGTTCTGCACAGCCAAGCCCTGTCCCATCAATTAAAATGCCTCTCATTTTTTGACACAATTCTTTAAGTTAATCTTTCCACTGATGTTCGTCACTGCAGTGGAATTTACATTTGTTTTGCGTATTTTTAGCCAGTGACCGGTTTTCCACAGCAGCCTTTAAAAGTATTTATCCTGAATTGTTGGCGTTCTGATCGCGCAGGCGCAGAGGTTTACGGCTGAGGCCTGGGAGGATTTGTTTTGAATGATTTTCAGGGGCTTTGAGTGCTCCGTACTTAAACCAATGGCAAGCAAGCAGGATGCACGTGCATTTCTTTCTTTCCAGCAAATTGGCGGTGGAAAAACAGACAGTGGACAGGTCAACCCAACACTTGCATCCTGAACCTGGGACGAAGTGCTGAGTATTTCACCCTGGGGCAAGGGACAAAAGCACATTGCAGTGGCTTAGATTAAGCCATTTTGGTGTTTTTACCCCTCAAATATCAAGCAGCTCGAAGTGAACCTCCGGGAGGATTTGTAGCCATGGATGTAACCATGAGCATCTGTCAGCAATCCTTCCAAAGGCTTCTTCCAGTCTCTGCAAAGTTGTGTTGGTGCTGGAAAAGGCTCAGGCCAAAAAAAAAAAGGGGGTTTTAAAGGGATCCTTACACCCCGGAGGGTACTGCTTTGGAGAGGAGGTAGGAAACAGGCTGCTCATCCACCCGTTGGAAATCTGAAGTTAAAAGGGTTTCTTGTTCCACCACTGACTTGCTCTGATTTGGAGCCACACGTTGCTTTGCCAGACCTGGGCAGCTGGGGACAGGAGGTGAGCAAAGCTCAGCACCCCTCAGCTTCTGCTCCAGACAACCCTTATTTATCAACCCTTAATTATTGAAAATTGACGTGCCCTTTCTTATGAGCCTGAGCCTTCTGGCGTTGCTCATCTCGGCTGTTTTACGAGAGGCCGCCACATGAAAGCACAGCAAGAGCTGCAACCCAAACCTGAGCCGACCCTCTCAGCTCTACAGCCTGCGTATCAGCAGCCACAAAGTGCTTCAGAGACGTGATGCAAAGCTGATAAAATGCCAAAAATTCCTCATTCTCTCTCTTGGGGAGCAAGGAGGGTTGTCTGGAAAACGTCAACAATAAAAATTGTGTTTAAGTGGTATATAATGCAGCCGGCTACTGTGGGCAGACCCGTGTGGCCGGATGGAGGGGTGTGGGGAGCACAAGCCCTGAGCAGTGCCTCCTGCCCAGCTGGATTGCAGCACTGCTGGGCTGTGATTGTCCAGTAGATCTCGGGGCAAACTTCTCTTTCTTATTATTTTTCACTTGAAATGGGCGAAATCCACACTTTGGACAAACTAACGCAAATTGTGACTTTGTCCATCCACCCATCCATCCTTCTGTCCTTATTTCTGTGAACCAGTCCATCTGCCTATCCTTCCATCCATTTGTCTGCCCATTCATATGGTCATTGATTCTTCCATCTATCCTCTATTCATCCATCCATCCATCCATCCATCCATCCATCCATCCATCCATCCATCCATCCGTCCACACACCCATCCATTCACCCATCTCTCCACCACCTCTTGCAGACACAACCTGTACAGCGTCCCTGTTGATTCCACATCCCCATGGGGCTGAATTTGTCCTGTGGCTGCTC
Source organism: Excalfactoria chinensis (assembly GCF_039878825.1). Taxonomy (NCBI): domain Eukaryota; kingdom Metazoa; phylum Chordata; class Aves; order Galliformes; family Phasianidae; genus Excalfactoria; species Excalfactoria chinensis. Next base: position 6,504,733 of record NC_092843.1, on the reverse strand, counting down.
AGGGTGGTGGCCAGACTGGGGACAACCCAGCCCCAGGAACAACCAGGATGGGGACAGCTCCAGAAGACAGTTTGGGAGTGGGAAGAAGAGGCTGAAGAGTGGTGGGTTGAGGAAATCAGAAGCAAAGAATTTTTTCTTTGCCCAGAGACAGGAATAGAGGCATTCTTAAAAGCCCGTCCCACTCCTTAGAAGAAAATCCATTTCTCAAAACCACTTTTTCTCTGTCACATGTGGGCGCAGCCATTCTTGTGGCAGAACAATGCGGCACCAGCCCTTGCGTGCCTTGGCAGAGCCCAGAGCTGTGCCCTGCATATACCAGCTGCCCTGGGGCTGGGGCTGAATAGCCACTGCTTCCCACAGCCCCTTTGCACCACGTCCCACCTGCAGGGGTACCCATGGGGTCTGCATGACCTGGTTGAAGCTTTCTCTTAGCAGCAGATGAAAGAAAAACACACATATATGTATATATTTTTCCCTCTGTGGTTTCTGTGATATATATATATATTTTGCTTTTGCTATTTTTCAGCTCCGTAAAGTATTTTACGAGGAAGCTTTATGGACCAGTCTGCTGGTGAATTATATATTTTCTGCAGCTTCAACGTGAGCTGGGAAAAAAATTTATGGCTTTGTTTCCACCCAGGCTGACTCTGTCCAATAGCAATAAGAAAAGGAGCGTTCAGCAGAAAAGCTCCAAGTTCAGTGCAGCAGCGCTTGCCAGAGCAGCAGATGCCCTCTCTGCCGTGGGTTGTACATGTTATACAATGTTGTTTTCCTCCACAGTTTGAGAGCAAAGCTGAAGCGTAGCGTTAGTGCGCTTCGGTGTCCCGCTAGCCAAGCTGTCAAGTGGCCAAGACTTGCCATTTTTACAAGATTGGATTGTTCACTTTAACACCAATTGTTTTCCAGATCATCCTCAATTCAATGCACAAATACCAGCCACGGCTGCACATTGTGAAGGCGGATGAGAACAACGCTTTTGGTTCGAAGAACACGGCCTTCTGTACCCACGTGTTTCCAGAGACGTCCTTTATCTCTGTGACCTCCTACCAGAACCACAAGGTACGGCACTTTGGGATCCAATGGGGCTCATTTTGGGCTGTGTGCTCCTATAACTTTGCTTGGGGAGGGCACAGAACTGCTCAAAAAGCTGAGTTTCCACTGCGGCCCTTTAACCTTGAAGCACAGCTGATGGGCCAGAGGATGCAGCTAAAGGGAAGCATGACAAGCACTGGGTAACAGCAGCCTGGCAAGCCCTGATCGTTCAGGATCTAATGAATTGGATAATAATAAACTCTAAGATGTCATTCAAAACAGGGAGCAAATCTAATAATGGCTGGGAAAAGCTTGCACATAAATCTACAGCAAAAAGTAATTATAGCATGTGTGTTTCGCAAGGCATACAAGGAATGCAACCATAAAACCAAGGCTAGGAGCCTGCACTGTGGCTGGGAGGTGAAGAAAGGAGGGGGCTCCAGGTGTTTGTGTTTTGTCTGTGGGGGGAACACAAAACACAAAGGCCTGGGGGCTGAGTGTTGTGTGTGTGGCACAGTGATACATCGATTGCAGGATTGGATTTCTCTGTATCTTTTCTATGCATTGGGTCAGGACAGCGCTGGGTTGCAGTCCCATCTGCTGCAATTCCTGTGTGACTCCTTCCCTCCTCCTTCCCTCCTCCTCCTCCCCTGTGGCTGCTCCAGGGTGATCCAGTTGAGGATGGGTTGGAAGGACCTCTAAGACCATCCGATCCAACCACTGACCCATCGCCATAGGCACATCCCCATAGCACAGCCCTGCAGTGAGGTGGTGCTGTTGTTTTGGTTCCCAGTGGGAAACAGGGCACGGTGTGTCCTGGCACCACCTCTTTTTCTGCACTTTTATAGGAAAATCTTCCAGGAATGAAAGCGAACTTCTTCCTGTCCAATAACCTGAGCAGAGCTCTTCCTCTTGAGCAGATGCCTGTGTGCCCTTTAAAGCATGCAGTCCTTGCAAGATTTTGCAATTAGCGAGCAGTTAAAAGGCTCAGAGTAGCAGCCTGGATGTGTGTGGTATGGTAAGACAGGGGAAAAAAAAGGTCTGTGTTTAGGCAAAAGTGAATCCTGTTTGAAAAGCTGTAGTCATTGGTGTAAAATGACCAATTGCCCAAACATGGTTAACCAAAAAGGCTCGAAAGCGCTTATTTAATACCTCCTTAAAATGTCGAGGTCAATGGTGCCTTTCATCCCTGAGGTCCCTGAAGTGCTCCATAAACTTAATACTTCCAGTGTCACTGCTGTGCTTGGGCAGGGGCCGGTGGCTGAGTGGCAGTGCAGATGACGGCTACGTCTTCTTTTGAAGGAACCCACTGGGCACCAGAGAGCCCCTCTGCCCATCATTGCTATCCCATCTGTTTTCACACGATTTCTGCTTGCTTTCCTTCTCTTAAAGATTACTCAGCTGAAAATTGAGAACAACCCCTTCGCAAAGGGATTCAGGGGAAGCGATGACAGCGACCTGCGTGTGGCACGGCTGCAAAGGTATGGTTGGAGGACAGATGGGAGGGCTCTGGGTCAGCAGGCTGAATTTGGCTGCTGCGTGTGGCCATATGGTGTCCGGCATGCACTACTAGCCCCTTCGCCCTTGTCTTTTGCCCTCCCTACCTCTGAAAAGCTCTTCCTGTAACCAAGTGATGCATTCCATGTGCTGTTGCAGTGCTTGCCCACACCCGAAGCATGGTGAGGGTTAGATCATCATGCTTGGCAAAGGCCTGGAGCCATTGGATGGGGATGCGCTGGGGCAGCCAAACTCATATTTCATCCTTCTGTTCATGTTGATGCTGTCTAACTGGTAATAATTTGTCTCGCCTCCTTCAGCAAAGAATACCCAGTGATTTCCAAAAGCATCATGAGGCAGAGGTTGGTGTCCAGCCACGGCCAGCTCTCTACCAAGCCAGATGTTAACCCGCTCCATGGCAGTCACCAGACCCTCCAACACTATCAGTACGAGAACGGTGCTCATATGCAGTTTGCAGCCTCAGATACTCAAGATCTGTCACTCAACACCTTCACAGCACAGAGGGATTCAGGGCTCTTCTATCACTGCCTGAAGAGAAGAGGTAACTCGAGTTTACAGCTAAAAAATATTACAGCAAACGGGCCTAGAAGCACTGAAAGCTTACCCATAATCCCAGTTTGTTTTGGATGTGTCTCTTAGGCCTTAATCTGCAAAGTGATCAAAGTGTTTCAGAGGGTCAGGGCTCACAAGCTGGATTTGTGGGCGTTTGTTAGTGGTTTTGTCCCATAGAAGGCAAATTCAGACTCTGAGTTTAAAAAAAAACCAACAAAACAACAATCAGTACACATAATTCAAATGGAATGAAGCCACACTGAAAAATAATCACTTGATAAGTCATATGAATTAATAATATTTGTTTGGTGGAGGCCTTATCTATCCTTAAATGTCCTGACATGGCCATTGGTATTAAGGAAGCGGCAATGGATGAGCACTTAGCAGGAGGAGCCATCGTAGTTATTCCAGTGCAGAGCAGTGGGGTGGCAGTGGCCATGTGTCCTTCTCCTTATCAGCTGGTCCTAACTTGAAGCGAGCTGTAACCGCATTCTCTTCCTTTTAGTTCAGATCAGATGAGATCATGGCATGTTTCAAGTTAGAAGGAAAATTATTCACGCAGTCAAATCCTCCTTTTCACATGTCTCATTGGCCACTAATTTATTTAAGCTGTGAGAATCCTCTGATCGTGGGCAAATGAGGAATCCAATACCACCAGAAATAAGGACTGTAAGGCAAATGTGTCCTTCTAGCAGATGTTAATTTGCAGATGAGTTCATAAATGCAGCATTCCAACCAGCTAACGAGCTCCTGCATGTGAGACTGAGGAGAAGGATGGGCAGCTGGAAAAGGTCTCCTTTATCTTGAGATATTTCTGCAGCTTTTGACACAAATATCTGGGAAATGTATAGTGATTTTGGTACTGACAGGAAGGAAGGCTGTGATAAGACCCTTTCAGAGACTTCTTGAGTTTGTCAGGAGTAGTGCTGCAGGAGTGCCATGGACCTGTTATCTGGATGAAGGTGAAGTAATCCCTGATGTGAGAACAGTCACTCACTTACACTGATAAATGTCATCAGCATGCTTGGGAGGATGATGGGATTACTCCAATATTTGCAACACGACGCCTTGTTGCTATTGCATGCTGTCTTTCTGAACCGAAATGGTCTGAAAAAGAGCACTGATGGTGTAGCAGAACAATCCTGCATATTGAAGTCTCATCCCAACCCCATCCCTGAGCTCTCTTTCTTCTCCCACAGAAAGTGCACGGCACCTGGACCTACCCTGCAAGCGCTCCTACCTGGAGGCCTCATCGTCAGTGGGCGATGATCACTATTTCCGCTCCCCACCGCCCTACGAGCAGCAGATGCTGAGCCCGTCCTACTGCAGCGAGGTGGCCCCGCGGGAAGCTTGCATGTACTCTGGGTCAGGGGCTGAGATCGCGGGCGTGCCGGCAGTGGATGACTTGCCGCCTCCGCCTCCCCCGCTGAGCTGCAATATGTGGACTTCTGTCGCACCTTACACCAGCTACAGTGTTCAGACAATGGAAACTGTGCCCTACCAGCCCTTCCCAGCCCATTTCACAGCCACCACCATGATGCCACGGCTCCCGTCCATTGCAGGGCAGGGCTCACAGCCCCCAGGGAACAGCCACTTCAGTGTCTACAACCAGCTGGCCCAGTCTCAGGTTCGGGAGCGCGTCCCTCCATCATCTTTCCCAAGGGAAAGGGTGCACCCGTCCGTGTGCGAGAGGAAGCCACCTTCCCCACACCTCAATGCCGCCAATGAGTTCCTCTACTCCCAAAGCTTCTCCTTGTCGCGGGAGTCCTCGCTGCAGTACCATTCAGGAATGGGGACGGTGGAGAACTGGACGGATGGGTGACTCCGTGGGCCCAGCGGTGCCGCAGCTTGTGTTACCGCTCCGGGACGGTGCTAAGGCAGCGTTATACCTGTGGGTAACTTGCACTTGGGTGAGACGAGCATGCATTTCCCAGGGGCATGTGTGTGCAGGGAGCGCCCATCTCTGGGCACACTGAGAATTCCGGCTCCTGGATCCATCAGCCTCTGACTGACTGACTTCCAAATGAATTAATTCTCACGTCTTCATTTCCGATCTGGTAGAAACCATCTTCTAGACTAACGAGTGAAGTTGTCTGTCATTCGCTTTTGCCCATAACAGTAAACATCCAAGAGCAGATTGTGGCTTTTGGGGAAAAACATGAGCTTCACCAATATGGTATTCAGTTTGCAAAGTCACAGAATCCCCCAAACCAAAGGAAGAAGTGATCTGTTGGGCTGTGTAGCTCCAGGACTGCTGTAGCAGCACATGTTAGGCTCTGTCCACCTGCAGAAATTCCTTTTCCTCTGATGCCAGTGGTGAGGTGCCACTCCAGACTCTCCCGGCGCGGCGCAGAGAGGAGAAGCACCGGTGTGCAAATGTCCCTTCTTACCCATTGATCGTGGCTGTGGGAGACCAAGAAGTGAAGTGTTACGCTCCAGGCCAAACAGCAAATTAATTGCAGCATTAGGAACAGACCCAGCGTCTTCAGACTCTGTTGATCAAATCACACTTGCTTATTGCAATATATTTATGAAGTTTAAGCTTAAAAGTCGCTAATACTTTCCAGAAAGGGTTTCTGTATTTGCTGGTCCTTCATTTCTTTCGCATTCAACTGAAACGCGCCTTTTGTGCTATGTGTTTTTGTTTTTTTTCTTTTGCAGCTGACTCGGGAAGAATTGTTTTCAGCATAAAGGAGGCTTAGAAAAGCAGTCTTTAATTGTGGGGTGGGAGTGGGAGGAGTTCCTGTTGCCTGTCAGGCTTTACAGTGTACAACTATTTGTAGAGCAGGTAAAAATCTGTGACCAATGTATATGCAATGCTGCCATTGCTTACCGTGGAAGTACCTTGAGCTGACTCCGTCCGTACTGACTTTGCCTGCAGGGTGCCCCCAGGAGGCACTGAGAATCGCTGAGCCGACTCATGCTGGAGGAAGCTGTGCTCCTTATAGAACAAAACTCCCTCTGATCTCACCTGAAAAGCCCTGCAGCAGGGACTGCGTCCTTCTCTGTGCTGCTGAGGTGCACAGCGGTGGTGCTGGGAGCTTTTTCCACTAAAGAGCACAGTACTGAAGCTTTAGTCGTGAACAAGGGGTTGGGTTTGTGCTTTCCAGCTGGGCAAAGAGCAAAAGGCTGAAATACACACTTGGAAGTCGGGAGGCACTTCTGCATTTGGACGAATCCATTCCAACGAAGAGAGGCTGATGATGGAGGGTGGCTGCTCGCAGTGAGGCAGCCCTGAGGCCACCGCCATGGAGGTCACGCTCCCACCTGGACAACCTGCACACACATTTAGCAGACAGCGTGAGACCGGTGTGCATTTTGTAATCGGATTTTCAAAATCACTACAATTTTTGCATGCTGAATAGCTATTTATATACATATATATATATTATATATATATAAAAGTATATATATATATATCACAAATGCAGGCCACGTGTCCAATTCAGCTTTGCTTTTTACAAACGAAATACTTAATAAAAATGAATGTTGCAAGTTTTTTTTTTTTTTAAAGACATCTATTTAAGATTTTTTTTTTAATTATTTTTTTTTTAATTACACACCTTCGATGTAAAAACTAAGAACTGGTTAGATAAAAAGCATATATACTACAGATAAATTTTTATTAGAAACCACGTTAGATACAGGTGGTGTGGAATTTTCAACTGTTTGTTACATAGCATGGACATTTTATTTTACATATCAGAACATAAAGTCATTTTACTACTATTGACTGCCTCTGCTTGCATTTCAATAACCAGCATAAAGCCGTTCCGTGGTGAATTACTGGATTCCTGCTCTGTCTTCTCCCTCTTTCTGTCCAATTACACCAATCCCACACTTTCTCCAGATGCACACTTGGCCCTTTTTGGGATATTTTGCCTGTTTCACAAACATGGCCAACAATAATAATGCCCTCCTCAAGGAGTAACCACTGCTTCTTGTTTTTAACTTTATGTCAATCAATACAATATTTATATATTTAAGGCAGCGTTGGAAGCAGTTCCTACAACAATCATTCCAGCAGCTTTCTGTTAAGGGAGATGAGCCCTGAACCTGTAAGCCATCCAGGTCTGAAGGGTGAGGCTGAGGATGCACACAGCAGGCTGCGCTGCCAGCATTTCCACAATACTCACAGCCAAGGTTCATTGCCCCGGGAGCCACAGGAGCTGTGCAGGCACTGCATGGAGCCCTGCGACACACCGTGAGCTCTGAGAGCTATGAAAATAGCACCTGGTATGGCCACTGCAGGGCCAATCATAAAAGGCTGAGTGAGCGCATACATGTCTAAAATTTGTATATATGCTAATCTGGTCATCCAGGCCCCTTTTATAGTCAATGCAGGCGGAATAAAAAGGGATGAATCATTTTTCAGTGCTGATATTTTCCACTCACAGAGGAATCTAGCTCAGTCAGACTAGATTTCTCACTTCTAAATGGCTGAAGTTAAGTTAGGAGGATCCCACTCCTACTTGACCTTTACAAAAACATTTAGATAGCACTAAACAGCATGCTGCTTACAAACCACAGCTGAACTGAGCGCTGATCCTCAGCCAGCATGCCCTTGGGGCATGCTTTGGCTGCATTAGGGAAAGGAGGGGTGGTGGTTTTCATCTTGTTCTTCTCACTGCAAAATGCCTAACCTGTTTTTTTGAATCTGAACCCAGGGAGAGCTCATGGGCAAAGCACAGGTGCGACCAGATGAGGAACCCAAGCCCCAAGGCAGGTCTGCATTTCCCATATGGTCGGTTGATTGTTTGTCTATTTGCTTTAAAACCAGAAACAGTAAACTGCAGGCATCATTAAAAAAACAACCTGTACAGCACTAAAATCAATAAAGTATGCTCACTGTGCCCAGACTCTATTTACTACAGATTTAATTCTCAAGAATGCCGAGAACTTCACGTGCTTGAAGGCTTTTCCAGCTCCAGCTCTGACCTGGTGGCTGCATCATAACAGTGAGTAGCAGCCCAAGTGCAGGAAAATTTGGTCCAGTTCAAAGCAGATTAAAGCGAAAATTAGCAAGTGAAGAAAACTTGGCTACACACAAGTTCTGTTTTCCATTGATGTATTCTAATCTGTACCTCAAAGACTGTTTTTCTTTAAGGTAGATGTCCAAATTTAATATTGGCATGAGCAAGATTAGTTCCACCGAGTCCAGCAGCACTGGTGCCAGCAGTGAGTTTGGACTTCACTCTAAATAGAACAAATATTTGTATCAGTTTGCTGAGTATGTGAGTAATACGAATATTTGCCAAAATTTAAACAAGCTAAACTTAAGTCATGCCAGAAACCCCACCGTTCAGTTTGGTATCGTTGGCAGCTCCCAGGCTCAGGAGAGGCCTAAGTCTGGAAGAACTCGGGTGTTTTTGGCAAATGACAATTTTTTATTTTTTTTTTCTCTCTCTCCACATTTTGGAAAAATTGTGCCTCTCTGTATTAATTTATGATGTCATTAAATAATTCTTTTTGCAGCTTGTATAGAAGGAATGTTTCTTTTGAAGATGAGAACTCCCCTGAGGATGGTTATAGTGAAAAATTCCAGCAGGAGGAAAAAATCTCCTCCCCCCCCTTGGCCACTTGCATTTCTGCAGTACTGCTGTAGCAGCAAAAAATTTACAATATTTTAATTTAGGGTTCTGCTCCAAGGAGGTGCCACGCACTTGCCTGTGACAAGAGGCAGCCCAAATTCAATGTGATGTGAGAGCTTTCATTGCTTTGATAGTTGGATGTAACAGAAGTCATGAGCCAACGACTTGCTGGTGGGGGGAATAAAGTTTTGACCTATTTCCTTTCTACAAAGTACAGGTTCAATATTAAAAATGAAAGAGCAGAAAATGTTGGGAGCGGTACAACAAAAGCAAAACGCCTTGTCCAACATGAACAAAAACAGTGTCACATGTGAAACTGCTGCCCAGATGGTGCCCATCACAGAGCCCCTAAAGAAAGGCCTTCAGGGCAGCAGTGTCATGGCAGATCCACTGACTCCTTGCACCAGCACTGGGTGGTACAGTGCAGCCTGTGCTGTGTTTAAACTGAAGTATAAAATTAAACTTGGGTCAGGCTTCATGGCCTAGCTGAGAACTGTCTGCGCAGTGATGTATCCTAGTGAGGCCTAGCGATGCCAAGTAAGGCCTAGCAAACCTAGCAAAGTCTAGCAAGGCCTTGCAAAGCTTAGTGAGGCCAAATGAGCCGTAGTGAGGCCAGATACCTGTCTGTCTGTGAGCCTCTCCCTGTAATGGCGGTCAGAATATATCCCTGATGGACACTTCCTGGCACTGAGCTTCAGCAGTCATGGTGGGTTTAAAGTAACAAGATTAAAAGATAACACAGACCTCCAGACCTTCATGTAGCCTCAGGAAGATGCAACCCCCCTAGGGTCATGCACAAAGCCATCTCCTCAGTGCCAGGAGGGCTGGGTAGCAGCCACTCCATGACTGCTGCCACTGCCAGCTGTTCTTCACAGCACAAAGTTTAGAGAAATGCTCCCAAGAGTCCCAGTATCCCAGAGGTATGCCATTAGCAGCCAGCATGGGGCTTAGACACATTTCTTCTTTCCATCTGCATGACCTGGGCAGTGGCCTGGGGCCTCACAGTCCTAGCAATGCTAATTATTCCCATGCGGGTGGAACAGTCTCCACCAGATCATTAACTCTCCCAGCCCATGGTATTCCGCAGGCTACGTGTCCGTCAGGAGTTGAGGAGTTGACCATGGGTTCCCCTAGCCATGGTGTGCTTTAAGTACCAGGCATGGGTAGAGAAGGCGCAGCTGCAGCTCCTTAGGTTTTCTTCCAGAAGAACTGCACTCCAAAAGAGCTCTCAGCTCAGGCATCTGGTGGTAGTAAGCCCCGAGGCTTTGGGATCCGAGCCCTTTCTGCTCAGCCGCCATATCCTTCGCACAGTGTGCACCAAAGTGCAGCCCCGAGCTGGAGTCTGACCTAAAAAGAGCTTAAAAGAGGAAATAAAAGGGTATATAAATTAGTGCAAAGTGCTGATAACGCTAGCTCAATGAAAATATTTTGATTTCTGTTAATTATAAACTTGTTCAAGCAAAAGAAAAATAAAACACACTGAAATGAAAATGGGAGAAATAGCTAGAGCAGGTCAAAAGGCTTTAGTTCCACAAATAGTAGAGGGTAAGAGGCTCGAACAAGTATCCTGCAAGTGCCAACAAGCTTTCATCTGGTTTTCTTTTTGTTGCCGCTTTCCTTAGTTTTCAGCAAATACAAATCTTTGGCCTTTAGCCGTGCTTTGTTACAGTTTTGATGAATATTTTCAGTGGGGTTGTACTTACAAGCTGGAGGACGTGTCTTTTTTTAAAGAGTATTTCATCAAATGACCATTTTTGTCAGCACTATCTACTTGGATAAGAATGATTTTAACAGTTTTGAAAGACAAAACTTGACAAATGCAGCTTCTAGTTGGGAGGTTTGCACTGACAGCAGGAAATCAGGCCAGATTTGTCCAATGTTACGGACGCTGCCAGCAGGAATGGACGCATCCTTTGATAAATATTTACTAAAGAACAATACGTGCAGAGAACAGTATGTGCAAAACTACGATCTTTCCTTGACAGTCTCTATCTTACGTAAGGTTGACAACAACGTATTCCGGAGTTTTGCATTCAATAGAGAGTTGTAAAGGAATATTTTCATATTTTCCTGCCAGAATCATAAGGCTTAGTCCTGTTTCTGTTGAAGTCAGTAGGAAAACTTTTATAGATTTCAGCATGGCAAGACCAGGCCTCTGATCTTCTTTTCAAGGCTTTCAGCCTTGGCTTTGCTCTGCACAGGTTAGGTCTGAGGCAGAGAGTAGTTGTGTTTGATGGATGACGCAGACACACTCTGCAAATTATGGTTTAGTCATGCCCAGTGCGCCTGAGCAGCTACTGAGGGAATAATAACATTTTAAATTTAACACATTATATTATATTTAATATTAGTTGCATATCTAATAAATAGATGAATAGTTCATAAGAAGAATAAGTCTTAAACCACTGATTATCCACACTAAATCCAAGCGCTCATTTTAGCCTGAAACTTTAGAGCATATTTCCCCAGACATGAGGAATCAATCACAAGACATTCTGGAAAGGTGATGAACTTGCTTTTTGCTTCAGAGGTAATGGGAAACAGTCAGCACGCAATGGATACCTTGACTGAAAGCAAAGGTGACTGCTACCAAGCAACTATGTGCAGGATAAAATGGAAATGGGAAAGGTAATCAATTAAATTTAAAGTGGAAAATAAAAGTAGCCACATTGTCTTACCTGATGAGACATCTTTGGGTAATGATTTAGCCTTAAACTTACTTATGAGAATGCAAAAATAAAAATAAAAATGAGAAAAATATCTAAGGTTTTAGCCATGTGAAAGTTCTGTTTTAAACGAATCAACATTCTTCTTTCCCATCCTTCTACTGACACAATCAGTTCAAAGCTTAGATAGTTTCCCTCCTCCCTCAAGCCTTCCCATCATTTATCATTATGAAAGAAAGTAGACAGGTTGGAGGCAGGAAAAACTTCCACTGGGATTTCTGCCCAGCGTCAGAGAAAGACTGCATTTACACTTAGTGCTAGAAGTGAGCACATGCCTGTCACACAAACTTCTGTATGGATGACCCTTAGTGTTTCTATATTTCTTCATATGGAACATGCAAAGAGAGAGGGGGTTTAACTCTGTATAAATGTAGCCTAAGCACTTCAAGACTGGGAGGTGTTAATGCAAGCGGACTGCACGGATGTGCATGGTAAAGCAAAAGGGCCAATCTCAGCCTTCAACAAATACTGCACATTTAGAGAGAGGCAAGTGAGTGTCTCCTTGGATCCTCTGACCACTTGCCCCTGTGTGACACAGGTGGGGAGAAGCAGGGTTGGCCACAGGATGGCACCGATGGAGGAACGGGTGGAGCATGCTGTGTTTCTTGTTCCCAACACAGTACACAAGGAAGAGCTGGTCTTGCAAGCTGTGCAATTAACTCCAAAGATTTCAAAAACAGCTTTAAATGGTTGGCTAAGAACTCCAATGAAGTTCAAGATTTCCAGTCCGAATATGCTCAGCAATGATTCAGCCTACAGCCATTAATAAACTACTTAATTTTTGCTTTGTATCTGTCATGCACAATGTGAAAATAATCTTTACTCACCTCTGCAAAGCAGTTAATTAGATTGCCTGAAAATCAATATTCATTCTACAGACAGCAAAGGAATGGAGGTGGGAAGTCAACAGCAAGGAACTAAACACAAGGAAATGGTGAACTTGAAAACGAAAAGGAGGAGAGAGAGGGAGAAAATGGTAACTTGAAAATAAAAATATTCTTCTTGACAAAGAGCAAAAGCAACTGGCAGCATGCAAACAAATCTTCTGAGAATCTGAGTTTTGATGTGGAACACATGCACTTTAATTTCAAAATGACGGGGTATTCTACCACATACACTGCATGCCCCATTCTGAAAGCCTAATGTAGTACTAATTCTTCACTTGGCTCCAGTGCTATGCTCAGATGTTTCTTTGGAAATACTTTCTTCTTTTTTGTTGTTTTTTAGTGCAGATTGAGATTCTCTGGCAATGGTTTTCCATAGCCCAGCTTCTTTTGTGTCTTTCCCAGTTTTCCTTTCCACAGATACTGCAGTGCATCAATTCGATGAATCATGCTTTCTTCTAATAAAATGTTGTCTTAATCCAATGCCAAAGGCCAGATTTCTATAATAGAGATTCAGAATGAGTAATAATTACAGAAAGAAGAATTTCTGTTGTGCATTTTCTTTTCCTCTGTTTTTGAGGGCCAGAGACTTCCCAGATTATTATTCTCATTTAAGAGGTACCTTTTCAGCCGGAGCCCATTAGCTCAGCAGGGCAATGGATTGCCTTCAGTCATTGCTCCTGAGCTCCATTGCTACTGACCAGAGTTCTCTAAGAGCTCAGCTTCTTTACAGAGCAGCATGGCTGAGCCTGGCTTTCTGGCAGCCCTCTTGAAGAGTTTGGGTTTAAGGCTGTGGTTACAGGCTGTGAGTATCCATTACCCAAATATCTTCAGTAAAGGGATACAAGTCAGTAGACAGTTCAGTAAGGCTTTGGTATATAAAAATTGTTATAACTTACCAACAGGGATACAAGAGAAGAGTTGCTTCCTGCAACCCACCATGTCAAGGAGCCAAACAAAACTCATTTGTTCTGGTTTTGTACAGACGACCTGGTTGTGCAATAAGCTTTGTATATCTCACTGCCTAAATAGGCAAGATCTGAAGATCTTCAGGGTATCAGCAATGGTTTTCATGTGTTGGTGCAATGCCTCACACAGAGGAACCGCTGGGAACTACCAATATAAAGTGATAATAATGGCTGTCCACACGTTTCATTTCATAGGATGCATTCCTTTTTGCAGTATTACTGAAAATCACTAAAATATAAATGAAATAAGAACCGTTCTTTTACTTACTGCTAATGGCAGCCAGTCATACTACCCTTGATAGCCACATATAATGACATTCAAGAAATGTTTTAAAATGCACTGTGGCAAAATACTACACTATAAATGAGACTTCTGGAGATGTTACCTAAATTAGTCTTGCCTTTGTGATATTTAATCATAATAATAAAAGTTAGAGTGCTTTTGCCTTTCCATCAGAAACTGCTCTTATGTGTTTTGCTAGCCCCACTTTCTACTGGCAGTGTGGTGTCGTGGTGTATAATTTCATAGACACAAAGACACTTCACTACCATAGCTCTCATTATTAAACAATATATTTTAATTGTCACCACCTTTCTCATATAGACATGGGCCAAATCTATCCTTATTGGCTTCAACTGAGCTCCACAAGGGATGGATTTGGCTCAATATATATAAAAATACAGCAAGTCAAGTCATAAAAAGAAATGTTTGGGTTTCTTTTTTTTTATAGCAGTCAATGTTTTTTGCCATAAGAACACACATGCCTGGCCAGTAAAATCCCATGATAAAGGACTAAAGTGTTTAAGACTTCATATGCAGAATAGTCCATGGTGTTTAATTACGATAGCAAAAGATGCCATGTTATAAAAGCATTTCTTACCTGGAGAAGGGATCCATGCTCTCCAATGAAGCTTAATTACCCAAAGCATGCTGAGATTTTCCCTCCTGGCAATAACCTCTAACACCAATAACTCTGCTGTTTCTTTTGACATCTGAATAGCTGAATATTGTTAATTTTTGTTCTAATTTCCTTATTTGGATTATAGCCTTCCACAGTTTTACTTCCGAGGAAAGATTTGAACATTATAAGAGCTTAATTCCTGGGACATTCCTCTTTCTTTCTCCTACTTTTCCCCGCAGAATTTCATGCTCTCAGCCCTGTTCTGGCACTCCTGCTCCCCCATCTCTTTACGCCTTCCCAGCATACTTGGCTCCAGATGTAGATTTATGCATTTCCCCTCTCGCAACTCTTTCCAACTCCACTAGAAAGGTTTCAGCTTCATCACAGACCCAGAATATCCGAATTTCTGCAGCAAGAATTTACTTAGAAGCATTAAAGAAAACTCCTTGCCTGCCTCTAAGTCCCAAGCACTCTGGAGTCCTTTGTTTTACAGCTCTCACAAACACACAAATGTGCACAGGGCAATAATGCTCTGAACTGAGCAGTGGAGCTTATAAGGAGTCATGTTTTTCTTGTGCAAAAAAACCCCACGTCCAACTGATATTGTTTTTGGGAAAGCAAGTCTTCATTATTTATTGAGTTATATTAGATTTATAGCTCAGATTTGTGCCGAACTTTTATTAATTCATAAGGAGAAGACTATTTTTATATAGAAAACCTGTTTTCTTCAGGGCGGGGTCGGAGCCCCTCCCTAGCAAAACGCTGTGATATTGAGCCATGATTTAGAATCATCACCTGTGTTATCCTCCTCATCCTCACGCCTGCATCCTCAGCTTTTGATGAAGTCAATTTCCTGAGTGCATGTGAAAGCCTGTGGCTGCAGCCTGGAACAATCCTACCTCAGTGCTTCCCTTGTGTTGTTGATCCTTTAATTTCCTCCAGCCGACTCCTGCAGGGGACTAGCTCGAAGTTTTATGCTACTCTTTTGGACTAATCATTTACGACTGACTTAAAAAAAAAAAAAAATTCACTCACATACAGCTACTGCGAGATAGAAGGGTCACTAATTGGGATGTACTTCTAGCCAAATGGCAACAGAGGTTTAACAGCAGTTCCCAGGAACCTAAAAATTGCGCCCAAAGCTTTATAACCAGACCAGTTATTTAGAATCTTATTCAGAAATTATGATTGCAATCTATAAAATACCTCTGCGGTGCAAGCTTTCACACCTTTAAAAGCTAGGCTAGCAGAAATTCATATAAAACTGATTAATAGAAGAAATCATAATATCAAGAGAAAGATCTCCTATTCTGCCTGGCTATGGGAGTTACACACGGGGTTCTCATCTGTGTCAAATTCTGTGTTAAAAACACAAAATTTAAGAGTACTTGAAATAACAGATCTGAAAGAAAGATTAGAAGTTTAAAAACATGTGCCTTAGGGGTTAACTGTTGGCTAATGACAGAACAGGAAACAAAACAGAATATAGAAGGACCGTATGTTCATTTACTCAAGATTATCGATGTCAGTGCACAGTAAAATGGAGATGAAAACAATATTGTATGTGAAAAGCAATATTCATTAAACATTTCTTCTGTGAAATCTATTAAATTCCAGCTTAAAGTTGAGAATTTGATGCTCATTTCTCAGACATCGCTTTTATTTTTATTATTAGTATTTTTTAAAACATTAACTACGTTATTACAGATGCTGTTGTTTGGAAGATGCTCTTTGTAACCAGAGCATCTTTTTTGAGGTATCCAGACCAGGACTACCATGACAGCAGAGATCCAGAAGTAAATACAGACACGAACAGTCAGCTCTACTTCTTGTTTTTGTATTTGTGTACATTATAGGTGATAAAATTGTTCTCGAAGGATAGATTTATATAATTTTGATGCAGTACACATACCAGCTATCACTACTGACTATTGCTGCTCCTTACACAGGCATACTACTTCAAGCAAAAGCAAAGTCACACCATGTTTTGGAGAACAGAACCGGGTTCTGTTGCTATTTCTGGCTGCATTTGGCTCAGATTCACTTACACAGTGTGGGCAGGAGCTGGTAATTCAACCCTTTCACATACTCATGATAAAAATTCGAGATTCAATTAAAAAATTATTCTGGCATACTAAGTCAAATGTGTTTCAAACTACTCTAGGAAACAGAAAGAAGGAGATACAAAGTCTGAAGTGGCCATTTAAATGAATGGTTATGTATGGCAGAAACAGAAAAATCTCGAGCAGCAGCCGATTTATACGCTGCTAATTCCTTCCTTAGACGATCAGACTTAGGCTGGTCTGATTTCAGCAGGAAAATCTCTGCATAGAGATCAACACTGGTCTCAAGCATAAGATCCTAATTATTTGAAAGGCATTTGTTTTCATAGCTTTTTTTTTTTTATGTGTCCAAGTCGATGGCATTTTAATGCCTTATTAAATGGTTGTTTTACAGCAGCCCGTCTGTTCAGTCTCTGTGCCCATGTCTGTACTTTGTGCTGCAGGATTTCACCTTTCATGCTGGCCAAAAAATATTTTCCAAATTCCCTATAAACGTTTTTGATATTTCCTAAGACAAATAGAGTGGGTTTTATTTTTTTACATACTCTAAAATGTCATTGATATGGTAGATATGATATGTGCGCCTCTCCAGTTGCTTGCAAAAAGGTGAAGCCTTGTGTTCATTACAGGGATATTCTCGGCTAGCTCGGGCCCAGCTTTATGTGATTTTTTTTTTTTTAATTACATAAACAAATGCAAATGTTTTCATTTCTGCTTTTCTTTAATTCAATTTAAATCCCAGCAATACAAAATATGTGAACATTCCCCTACTGTGTTCATAGGCCAGGCATTGCCACGTGGGGTCTCTAAATGCACAAGAAGTAAAAAATGAACCAATTCAAAACCTACCTGAAATAAAATGAAGTTGAAGAGAATTTTTTTTGTATCCAACCACCAAGCATAAGCAGGGTGAACAAACATTTAAATGTGAAAACAAAAGGTAAATTTTAAAGTGTATGTTTACTAGTATGCTGACAACAGCTCCAGCAGAATACTCCTGTTAAACACATGGTGAAACCCTTTGCTTTGTTGAAGGCAAATGGCAAAACCCCTGCTGACTTCAGTGGGGCCAGAACTGGTAACCAGGTAGCTCCTTCCCATCACTCACATACAAAGATTGTACCACCTCTCCGCTTACCCCAGAGTATCTTTATGGAGTTAGCATGTAATAACAAAATCCTTTACTTATCTGTCTCATTAGTCCTGATGAATTTGTGGTAGAGATCAGCAAAATCTTTTAAGATAAAGTATAATCTGAGTTGCCTGTTTTCCGTTTCTGAGGGCTCTGTAGCAGTAAGCAATAATGAACAGACGATGGGAGCAGCCAGACCTACAAAAGAAATAGTATTTTAAGAGTACTGTACCTAAGGGAAAAAAAAAAGGTTTGCCTTTGTACATAAAGAGCTCTATTCATTAAAAGAAGTTTTTACAAATGTGGTTATTTCAAATAGTCAAAAAGTGTGAAATACACTTAAAATGAGTAACATTTGTGGGCTTTCCTACAGTTTAAATATGTGCCATACTAATAAAGCTCTCCTCACACCTCTTCCTCAATCATAGTCT
Organism: Excalfactoria chinensis; assembly: GCF_039878825.1. Classification (NCBI taxonomy): domain Eukaryota; kingdom Metazoa; phylum Chordata; class Aves; order Galliformes; family Phasianidae; genus Excalfactoria; species Excalfactoria chinensis. Next base: position 6,486,934 of record NC_092843.1, on the reverse strand, counting down.
CCGGCCTCATTCTGCAAGGTGGTTTGCTTTGAGGGAGCTCAGCACTGTGCTGGAATGGAGCACTGGCTGTTTAAGTCTCTCCTCTGCAAAGATGAGCAGAGTTTATGGGGATCCAGAAGGAATGACCCATACCTGACATCCAGCATGGCACACACTGCAGTGCCCAGCACTGAGCCCATCAAGAGCACTATTGCACTGAGGAGCTAAGCAGGAGCAGTGAAGCTGAAATAAGAAGGGAGGTGGAGGCACACAAACCTGAAACCCTACAGTCCCCACCGGGTCAATTGTTAAAGCACAGATTGCAGAATCCCAGCTCTTCCAAGCACAGCCAGACCAGAGAGCCCAACACCGGCACAAATAACAGCTGAGCCTACGGTGTAATGGCAGAGCCCTTCTTCTGCAGGAGGCCTTCCCACATCCCGTCAGTTTTCTTGTCCTTCCCACTCTTGGTTTTAAAATGGACCTGGCACTTACACTGTATACAAAGCATATATCAACCACTTGCACGTGGAACAAAACTGCTTCATGTGTCATGAAATGTTTCCTCTGCTGATACAGGTCAGTGTTGTTGGACAACCCATAGTAACTTTGCAGTGCTACTGATTTAGATTCAAGCTCATTCAGCTGAGGTTTAACAAAGTGATGAAAATCTTTACAGAACAGATTTTCCAGTATGTGATCCCTCCTGCTGCGTGAAGAAAGTTTTAAATAGCTTTGCAATGAAACAACCACATTAAAATCAGATTATTCAGAAATATTCTTTCTGCTTTTGTTCTCTCAGTTCTCAGCTCTCTATGATGGCCAGCACTTCAGATAGCTGTTTTTAAACAAAATGCTCTCAAAACCATGACCTTATTTGCCTCTCTTTCCAGATCTCTGCTATCACATTCTGCTGCTGCACGTCATGATCTGAGAGGAACACAATGAGTGAGCTCCACAATGGTCCAAGTATGAAAAACATGACATGCTACAGAAAGCATTGCTTTAGATACAATAACTTTAAAACTGAACCTGTTTGCTATTGCACAAAAGAAAACCTTCAAATTTTGATGTGGTGTAGCAAGGAGATGATCAGTCTATTACTTAGTTCACATACCCAAGAAACCATCATGATATTCTAGATAGACATAAAAAGACATGTGTCAGCCAGTATCTATCTTTTACTAAGGCACAGATCTTCTTTGCTTCTCTACAACCAGAGAGAATGAGAACTTAATGTCAAAATCCCTCATTGAACACTAACAAATTAACAAAGCCCAAAATATTCAGCAAACTTCCATTAGGAGGAAGTTGAGAACAGTAAAGCCATGCATTCCTCTAACACGATTATGCTTATCAACTAAAATGCCCACAGCTTTGCCCCCAACCCAATGCCTGTCCCAGAGAAGGCAGATGTCCATCAGGGCAGTGCCTGTCGGATCCCTGCTGCCTGCTGAGGCTCTGTCCAAGACATATATCCTTTTCCAAAGAGACGGCAGTGAAAATGTTCTACAGGTTTAACCACTGTCAGATGCTCTTTGAGCAGAATATTAATTTCTCTCCTGAGAACATAAACGTTTTGTTGTAATAAGCCACCATCCTGTCAAGCCCTTTGATTTGCTCTGTCAGTGCTGCCCCCATCACAGCATCTGTGTCCAGCCTGGAAGGTGTCTGAAATGTGGGAGGCAGGAGTTGGAGCAGGAACATGGCTTTTTTCAAAGACTGAAGATGTTAAATCACACCATGCTGGCCACTGAAATCGTTTCCTTCTCACCAAATGCATGCAGTGGTTTTACAGCATTAACAAAGCCACAAATAAGCTGTTTGAAACAGCAGTAGCAGTAACCTGTAAGAAAACCCCAAACCTTTACCTGACTGCCACTGTCTGGGGAGCTGGTTTGGGCTGTCCTGCCTCCATTTGCTTTTTGTCTGTGCAAACCATTCCCTGGCTGACTGTGGACTCATAATGAGTTACTTCTGCCTGCAATGATTCACTTGCCTTTGGGTTTGATTTCAGATTGATGACTTTCAGCACATTACAGACCACTTGCCGCTACATCAGGTTCTGTCTGAGTGTTTTCCTTCATACTGAGATACCATCTATAGATAATGCAGAACAGACATGCTGCACGATACCTGCTCCCCACCTCCTATGGCTCACAGGTGTGGAGCCAAAACACATCTTTTCAAACTGCAGTAGGTCCGGTCCTGCTCTGGAGGCTTCTCCCTCCCCTCTTGCTGTTATTGGCTCTGCAGGCTCCGGTCAGGCCACCATTTGACTTTAATCAGAACTCAAGTGAGGTCCAAAAATTGTTGAAAGCTCACTTATCCTATCCCTGTTCATTTCCTTGATGTCCAGTAGCACTTCTTACTGCTTTGCTTTTGCTGAACAGCAAGGTGCGGGGTAATGGGCTGCTTTCCCTCAGCATCAATCTGTGGTAGACCACTGTGTGCAGGCTGTGTATTTATTGGATCCAGAGAACTGACTTTCAGCTGGAAAAAACTTTCAGGGAATCTAAAACGTACGCCAAATCCTTGACTGTGGCACAGCCATGCCTTTATCCCTGCTAACAGCAGCACTAATGGCAGCAGTGACTCCAGCCTTAGTGGTCCCAGAAGAACAGGGAGGTCCAGTATGGACCAGTGTAACTTGCAATCAATTCAGCATTTCAGTGCATTAGCATGGGAGATGATTAAACTCTTCCTCAGATTTGCAAGGGCATGAGCAGCTAACACTTCTGACAAGGCCCCTGCAATGAGATTTCCATCGCTCTGCCACAAGGATCTGCTGTACCAGGAAAATCCATGCAATCTGCAGACACTGCGCTTCACATGGGCCACATAATTAAAGAAAATTTCTGGAGATTTAATTGGTAAGGCAGCATTTCCAGCAGATTTAACTCTGTTACGAAGCACAACGAAATCCAAATCCTGTCTTAGCTTATCCATCGTTTTAGCCACAGTTCTTGCTCTGAAGCAGAGGTCCAATTTTCAAAACCAATTTTACCACTTTTGAGATGTGTCATGTCTTCCAGCACACGTTGTCTCTGCTTGCAACCAGTTTATCCTTTTTCAGTCTGTCTAGTCCAATAACTTCAGTTTGAGAGAGGGTATTTTATTCTATTCATTTCACAGATCCTCATGTACATTCAAAAAGTAAACTGACCAAATTTAGAGAAAAGCTATGAGCTTTATCCTCATTCCTTTGGAGCTCAGCACTTTCAGCTTCATGTCTTCACATTTCCTGAACTGATTGAAGAACCTTCCCTAGACATTTCTGAGGCCCTGTCCTGGCCAGCCTCAGAACAGCTTTTATGGCCAATTTTTTCATGAGTCTGATATTTAACTGAACTACTTCCTTTAATTTTTCCACAGCTGCCAATTTTCCTTGTTTTACAAACCAAGATTATCACTTTTCCTAATTGTACAGTAAGGCCAGGGATCAGATTAGGATCGCCCCTTTTCATCATTCATTTTATAAAGAGTACTTGAGTTACAGGATTTGGCTGCTAGGAATCCCAGTTTCTGTTCATCTTTCCAGTCATTCTCTGGGGCTGGGATTTGAATAGACCATATGTGCTTCTTACGAAGCCCGTAGCTCAAAAGTAGAGGGTGTTCTATATTTTGAGCTGATTTATTGGTAAATTTCAAATTACAAGTATATTTTCATCCTAATTTCCTATCTTACAGAGATCATCAGCTCACAATCTTTTTGTTAAGCTTTGGATTTCAAAGGTGACCTAAGATTCTTTGATTTCATTCCAAAATGGATATTTTAGCTTATATCTTCATAAGCACCGGGCAGCTAGCTCCAGGCAAGCTGAAATTCTTCCACTAAAATTTCCAAGCGATGGCAGCCAGATTGTTGGACAAGACAGGGGTCTTGTCAATTCATTTTTGGAGGTCTATGCAGCCTTACCATCTGGCCAGAGAATTTTGTAGATGGCCCTCACTTCTGAAGAGGACTTCCAGACACTTCAGATTCTTGTTGTAAACGTATTCACTCATCTTTGATTTCTGCAGTTCCTGCATAAAACAAGATGCTCAGGAAGGGGAAAAAAGAAAAGAGAAGCACCAATGTTTCAGATATTGGTGTTTAAAAACATTGTCTGGATGTTCTGAATTAATATGGTGTTAGAAGCTGCCAAATGGCTGTATTCCAAGACTCAACCCAAGGTGTATTTTTATGGCAAAGCTATAAACCCACAAAATAAGTGCTTTATAATGGAAATTCTGACACACTTTTAATATTAAGAGTAGAAATATACTGGTTGTGGCAAGTAAGTATTTGACAGCTTTGGTACTCCCTTGTCAGCTGTTCTGCCTTAGAAGGTCCAGTTTGATGGTGGGATTCCTCCTTTATCTCCCAGCCACATGGTTCTGGGGCCAATGGGCTGAGCTACGTTCATTCTGGAGCTTCTCAATACCCTTTTCTGGGCGATTACAGTGAAAAGCAACAGCTGAGATTCAAGAAGTACTGACATCTGCTGCATTCTGGAGCTCATGGCACTGACCTGGATCCATGCAGAGAACAGCTTTCATTAGCCAAGGGATGGGAGGTTTCCTCTGATGTTATTCGTTTGGAGTGGCACTTGTCACCAGGTGACAAATTACTGTGGCTGGGAAGAAGGCTGAGCACAAAGGCATTGCTTTCTACTTGAAACTGACAGGCAGAAACCACCTTGGGATGCTCACTGATATTAGAGCTAATAACTAATTCACGCACAATGGGAGAATGGAGCCACCTCAAGTAATATCAAGGATAGTCCAACAGTTGAAACATCACACAAATAAATACCATCTAATACGAGACTGTTTAAAACTGCTGCACATGGCAGCTCTGCATCTGATCTTTCTCTGTTGCTTATGCTAACGCTGAGATTTCCAAATACAGGTAGGGGGATTATGCATACCTTTCCATCCCACACTTCTTGATTTGCAGAAGTGATCTTTGGGAAAACCAAGAAAAGAAATGAATCAGCCTCTGACTGTCAGAACGGAGTTTGAGACACACACCCACAAACTCATGTACACATACTGAACTTATTTCTTTCTTTATACACAATTTGGAGAGAAAAAGGTTGTGACTCAAAGTGAGTGAAATCTAAACAGCTGACAAACAAACAATGATGGATTAAACTTTTCAAGTAGCACGAGAGACTCTGTCATAAAAGTAAGTTTTCCTACTCCTAATGCATAGATTAACTGCAGCAGAAAATAATAATGCAGAAAACTGTTTCTTTTAAATAAAGATTGAGAGGAAATGAAAACCAAATTACACATTACTCAAAAAGAATCTGTCTGGAGATGAAATAAAACATTTGTGCCTACGAACCAAGATTCATACCCTTATTTCCAACATCTTCCATTAACGCCCCTAGGAAATTTAACACAATTAATTTAATGTTCTAAGGGGGATGCTGGATGGAGGGAAGCAGAGCCTGGGGCATACTAACTGGTTACAGTCTTTGAAAGAAACTAACAGCTTAAAGACACAAGTAAATTTTACTTGTATCTTGAGGATATTATTCATAAATTTACATTAGCTTAGCTTGGTAGATTCTAAGGGCGTTTATAGAAGGCCTAGAAATCAAAGCTTTAAACAAGAGCATTGTTTTGTTTCAAATCACAAGCCGGCTGCTCGTCAGATTTGGAAACTTCTGTGGTACTCCACAGAACTTCCTGTAAAAACAAAATTCTGCATAATGATTTAAGACAGGACTGGAATACCACTGATCAAAACACAAAACTGCACACAAGTCAAGGATTGGATGGCAGCTTCTAGCAAGACAGAGGGTGAACAAATCTTACGGGTATCTCTGGACACATCAACAATTAGGCAATTAAGGGTTTTTAAAGGGCTGCAAATTCAGAAGGAAATAAGGCATCACTTACACAACCTTGTGCATTTTGTGCTGGACAAGTTGGTAGTTAGCTGAACAGCCTGCAATCTATGACAAAGAAGAAATACCTTAGTGACTACCAGTGTTTCTCTTTAGAATTACATCTGCTATGAGAAATACTGGCTTCAATCTGAATTAGAAGATCATTCATAAAGATACACACCTTGCACCAGGGATGAATGATACTATTTTAAAATGTGGAACAGAGCTCTAGTGCTGCTGATTTATTAAGTTTACCGAGTCTACCTGTCTTTCAAAACTGCATACTTACTCAACTACTCTACATACCTTTCAAGTTTATTATTTTAGTGGCTTGTTTTATGTTGGTAGACAGATAGATAAGGCACTGCTATATTTTCAATGATCTGGTAATGGAGGTTACATTCATGCAAACTTCTGTCATGCAGCAGCATGACAAGGTCCTGACACCTGCCTTCAGATCTCTTTTGAACAAGTGATACCTATCATATTTTGGGCTCTTTATTTCAGTAACCTTTTTGGGTGCTCCAAGTATATACACACACACACCGTTAAATGTTAACATTCATTATTGCAATAAAATATCAGCTCTGATGCAACTTCACGAGCTGAAGGAAAATATCAATGTGTGGGGAAAGAGCCTTTGGCACGACAGTTTATTTTTCTTGCTGTGAAGATCAGAATTTTCTTTATGATTAGTTTCATATGTTTCTTACTGGTTACCCAGGTTATTTTTTTATTCAATGCAAATTAATGTGTATGTTAGTTTAACATCTCTATTTAGAGGCCATGGGAATGGAGCCTCACTGTGGGTACATGCCCAGCTATGCCTTGCAATTGAGGATGCAGGAGATGGACAGCAGCCCTTGTTGCTTCCCAGACCTGCAAACCCAAATTGTCCGCAGTGCTTCCTTTGGACAAGCCTTCCTCCTTTTATTAGCTCTTTTCTGGGTAAGAAAACCAATGGAAATTTGATTAAAATATTTGGTTTTGGTATAAAACAAGATAACCTGGGAAAAGTACTTCAGGCAGAACTCCTACAACTGAAAGAATTTAAGGAGTTTTCTCAGTTTTACTTTCTTTGGAAGAAATAGAAACTAAGAGGCCCTTTTATTGGTAAAGTAATGCACAGGAACCTTGAGGGTCTAAGTGTCTCCTTCTGACATGGCTTAAGTCAACAAGCTTTTCTTAAAGAGTATCAACTATTAGATTTGAAGAAAGGCATACAGCTTTTAGCAATGAGATGTAAGAACCTTAACAGTTCAGTGGACCTCTACTAGCCAGAGCAGAAGAAGAGCTGGAAAATTTCCACGATGGTATGGGAGCAGGATGTGGAAAGTTGGAAGGTCACTGGAAAAAAAAAATATTTGCCATAAGAACTCTGTTTTGGAGTCAACAGGGAAAAACTGAGGGATGCCAGCCACGAGTGTGAACACAACCCCAAGCAGGGGGTTGATGCTGTTGTAGAACTGTTGCCTCTCCCCATCTACACTGAGAACTTTGGGCGTTCCCCAGAATGGCCACCCTACACCTCTGCATACATCCCATGTACCTGGGTATTGCACTGATGCAGATAACTGGTCCAGCATAAATCTGTTGTATGTAGTCAGTCTGGAGGGAATAGCAAAAATCCTGAAATCACTCAGACAAAGACAAATCTGCTTCTTCAGCCCTGTCTAGACTGTAAGAAGATGGGTTCTGCCCTGCACTGCCAGGGCTGGAGGGGATGTGGTCAGCTGGTACGTCTGGTCATGTGTGTGGTTGGAATGCACTAAACTGAGATCGTTTTGCAGAACTGGTGTTTGCTGAAAATATTACACTAACCCTTACTGGGCAGACAACGTCAACCTGCCAAATACAAAAAATGAGGTTTTGTTAAGCTACTTGTTATGAGCTGCCCAAACCTTGACTGCAGCTGAATGAAGAAAGCCCAGCATTCCCACGATGAACGCATGGCTTAACCAGAATATGGGAGGTCCTTTCCTCTGAGAAGATGACAAGCCTAGGAATAATTGTTAAAATAAATACTTGAAAACTTGGCTCTCTCTCTTCACCTACACAGAAAGGAACAGCTAAATCCATAAGCCAAAGTTTTTGAGTAACTTTTAAGAAATATTTCTCCTTTGAAACAGTTAGGAGCATACTTTGATCTCTGCGTATGAAATAGTCCAACTTTCAGAGTAATCGCAGTCAATGTCCAGTCTCATTTCAAAGTATAATTTGTGGCTTTAATATTTACAATGTTATTTTGAGGAAATGTGAAAAATATAATTCATTCAGTATGGTTTGAAGTCGCAGATGTTACAAACTGAAGATAAGATATTCAAATTTTCCATATCTTATGGATTTTAAGTTGTACCTACGCGACAAAATTTCCTTCTTCACAAGGTTCCAGACTGAACTCCAGTTGATTTCAGGATGATTTGATTTCTACCTCCCATTAGAAGACAGAAATTGTCTAAAAGTAAATTCTGGATCTTATTAAGAATTATTTTGCTTTCCAAGTAATACTATCCTATAAGTATATATGGTATAAACCACTGTAGAAAAGGAATATTTATGAGTTATTTCCATGCAAAAAGAAAATGATCAAGAAATATAGCACACAACCTTCTTATATTGATGTAACACTACTGAACCACATGTACTGGGCTGTCTGAAACAGCAAAGCTTGAGATAAAGACTGGGATATGCCACAGGAGAGACTATTAGAGCACAGATTAATGGAAAACTAAGAGAATGGAAGACTTTCATTGTGTCCTGTGCAAAGCACAACAATACAAATACATATCAATACAAATAGAAGGTTGTATCAAGAGAAATCTTACCTGATGTAACACACAGTTTTATATTTAATAATGCTTATAATAAAATGCATAGACTCAAACATGCCAACTTTTTAATGGGAGTACATGTGATCTATTTTCTTTTTTGTGATTGTTTATAAAAAGTTGGACGAACTGTATTGCCTTCAGTTGCCTTAGAAATAACATCTTTAATATTCTGACAATACAAGCCATGCAATACTGCTCGTGCAAAGAAGGACTAAACCAGAGGGCGGCAGGACCTTTGTTCAGAATAGCTTTAATGCATGCTCCCCAAAAGAAAAGGGGCATGTGCTCCCTAGATGGTAAAATACAACACACCTGCACATATGTAGCAGTATACGTGTAATAGAACTCAACCAAGACAGTTTTTAAATAAGCAAATGCAGAGGACTCTATCTTCAGAGCCCAGAAAGAAAAATGGCTCACGTTCCCTAGAATTTTCGCTACCAGAGAGTGAGTTTTCACAGGAGGCACCAACAAAATTAAAAATAGGTGGCAAAGACAGAACTGATTAAATGCTTAGAAAAAGTAACATCCACTATCTCCGCTCCTTCCCGACAGACATCCCCATCTGGAATTTATTTTTAGGATGCTCATTCCTTCTCACAGGTTCAATGCTACTCGTTTCACACCATTTAACTATTGAAAGCTCTTGAAATTCCGGACCAGAGCAGCCAGAGCCCAGTGTATTTCAGAGTGATGTAGCTAATGTGTCAGACTTGTAAAATAGCTCTTAGTGGTAGACCTCCATTTAGAGAAAGACGGAAACTAGCTTTAAATACTTAAGGCTTTAATATCTAGTCCATTACGCTGCAGCAAGGTCTTGTAAAGAGTCAATTATGGGATACTTCTGATTTGATCCACATGCAAGGGAAATCCGCTTCTTTGCCTTTAAAGCTCTGTAGTAAGTGTCCTGTTTAAATAATTAGTGACACTTTTTCTTTGATCAAATTGATTCACATTGTTATTCTTTTATGTTAATTTAAAGCTTAATCCACGTAAAATCCAAGACAGATCTTAATCCATCACTCAGAGAGCTTTTACCAAAGGGCACTATCATGAGATTGTCCAGAAAACACGACACGTTAAAGACAGTGGTGAACTAACTTGTAATGCTGGGGTTTTCACCCCCATCTGTGAATCACCGTCTAAGTTGATACCAGTAGCTCAGGTAAACAGTAGGCAATTCAGAAATAATTCTGTCTGGAGACACAAAGCTAGCAGCTACTATGGGACAAATCCTATTCTCCTGCATATTTAACGACTAAACGAAAATCTCAGCATTTCCTTCCATTAAAAGTGTGTTTAATTGTGGAAAATTTTCTAAAGTAAACTGCAGTTACTTTAACTTATATTCTTCCTACTAAGTTTTCTGCTCAGAGCTTAGTTGTCCAGGTTACAGGGAAGTTAACAGCAACAAAGTTGAAAGGGATTGCAGGCCAGACAGAGCTAGTTAAGATGCTCAGCCAGTAGAGTAGGTAGAAGAAAATGTTCCCTTAATATTTATAATTTCTTGTCCATGCTCTTCTCTTTGGTATGAGTAAGACTGTGGTAATGAAGTTACCTACACAAGTAGATAAATATTTAAGCTTTGTCCAAGCTCATAAATTCAACAGACCACGCAAACTCTTTACTTGCTGTACACGCACACACACAAATTGCATTAGTAACTCTACAGTGATGTATAAATAAGCTGAGATGTTAACTGAACATGAACTGATCATTTCTGGATAGAAGAGTTAGATATTAGTATAATGTTTTGGATACTTGCATGCTTTCTAACGATAATTTCTCAAAATATAATGTTTTTAGAGAGCAGTCGAGCCCTTAATGACAAAGCAGACATGGAACTGCTCTGATAAAAATACTGCTCCATGTTTCTTCTGAAGGCTTGCTGGGGGAGTCAAGTACTGTTCCAAAATGTTACTGCATCACTATAGAAGACTTAATATTCACAAAAATTAAAAAATATTTCAGGAAAACCAGATGATCATTTTGTTTAACTTTCTGACAAAATCCTCAAGTAAAATTTTTTTCTATATAATAAGTAATGGAATGTAATTACTGTAAAATTTCCACTTGAGCATGAAGAGCTGGGTCTTGAGGACCTCTGCTGTTCAGACCGTGTACTGTACAATCATGTTCAGATCACCATCTGTACTCATTAGTAAAAGGGAAGGATTTTGCCTCTTTAGCATTGTTCTAGCTGTGCGTGTCACCATCGCACTGAAATTGGAGCAATCTCTTTTACGTAGCGTGATAACCTCAGCACTTTTGTGAGTGGATCTCTCACATATCCACCATTTATAAAGTCAGAGGCTATAACAAACACTTAAATGGCTATTATTCCAATCCATATGCCTAAAACTGTACACAGACAATGAACATGGAATATTTTCCTTTCACCATTTCAGACAGAGAAGAATAAGAGGAAACTCACAAATAGCACTGGAGAGATCAAAGCACCAAAGAAAGAGAAGACAGTCTGATGCGGCCTACACTGAGAAAGCAAATTGAAGGTGAAGTCTTTACAGAGTTCTTTCTATAGAGGAACATTCTCCATCTTCAAGGGCAGTAGCAAATCAAAACACATAACACTCAAAAGCTTGAGACAAGAGCAAAACTGTCTGCAGTGTTTATGGTTGACAGACCGGCACAAGAGCACCGACTGTGACCCGGCCACTTAAATCCATAGAAGCCACTGGCTGCAAACACCTTTCATGTACAAGGGAGGAATACTGAAGTTAGGGTTACAAATGCAAGTGAGAAAAAGAATGCATTGTCACTACAGAGGCACTTTTGGAGAGCACAAGAAAGCCAAGCATTTCATTCTGCCTCCTACATTTTGTATGTCTGAGCATTGCATGTGTAGAGCTCTAACAGAATCCACTGACTTCCATGTGCTACGTGCATATAAAAGCTGCTGAGATATACTGCAGTATTAAGCTGCTAATTAGCTTATATTAAGGAATAGGTTTTTTAATTTTTCTGTTAAAGCTGGGCAGCGGATGGTGCCCCAGATGCACTGTCTGCCTTCTGACTATCAGATGGAGGAAGCCCAGCCCAGAGTGCAGGCACTGCGCTGGCTCCAGTCTCCGTGTCCTGCCCTCAACAAGTATTCTCCTTTTAGAGGTATTAAATCTTGGCAACATCCATCGCAGTTCCCACTTAAGCTGAAGTAAGTACATGTACAGAAGGGCTCTGTCAACATATCTGAGTGGAAAGATGTTTGGATTAGCTAAGAAAACCTATTCCAAATCTCAGATAATAAAATGTCCACCTAAATCCTAATTGCAACTTTCATCTTGTGTCTTAGACCTCGCCACCAGCTGATGTGCCGATACAGATCAAGTGTTTAGTTTGATAAATGCGGCTTACTGGGGTCTTGGTATTGCTGACTGACAGAGTAGCTGAATAGGATCCAGGCTTCTAAAGGTGATTATCTGCCTAAAGAAGGAAGAAGATGAGCACAGGACAACCTTGTTTGTCATTTTGCGCACTTAATCAGACAAAGCTCATAATACCAAGAGCCTCTCTATACTATCAAAAATAAAACAAAAGCAGCTTTAAATAAATTACACTACCATTTTACAGAAGGGAAATCCATATGCATGCACTGAGAATTATCTTTGGTTGCTATTTTCCAGCACTGATGGGTAATGGGAACACTACATCATGTTCCTGAAGAGTCTTTCTTTACTGAGTGCGCTGAGCTTGGAGCTTATTGCAGCCAAATTTCACTGTGCAGTACACATAAAGCAGCAATCCTACTTTAAACTGTATATCCAGGCAGAAAGTTACTAGATAGCAAGACCTGCCTTATTAGTTTAGTTTGCTACCTAACACACAGAAATGTAACGTCCTTCCAAAGCAGATACCAGACTGTAGGGGCTAAAGCATAAATACCACTTTGGTGAGCAGAGATAACACCAGAGCTACAGAGGCACTGCTTTGTCTTTGTGTCACTACAAGAAATGGATAAAGCAATTCAAACGTAGTGTGACACAGCGGAATATTTCTCACTTATGGGTTTAACTTTGCAAAGCTTTGTTATTAAAGAAGTCCTGTGAGCGCTGTCCCTTTACACCTTAATTTCAGGCTTATTGTTTTATATGAGAAAGAAAAGAACAAATAGTTTTCATGGGTCATTTTGATTTCTCTTCACTGCCAAAGGAAAAATCTGAGAAGGGAAAAAGAGAAGAATCATCCCTGGTTCTGCCTTAGGGTTAATATAACATCTACATCCCTGCCACAAACTTTCATTATGTCAAAAACTGTTCATTTAATTTGCATTTCTTTAACTAACAGCTTTCATTGAAATTGATTTAATGCTGCTGTAAATGTAAATCGACCATTAAGAGCAGAAAATGACCGATTAAAAAGCATTGTGGAGGTATTCCACCGTTTAAATGAGAAATAAAAACAAAACCAAAACCTCAAGCCTGAACAAGTAATAACAATGCCCAAGTAACACTGCATTGATACCAGAGCTTCAAAAACAACGGATCTCAGCTGAAATACAGAAAAAAATCCAGAACACATTCAGAATTGCCAGGCTCTTGTTATCATCATTCATATTTCAGCTTAACAGCAACTGTATCCCTGTTTTCTACTGAGAGCTCTCAGCCTTCACCCCTATCTCCCATACAGCAATTATTGAAGCCATCCGTGGTCATAAAACAAATTTCCCAAATAAAGGCCATTTTACTCAGCCTTCCCCGAGGATGCGAGTGCAGCCTTGACACTCAGATGGTGCTTTTTGGGTTGTTGAATGCTACCAGAATTCCAAGTATTTAAATTCAGCTTTTTGAAGTGTATTTATAATTGGCAGCATTATTTGCTACTGTTAATTTCACAGCTGAAGCTTTTGATTGTCGCTTCTGTCAATTCGAGTAATTTCCAAGTGTCTTGTAATCACACCTAATTCTACATGTAGATCATTACAAGGATAAAGCTGTTATACTTGTAATGGTATTTGTCCTACTTTGAACATTACCAAACTGTTTTATCTAATCCGTTAGGAAATACCATAATGAGGCTCATCTAATGGCTTCTATTAGTTAGGAAGGCAAACTAAAAGATTTAGCTCCTCAGTCTGTCTCTAAATCTTCTAAGTGAAAGATGATTTACAGTTAAGCTATGAAAAATGTGACCGCTCTCAAGTCTGGAAAGTCTCAATCTGATTTCAACAAACTTAAATCACGAGAGAAGATTGCGTCTCGCTAACTATGGATTTGCTTACCTAAAGAACCAGCATCTGGTGTGAAACATTCATTAAGTTATAAAAGGTTTATAGGCTTGCCCAAGCTTCTATCAAGAAAAAATACTGTTAGATTTTTACTGAAAACTCTTGTCTGAAAGGTTATGTTTATAGTTTGTATTTGATATCTGAGATGCTTTTTGGAAGAGGTATAGAAAATGTCATAAAAGCAAACAAAATATAAGTAATTATTATGAGGGGAAAAAAATAGTAGCACAATCTCAGTAATTTAATACAAATATTAATAAAAATCAGCAAAGAATTGAGGTTATTTTTGCTGTGGTGAAGCTAAACACCCATCATTTTTTAAGTACTTGCCCTCCAAAGCATCCAGACAACAAAAGAGAACAGTAGGGGCGTTACAGAAGCCACTAGACATTTATAAGGCAACACTATATTTTGCTTAGAACTTAAAAGCAAATATTTAACAGGTAATAACTTCAGAGCTTGCAAATGATGAGGTGAGAAGGGGAATGGAGCCTGTGTAATCAAATTAAAGCACAGGTTTATTTGCACCAAGCTTTTGAAGGACGCTGCTGCCTTCCCCATAGGTGGACCATATCACACCCCAGTTCCACTCCTCTCCTTCGGGGCTGGATAAGGCTGATACCAAAATATTGCTGGTGTCAGCAAACCCAAAACAACCAGCACCTGACTGTGACCAAAGGCACAGCTCACAGCTTTGTGACAGCACAGAACTGCGCTTCACCTCAAGCCTTATGGGCCAAAATTCCTATGTTACTGCTGTACAGCAAATACTAAATGAAAGCAGCAGCATGGTATTAGAGAACTGCACAGATTATAACAGTATCCCAATAACAAAACTGTCATTTCATGGCTGTGTCCTCTCTCACTCCTTGCTCCCCATGGGCCCCATGGAGTTCACCACCCAAAGCAGATGAAGCAAAACACAAAGGAATGGTGGAAGGTCCCTCTTCACATTTCTATCCACAAAACAAAGAAATCAATTGTCAGGACCTACAAGTACCAATGGCTTAAGCAAAGCATGACAGTTGCAAATAAAACTACTTCTTCTTTCATTAAATCTCTTGTGGGTCCTCCAGAAATGCACTAAAAAGTACATACTAAACCCCACAATTAAGGATGAGCTGATGAAGAATCTGAGTTTTGATGAGAAGCTCTGATGACAAATGCATGAGGGAGGTAACAGCTGCCATCCCGAGATGCCAATATTCCACCTATCAGCATACTACTGTTTGTAATATATCTCGTTACCAAAAAATTGGCTTAAAATGTTAATATTTAAATAAAAGAGCTGTGCGAATACACAAACTACATCTCTGTTAATTTGGTTTTGATTCTAAGAACCATTCCTAATTAGGGAGAACTATTTTCTTGCAGAAATAGTCTTCTCATTTAAAAAGAAAGTTCCGAAAATTAAATGGGCATTTTATTACAGGTTTGGTGGGCAGACGATAATCACCTCGCTATGTAAGCAAGTCAGCTGTAGCTGAAATAAAGGAGAAGGAAAGGGCTAAGGGGAATATCAGAATCTCAGGAGAGAAACTTGAAAAGTTTTGGAACGCAGGTGACTGCACAACCAATACATTTCTCCATCAAGCCAATGAGTGTTTGTAACAGCCACGAGCTCATTGTTCATCACATTCAAATGAAAATTAAAGATGAATATATGCAAGTTTAGTACCATGGGTTAATGCACCTATTTTATATTCCTCCCCAAAAACATACTCCAACAGAAATCTGGGAAAGAAAACGCTTTCATGAACAGTTCCAAGGGCTGAGCTTTGTGCTGTGCTGAGTGCTTTTCAGCAAGCAGCAATATAAGCACACCTGCTGGAACGTTATTCTGCAGTTAATGTTTACCTGGGGAATAAGAGTTTGGCTTTCAGAGTTTCTTGGTATGACACCATTGAAAATGCGATTTGAAAAGGTTATTTCATGAGTGCCTTTTCAATGATCTGCACCTGACAGTTGATTTGTTCTGTGCTTTTCTCTGTTGTTCCAGCGTGCTATGCAAAGCCTTTGCCATTATGCTTGTTATTCATAAAACCTGTGAAAAGTTTGGTGTATCAGCAAGCAAATGAAAGCATCTCAGAGAATACAGTCACTTTTGTAGCCAAGGGTGTGACCTACCTTTAGAAGACCGTTGTGTTATGTGTTGCTACTTCTGCATGTTGGTATTGTAACTAAATTCTATATGAAACCTTGATCACACATGAAAAAGCCCTTTAAGACCTGAAGCTTTATAAAATTGAGCTATTTATCTTCAATGCAGCAAAGACAATAACAGTACAATGTGGTGTATGACTAAGGCAGATCAAAACGAACGTCTGAAATGCTCCATGAAGGCTGTGAACTGCTCGCTGACTCTAAAGAATACACTGGTTAGCTTTGAACTTCCCTCAGCTGAAAATGAAGAATAGGAAAAAATACAGGGAGAGAGGAAACAATTCATTCCCTCACTATCTGCTCCATTCCTCAAATGCCTGCATTTCTAACTTTGCGTTAGGAAGAACACAAATATTACAGACAACTTCCCTCCCAGATGGCCATGAAAAGGTTTGACTTGCGGCTACCTTCACATCACAGCACTGTCCATCTATCCACAAGTGAAATAAGTTGCAGTTATTATATAAATAATTCACAGAGTCACAAAATGGCCTGGGTTGAAAGGGACCTCAAGGATCATGAATTGCCACAGGCAGGGACACCAACCTCCCCATTTAATACTAAACCAGGCTGCCCACGGCCCCATCCAAACTGGCCTTGAACACCTCCAGGGACAGGACATCCACAACCACGCTGGGCAGCTGTACCAGCACCTCACCACTCTCATAGTAAAGAACTTAAAGAACTTATTTCTACAGTTAAAAGGGGGCTGGGGGTGGGGTGGGGGGGAGGGGGGAATGCTTTGCAAAATAGCAAGAAGTTACTTACGTGGTCTGTAACCAACCAAACCAAGCCTTCCAACAGCATCATCCACACGGGTGTCCAAACCCCCCAGCAGCCTGGGGGGAGCAAAACTGGTGCGCTGCTGCCACCTGCAGCCCAGCGAGCTGCTGCCTGAACTCACAGCCCATTCCAATGTCGGAATGTTTTCACCCTGTCGGACTCCTTGAGAAGCGTTATTATCACTCTTCTAAAGGAAAGGCACAGTATTACAAGCGGTGCATTTTCATGCTCTCGTTTGCTGACGGCAGATCGCAGGCACCTGAGATGCACGCTGCTCTGAGCCGACAGGGGGATCACAAATTCTTCTTCAGCCTCCATTCTCTGCATCAAGAGCTGTAACAATGCCCTGGACATTTTGGAGAAGCTCAAATATTCCAAGATCCAAAAGGAAAAATTAGGATTGATGGACATCCTGCTGTTCCAACACTCAGTGGTCACTGAAAACTATTACAAGTCTTCATGCAGGACTCCAGCATAAAATCAACAGGCTGATGGCCAAGAACAGCTCTGAAAGCTGCAGTCTGAAAACTTTGTGTAACAGACCTACAGCTTGGAATGGTCAGTTCTGAATGGCCTCAGTTCTCATATGATAAAAGTCATTATATATATAAACAGTTATAGCCTTATTCACGTACGCATATGTATCTGTATGATCATGTTTGGGTACAAATGCATATGTTCATATATTTTTAAAAAGATATAGATACACTCTAACAGAATGCAGACCTAAGGTAGGAGCAACAAAATATTAAGTGAGAAGCATTCTGCGTAACCTTTCACATGACATTTTAAGGAGCTATGAAGGAATATCAACATTAAATCAGAGGAGTGTCGAAGAACCCGGAAATAATGCACCACCATGACTGAAAAAATGCATTGCAGTAGTATCACGTTTGAAAATTAGTATATAAATTAGTATATATACAAAACAGTGCAACAGGTGGTATCAGTGCATGGACAATTAACACCTCATGAAGGACCCAGGGAACCAGCAGGGACTGCTTCACATCTCTTTGTCCAAGCATCCCATCCTGTTGAGCACACCAGAACCACGGCTGCCACCAGCAGCCCCACTGCTGCCTCCTTTCTCCCCAGTTCAGAGCCCTGAGCTCAGCACTGCTCATCAGCTCTCTTGTCAATCACTATCTACCACATAAAATGCAGTGAGCTCCTAATGGCATTATAATTCAATCACAGCAAAAAGAAGAGTGACTGTCATGCTGACAAGCAGTGATTGACATGGCCTGGATTTCTGCTGTCAAAGATTTGCATGTCAATCAGTACGAACCCATATGGCATCTGTTTACAATGATCATAAGTCATCTGATAGCAGTATTGTAGCAAAGCTCTGACAGAAATGAAATGAGACCCCCGTTCCTTGTTCCCAAGCATGCGGACTACAATAGATTCATTTAGAGTTCTCAGCAGCTGAGTTAGTGCACATTAATGCTGGAAAAGGTTTGAGAACACAAAGGTTTAACAACAAAAACATCAGGCAATGTTTGCTTATTAAATTCAACGAGGATGCCGTGCCCACTCCTGGCACTGTCACATGGCTGCTCCTATTGATTTTGCAGCTCTCCATTTTATGAAATAATACATCTCCTCTGAACGTGTGCGTGTGTGAAACTCATCACCTCTGGTAATGTCATCAGCCGTGAGTTACTGCGGGGCTGCATCAAGACTTCTTTCAGGGTTTCTTTTGGCACTTCAGGCGCTCACTTCCACTTTCTGTCTGAAGCATTGCAAGATCGTTAGCTAAATTTGGAATGCAATTGGAGAACAATCAGGCTGACAGAAGGATCTGAGCGCTGGATTCCAGAGAGAAAAATAACTTATCAGGCAGATATCCTTCTTGCTTTAAATACCTGGCACGGTGCTCGCCGGGAAACCGTGTTGGATGAGTGCCACAAAAACTCACATGAACTCATGCTGTTTTTATTGCAAATTCTTGATCGCATAAAAATGCATGTCTGGTAGTAATCACGGCTGGGCACAATACCATCCTGTAATGCAATTCTGTGCACCCAAAAAGTGATAAAAAAGCACCTTGACCCTTTTCTCGTGTGGCTGAGGAGGCTGCAAATTTACCCAAGTGCACTGCTGGAGCAATAGGGCTTTACTCTCCATAAGTGAGATTCATGTTCTTTACTCTGCCTGCACGTGGGTAGGTCACATTTGAGCATTCTTTCACACTGATATTCTGATTCAAAACAAACATACAAGAGACTCCATCAAGACTGATGAATGTCTGCAAAACTGCTTTTTTTTTAAATTTTTTTTTGTGGCAAGTTCTTCCTATTCTCACAAAACCTCTTCTAATGAGCGAGTTGCTCCAACCAGCTGCTAGTGCCAGTTCTCCCAGATAAGCCAAGTATGCGACATTCAGTCTCAGTCTAAATGTACAAAGCGCGCTCACACTGTACGCAGCCCTGTTTGGACCATTCACAACAAGGCAGATAACTGTCAGATTTTCCATGTCTCCCTGGGGATGCATCCAACCATACAACCCAATGAATTATCCAGCAGCACAATAATGATCTGAACCCTTTTTGATGGGAGAGAAGAAAAAAAACATCAACAACAGAATAACCCCCCCAAAAAACAGGAGAAAAAGAGCTAGGAAAATGGGCACATCCATGTAGCCTTGCTCTGCCCCATCCATACTGCCTTGCTTGTATCAGCTGTTTCCATTTCCTGGATGGTCACTTAATGAAGTAATTACCTCATCATTTTTAAGTCTAAGTGCTATGTGCCTAGACAAGTTTTGCTTCTGAATATATAATTCCTTTATTCTTTTATTGGCTTTAGCACAATTCAGCAGTGATTCAGTTTATGAAAGGGAGATGCATAGTTTTGGTTTGCATAAGAATTAACTGACTATCCAGTAGCAGCAAGCTTTTCTTCTGTGCACAAAATGTTTTTTCACTCTAGCACACCATTCTTCCATTGTGATCCTCATCAAATAAAGTGATGAATGTAAGCACCTGTAGTTCAGGATGCATTTGATCATGGCTTTCCTCTGCTTTGAACCCAGGGATTCTTTTTACAAGTTAACTGTGCTCTCCCAGGGTGGTACAGATGATTTCCCAATCCCTGTTGTCACAACAGACATGCTTAAACCACCCATTGTGTGCACTATCCATAATGATACCTGTGGTTTTGTACAGAACTCTTTCCTGGTCTGTGAGCTCCTGCTTCTACTAATCCTTCCTCGATGCATGACGCACAGCTCCAAGGGCCAGAGACCTCCTTACCAACAGTAACCAATTTCTCCCTTTTTACAACACTGAAGGAATCAAACGCACAGAGATGATATTAGGATCTTTCAAATATGGGAATCAATATCTCACATTGTATACACACAGATTAAAAGAATCTATTGGTAGCATTAAATCTATCAGGATGCATTAAAACTATGAAATATTACAGTGACCCCAGGTTAAGTACAGGGGAAAATAGATGATGAAATATGTCTAATGATTGTATTGAATGTGTGCAGAAGAGATGCTAGAGGCTGAAATCGCAGAGCCAGGCGTGTCCCCCTCTTCTTAACCTCATCCCATACAATTATTTTCCTTGCTGTTATATACCACGAATGCTCAGCCTGTGAATCTAATTAGAGCAAGAAGCCTACCCTTGGTAACAGAAGGACTCGTAGAGAATCCTTGCATCAGACAGTGTGGTTCTATAGCAGCTTGTCCATTTCGTCTTATTTCTCTTACTAAAGCCACCAACCAAGATTCCACTGATTTAAAGGAATCCTTAGAAACAATACATGCTGAGTACATATTTGTTGTACTTCAGTGAACATCAAGGCACAGCGTCCCTACAATAATATCCATTCCAGAGATTAATATTTTACAGACAGACTTTACAGTACAGTTAGTATATTAACTGCATTCTTTTTCCAAACACAAGAGACAAATTAATACACACATTATGCTGACTACCCCACACACAAAAAAGTAGTTAATTTAACAGGAATATCTGGTAGAATAAAAGTATTAAAAAACAAAATTGCAGACAGCACAGGAATGCTAACAAAATTTTACAATCTGCAGTATATTTATTTCCTTATTGCCCAACTCTGATGGTTTTGTTTTCTTCCTTCTATATAGAGCTTTTACATTCAAGTTGGATTGGAGAGATTAGAAACCGGCTGGAGAAATTCATTGCAAGCAGCCAAGTTCTGAAAACCCATACACATTAAATGCATTTTAGAAAGTGTGGGTGGACCTTTATGAGAGTATATATACATGTCAGTCCATGGGAAGAGCCTTAAGATGACAAGCAATATGAAAGTTCAGGTACGCACAAAATCCTAAACAGGTAAAACTAAACAGGAGCTCAATGTCCACCATTCCTGGAAAGTTTTCAACACAGGACAAAGGCCTAAAAGCAGCATGGGCTGAGCTCAGCCCTGCTCTGCATGAGAGACAGAGACTTTGAGAGATCTGAAGTCCAGTCAACCAGAACAAATCAGCGACATCCGCTGCTCTAGACCAAGCTAGGCACCCATCTGAACCATCACACCACACTTCCGAGAGTTACCAGAAGCAAATGGGAAAAGTAACGGTGGGACAACTACAACAACCCCAACTCATATTCCAGATCACAGATTTCAAGAGGTGCTGCAGTGTTCTCCTTTACTGGCATCTTGCTTTCAGTTCTTGAAACAATTAAATTAGCTCTTGTTGAGCTTTCTTCCACAAATATTTCTAATGGAATCCATTGACACAAACAACACATGTAACAACATGTGTGAAGAAGTCTCACAATTTTATCCAGCAATGCATGAGAAGTATTACAGTCTCAAGTACTTCAAACACTCCTCATGCATTGTCGAACTCCTCTTTTTCTGCATTAGAAGCCCTTATTTGCCACCTTGTGTACAAACAAAGCCATCAGCATTCACCAAGCTCACTGTGAGTGTCCTGGCTCAGGCAGGCACATACGTGGGCAGGATCAGGGCACAGAAGCTCCTGCAGGAGCGTGCAGTTGTTCAGGATTTAGTACTGTATGCAATTCCTTATTTTGAATGTATTTATTCTCATTACGACAAAGAGAGGCTAACAACAATAAAGGGCTGCCCTTGTCTTTCAACAGCTCTCAGATATTCCTCTTCTGAACATTCTTACTAAATTTAACCTCATATTGTTACCAAATGAGACTCCTCCCAAATCTTTCAACATGTTTTTGATTCCCTGTCATTGGAGAACTGTTCTTTTTCTCTGCTGCTAAACACACAAGAAGAAACTAGCCTAATCTGCAAAGATTAATGTTGCCTATAGGAAACCTCTCAAGTTCTAAAGGGAGTGCAGCACTCGAACAGGCTGCCCAAGGAGCTTATGGAATCTCTTTCACCGTAGAATTTGAAGATGACAAATATCTGTCAGAGATGGTCTAATTACATTTGATCTTGTCTCTGCATAAGGGGCCAAACTAGAATTTCTTTCTAGTCTCATCCTTCACCGATTTTTATGATGGATGGGTTCCTTTCAAGTTCCTTTCACATTGTGCAAATAACATTTTATTTATTATTATTTATTTCAAACCACTCCAATCACTTGCTCATTCAGTCTGAAAGCTTGTGGACATCACAATGCCTAAGCAACAGACAGTGCATGCCATTCAAACTCCAAACACAACTGAAGTTTATGCACTAGTAAATCTCGGGGCATTTTACTCTTTTAAAAGAGAAATAAAGTAAGCCAGTAGAACTTTGTCCCATATCCCTTTAAATGTGGTCTACACATGCTCCTCAGAGACCTACCATTCATGCAGAGACCAATACAGTCCAGGAAGCTGGAAAGACATAGGTTGTTAAAATATGGTTACAGAAACAACGGCATTTATTGGGCTCACTTATTCTACTAAACAAAGTTTGATTAAATGACTGCGGTCCAGAACCTGGCATAAACTATTACAGTGAAAATCATTTGAGAATGTTTTACTAACAGCAGATAATTTATTATTTCTAAATGATAGTCTGCTCTAAAACACAATACCTTGATATGGAAAAATGAAACTCTATGTTCAATTAAATCCAAATTAACCAGCTTAGAGCTGGGATTTTTAAGTTTACTGAAAAAGACAAACCTAATCATAATCAAAACGCATATATTTACGTGTATTCTCAGACAATTAATTATTACATCATGTAAGAAAATAAGGCAATTTCAGGTAAACTGAAATACAGATTTTGTTGATGGTTTCAGCAATGCAGTCGACGTTGATTTAACAAACTCCTAATAGAATTTCAAGCAAACAAAAAAACTGCGTGGTACATCTAAACCTCCGCTGGGAGAACGACTCAATTACTTTCTATGTGTATAATGACACTACATAGTAATACTGAACTTACATACAAAAGGAGTTTAAGATTTTAACTCAGGATTTAGTCTCACTTCATCAGTATTATATTTACATGAGCTCAGCCAAACACAAGTGAAAGTTTTACTGTCAACTTACTTTGCATGTACTGTTATTAATCCACACAAAGTCCATTGAGGTACTCCCCAAGGCACAATCAGTTTCCAAATACTGTGAAGAGTGTTTAAAATCGAGGCTAAATGGATTTGCCAAGGTATGGATTCTGTCCTACAACAGGTTTAAAATGTTGAACGCAATTGAAAACAATCAGCAGTATCAGCTTTAAAGAAGGAGAGTTATGCGGTATATTGAACACGAGAACATCACGCATCTGTGTGATTCGTGCACATTTACTTTGTAAACATGATTATATAAATTATATAATGCATTCTTATGAATACCATTTTATACAGAGCAGCAAGCTCCCAAAAAAATCACAAAGAGGTGCAGTCTCATCACACTACATGTTGTCTAAGCATAACATGTAATGGTCTTCCAAGGATTTGCCATTCAAACAGACAGGTCCCATCTGTATAGATGGATATATAGATCCTACTATGCCCCAACAATGGGGCAGTATCATCAGTGGGTGTAATAATGCAAAATATTTGATGCATATTTCTACACTGGAACAGTACTTTGTAGCTCTTTATTATCAATAATCAGAGGGGATGCATACGTGGGAATCCAAGGTTTAAAACGTAGGCGAATATGAGCTACTCTTAAAGCAAGTCACATAAAACTGAGCATTTTAACGCCATAAACTTCCCAGTCTATTAGAAATAAAGCACGTTTGTATTTTAAGAGGTTTTCCAAGCGCAAGTGTGATTTACATTGTTCAGACGCTTGCAGTTATTATTCATTTCCGTGAAGCAATGCCCAGGAGAATGGCTTTGCATGATTCACATCTGAAACTTGTGCCATTTCTGCCTTTTCTGTTCATACCTGTGTAGATGGCAGTTTTGCATTGCTTCAGATTCTTTTTTCTCTCCAAAAGCCACATTTTCCCTCTGAAATACCCAAACAAACACTGTGTCCTTCATGTTACAAATATTAGCAATTCATACACAATTCTTCATACATTCTATCTGTTGGCTCTAAAAAAAATAAAACAATCATATAGTAGTCAGGAACTATTAAGGTCATTTCCTCTGGAAGAATTATGTTTTGACCGGATTTTTCAATTTTTGCTATGGTAACACATGGCCAACCAGAATAAGAAAGTCCATCTGGTTGCAATTGGCTTCAGCTACTATATTTTTGACTGCTGCTAATATTTTGCATACTAAACTAGGACTTAAGATTTGTTTTAAATAGTCCTCTACAAAGGAGGTCATTCCTAAACAGCTTTAACTCAGTAGTGATATTTTCAAAAATGATTTTAAAGTGTTTTTTTCTCTCTACTACTATCAGAATCAGCACAATTTCATTTGTACGGTACCTTAAGTTCTAAAGATAAATGCATAGAGGAAGACAAAAACCCATCCACAAATGTTCCTAATGTAAATACTATGTACCTGCAAGTGTACCTTGTGTTCAGATCAATGCTCTTCCCAAGTTTTGATTTAAAATATTTAGAGGAAATAGATTACAACAAAGCATGACTGCTTCTGACACTGAAACTATGTGACAGTGGACCTGTTCAACCAGCTTGGAGTGAAATTTCTCTCTCATCACATCTCAGGAAGACCTCCTGCTAAACAAACACCTGGGTGGGGAATGGAGCTGGTTGAACCAGGACTGCAAGCCTGGGCCTACATCCATTTTTACTGGCTTCCTGCAATCAACACCATTGCTTCTTTCTATAAGTCTTCCATTTTACATATTCTTAGAATCTTTTAATACAACTTATCGCTACTTTTGAACACAGCAAAGCTGCTTTAACAGACAACAAAGAAACAAGAACGGCAGCAGCCACTGCATGATCAAATGTGAATTTCTGTTTTTATTTTTTAAAGAAGGTAATATTTATCACATTCAAACTTACCTTCACTTCATGGTGTATTATGGACCTCTATACCTTCTGAAGCAATTAACCAAGCAGTGTATGAGATGCTATGAAAGGAGATTTATGAGATTGTTGCACTTACTAAGCATCAGCTACAACAAGCTGCATATTCACAGAACAAGGAAGTCTTTTTAAGATTAGTGCCTGATAAGGGAGTAAATAAACCATACACCAAACAGGAATAATAATCTAAGCACTGAAGTTATTAAACCTACTGTGCATCAAATCATCTCACCACTGTACATGATGAAAACTTGTGAAAATAAACACCTGATAAATCATTCATGCAGAGACACCATTAAATATCAACTTATACAACGTACACAATCAAATGAAAATTTCAGGACAGATTTATTAGCTTGTGGATGTTCCTAATTATTTGAAAACCTGTAGTCTCGCTCCCAATAGTAACAGCAATCCGTAATAGGACTCTAAATCTCGGGGGGGGGGGGGGGGGGGGGGAAAGAAGTCACTTAGTGAAGAAATGAAGAGTAAAAAGAGAGAAAATTAAAGAAATCTTGTAATATAAACCAAACAGATGGTGGGCAAGGGCAGCGTCCCTTGCATCAGCACAGTTACCTTGTCACTACCAACAAGCCTTACTATAAGTATGAACTCTAAGATACAATGCAGAAGGCATAGCAGAAGGAAGGCAGGGGAAGATTTATTGCATTCAATTATTTTTGTTTAAAAGTTTCCTCTGGGGCACAAGCACATAATATATTGTACTTTCCATTACCTGGCGCAAATGTAAAACATACCTGAAAAACACATTTCATGCTTATAACATATTAAAATAACAAGTAAGATGTCATGGCAGGAGTTTGATAGATTAACTGCCAGTTACTGATGTTGTACTATATTAGTTAACAGCAAATTAATATCATCAGGCATATTTCCTCTCTTATACACAAAAAATATTAGTATGGAAACAATGTTTCCCATAAATTCTTTCCACCAGATTCCAGAATAGGGCTTTTAATCTAATCTGGGACAAGATAAGCAGCAATTTATTCACTTATTATCAAAAGTACTACTCAATTGAAACTTCTACCTCCATTATCTTTTGCAATTTAAGACCTGTTACAAGACTAAAAAACCTACAAGGATGTCCCCATGATTTTTTCCCTATGATATTGATTGTACTTGACACACACACACTTGTACTTTATGAAGCAGCCCTTAAAAAGCATTTCAACAAATTGTACCGAGCCGACAACTGTACCTGCTCTAAAATGAGACCAGATGCTTTCATCAACACCTTTCATTTACATTTATGTAGCACTGTAGATTCACCATTATTAAAAACAAAAATGAAATGAAAATGTACTTGTTTAGGCTTCATACACCCAGCCTTATTTATGACACAAGCCTAATCATTTGGAACGTACTGTCATATTATTCCCTTTGTTTTGTTGTCCACATTCTTTTTCTTATGCAAGGAAAGCAAATAAACAAGTATGAAGGAAATTGATACAAAACTTAGATGTAAACTAAAGTCTAAAGAATAATCATGTTGAACATCTGCTTAAGCTTGGTCTTTTATGCTTAGCATTCCGCATGCTCCACTGGATGTGCATTTCAATATAACATCAGTGAAATAAGTGATACATTGCTACTTGATTTTCCTGTTTCCACCAGCAGAAAAAGTCTGCATGTTAGATACAGATAATAAACTTCAACTTCCATTTAGATGAGAATTTGTTAAGCTTCAACCAAGTTCTTCAAGTTATCCAAAACTCACCAGGTCACCCTCCTGTATTTACTCTGCATTACAAAGCTTTTTCTTCCTCTCTAAAACAATTCAGTTTCTCAATTACCAGAATACCATCTTCCACTGCCAAAATTAATGGGTGCAAATGTAAATTCTCTAACAATTGGTACTAACAGTACCAGATAAGCCAGCACTTCTATGTGGGTAACCATAACTACAAGTACAGTTTCCTTTCATTACTTGATCAGGAGTAGTAATGCTATTGGCCTTGGGACAACAATGCAAGCCTGTTGGCTGTGGCTCCAAGCAACAGTCCTGACCTGTGACTTACACATCAGTTCCTAGCTTAGGCTTCCATACCCAGGCTGCTATTTTGGTTCCTGACTGTCTCCAGAGCCACTGTCTACAACCCCATTACTCCCACCACTTACTCCTGCTTCCTGGGAGCTCCAGTGAAGACCTGTTTGTCCCACACATTCAAAGCTTTTCATCCAGTTACTATTTTCAGTTGGGAATCAAAGTTCCCTCTGTTGTCCCAGGTTCTGAAGGTTCAAAGCATAGGGTTGATACGATATGGCTGAAACATATAAGCATATGGCATATGCTTATGTTTCAGTAAAACACGAGCAGTGAAAAAATTTCATAGCCCAAATTCATTAGTTATGCATACATAATCTCATTATTGACAGTCCAAAAATCATGACTCAGGTCTCTGAAAGCCTGAGAATGAGACAGTCTAGAAGACTGAATTATACATCTCTGATCGTCTGTTTAAGAATATTTGGCTTGTTTCAATCTTTACTGTAAAATCCCAAGGACTGAAAACATCATTTCATCAAAGAAAGCTGATGTCCATCCACACTCACTCACTTCTAGGAACTGAAGATTCATCAAACCAACCAACTGCCGTCTTGCTCCTTTTTACAGAAATGAATGTAAAAAAGTACCTTGGCTGTTAAAAAATGAAATAGGCAAAAAGACAAACTGGAAGGATGTCATGTAAGTGCTAACATTAATACCGTTTTCATATAGCATGTCATGCAGCAGCTAGATGACTGGTATTCATGTTCTTTTGTAGGAGCAGCTAATAATATATCTTAACCCTCCTTTACAAAACAACTTGTTTCCAGGCTTCTAACATAGATTAAGTTATGACAACATAAACCCAACAGACTTCAGAGTCACTCTATTGAAAAACACAGCAAAGAAGGAAGATTCAATCTGCATCCAGGTCATTGAGGACAAATGAGCTACATAAGCTGACATTCCTAGATTTTGCCAAGAGAAAGAAAATCAATAGTATCTTATGTGACTAGCAATCATCTTTAATCAAACCAAACAACTGCTTGAGAACTCTCCTGTGATAATATGAGACCTGTTAATGCAGTAAAATATGATGTGCTACAAGATAGATAAATGGTTTCCTTTGAAGGATCAAGATGGCATTTATTACAAAAATACTGGTAATAAGATGATATGCAGAGAAGAGAAAATACTTCAGGTACGTTCGCTCGTTCTGTAAGCCCAAAGCCATAAATAAGTAAACACATATCTCTATTCAATTCATATTTTCATATTTTACAGATCCAGACCACAAGCAAGGATATATTGAAAGAAGCAGATCTGATAATTAAAAAAGAAGCAACACAAGACTGCAGCTGTTCCTGCTTAAGCACACAGCTTCAGAAAGATTTGTTTGGTTTTGCAACCTTGACTTGAGGCATCTGTCCTGGTTTCCTTCAGCAGAAAAAGAAGAACTTGAATCATGCTGCTTAAGAAAGCTACCTTCCATTCACAGCATCTCTGTTTCTTCCCTTTAATGAAAGAAACACATTTGTATAGAATTCAGGGGAACTAATCTGATGCGTATAAACACCTCAGAGCTGAACTAAAAAGAATTGTTCTGAGATTATTAATTTTTTTTTTAGTGTTAAGCAAAAACTGTAAAAAAAAAAAAAAAGTCAAAGTGCATTTAGAATATTTTAAATAAAAATAGACTGCATCTACTTTATTAAGAATCTATTAAGTGTTCTTAATGTAAAGGGGGGGAAGAAAGAAGTTCTGTGCAGGAATCCTAAAAGACCAAGTATCAAAAAACTAGTGGAATGTGTAGCCCAGTGAAAGGTTCAGTATCTAATGATAACAGCACAGCAGTGATTCAAAAGCAAATAAATCCTGCCAGAATGAAAAATCAATGAGCTTTGAGAAATTCTGACAATGAAAAGGTCTCTCTCCGTGTGAGATCAAGTGGAGAAGCCCCATTAACAGAGCAGCCATCTGCTTTTTCCTGCTTCTTACGTACTGTGCAACCATTTATGCTACTTTCTCCTACATCAATACAGAGGCATCCACAATTGAGCAAAATAGGTGCAAACCTTGCAAAGAATAAAAGAGCATTTGCAAATCAGACACAACTTCAGCTGGCTGCATACAAGAACCAACAAATCCACAAGGCTCTGAGCTCACGGATCTCAATGAAGAAACCAATTGTTCACACACCCAGAAACCAAACATTTGTGGAAGTTCTTTTGAAAGAGCACCATCTGACACAATGGTGGGCATGGAGTTTAAGAAATCAACAGCTTCATGTCAAACAGATAATATGATTTCCATGAACGCTGCTAAGTAAAACCTCTTTGGAAGTGAAGAAAAAAAGCTGCGTGATCGACTTACGTCCTTCTTGAGTTGCCTCCTGTGACTGTCCACCAAGTCAATGCCTTTCTCACTCTACGTTTCTCACGTAGAGACTGAAGTGCACAACATGGAGTAAGAAATTTTACAAGAGGTTCAGCATAACAAGGGACTAGATAACTGAAGTTTTAAAAATAAAAAAATTAAAAATCCCACACTGTTGTTTACTAAATTGGCTTTGGTTCATTCCCTGAAGGTGACACTCACAATAAACTCCAGCACAACGAGTGGTTTGGATTTGGTGCCTGTTTTATCTGACGGTTGAGGTCTTGCTATAAGAATGTAAACATTCAAGTTTCATTCCCGGTTATTCCTGCTTTTCATGCCTTTCAAAGCAACAAAATATTTGGGAAATTAATTAATAAAAAGTTAAAGAAATGCATAATATATGCAATATAATGGAACATCTGCATTTACTCAAACACCCCAAATAAAGCTGGGTTCTTAATCCCAGTCAGTCATGTGAATGGTACACTGTGGAGGAAAGTAATGAATGTTTTGGCTACAGCGCTAATTCTTTTAAGTGAATAAATACATTTGCTTTAAAAGTAATGCAAAACATGCATATTCCTGTCCACATTCTCAAGAGCTGTCTCTTCTTCCCCATCCTGTATTTAATGTACAAACATTTCTTCAATTTAGTACTGTTACACAGCTAATTAAGAGGGTACACTAGTTCTTTACAACTAGCATTCAGTTCTGTTTCTCTTCAACAAACAATATTCTTCAGAACTGAAAGCATAATATGAGCAGACTGACTTTATAAGGTTCTCGAGTTTATGACATGAGAAAAACATTTTCTCATACTATAAATTCCAATGATTTATTTTAAACTGATTTTTCCAGCCCCGCTGATGAACTTACATGTACAATATTGGTTTACCTTTTAAACAGCAAAAGCAGTAATGCATCAGAAAGAAACAAACCCAACCACCCACCACTGGCTGTATAAGTTATAATAAAAACCCAAACTATCATTCACATAATTGCTGATTGTATGTCGATTTTTTTCTTTCCCCTGAAATATCCTAAAATGCTGAAGTTAGCCATAGAATATAGATATACATCAAGCAAAACAGCGCTTTATGGTGATAAAAGGGATGACAACGGTTTAAGAGATAAAAGTGCCTGTTTGTGTCCCAGAAGAATGAACTGTAACCTCTTAGTAGGGAGCTTCAAAGTAAAGCTTACTCAAAAAAAAACCAAACCCAAACTTCTCTGTAAGCTACATATTTCTTACAGCTAAAAAGAATGTACAGTACTATCATGGCTTACTACCATTTCTCAGATGATTTCCAAATGTTTCATTACTCCATAGCATGGGATACAGTTTCTGATCCAGATGCTTAAAAGAACAAATCTAACAAAGAAACTTAATCTGAGCTAGACTTGGCAAATTTTCCAGAAAAGGAGTAGAATGATGTTTTGGAAGCTGCTCAAACAAAAGCCAAAATGGAAATATGCCTCTTTCAACCATACCCTAGGCTGCTGTTAAAAATAAAAGGACACTTATAGTTTCCACAAGTGTGAACTGCAGCTGAGGTTTATGAAATATAAAATGTAGATGTCAAAACTGCCCAAGAAAAGTTGTTTGCTTTTGGGTGTTGGTTTTTTTTTGTTTGTTTTTACTTTTATCTGAACTTACAACAACCACTTTTTCCACTGCATTTAAAAAAGTAATATATAAACGAAAGGTCTTATGCGTACAAGAAAAAACATCTATACTAATTAGAATTCATATACTCATTAGTTTTATATTAGTACATATTTAAAAATAGATCGCACAGAAGGATATAAATGGGGAAAAAACAGCCATAAGTCCACTAAATAATCCGCGTGCTTCTATATGAACTTTAACCTGACCGTTTCAAAGCACTTAATGAGCACAAGCTAAATGTATGCAGAAGTTTTTTCCATTTACATATCAGGAAACCATAGGACAGAGAGCTCAGAGAAGTTCGGAGTCACGTACGATTTACGTGAATTCAAATGTGCTGAGGTATTGTTTTATCTGATAGTGTTCTTTCCTTCCCCGAAGACAGGCACGGCTAAATCTTTGTATAGCCACGCATCTATCTATAAACACCATAAAAATCTTTAAAATCGTGGCCAATTTTTTTTATTATTATTATTTCAAGCCCTTCAGAGAGGAGAAAACCAAATTTATCCTTGGCTCCAATGACTTCAGGCAAAGAATTTGGCCAAATGTTTGTATTCCATCAAGAGGAAGAAACTATGAACTTAATAAAAATAACCAATACCATATACAAATTACATATGGAAGAATGGTGGTAATTGTCTGTCTTTCCACCCCCTACCTTATATTATTGCTGTATGGTAGCAATTTAAGGGCTAGAAAAGTTCCCAAACTAGAATTCCTGCACTGAACAACCCAGACATAGACACTACAGAAAGTATTCCTGCACGCTGCACGCCACAGCCTGCATGGGCTGAGATATACATACTATAGAGTTTAATTATGTAAATCTATCATACTTATGTCACACAACTTAATTTTCTTCTAATTTCCCAGAAATGAGGAATGCCTCACAGAACCCAGAAGTATCCAACTCAGAAAACATCTGCAACAAATCTCATTCACTCTTTCATTCTACTACAGCCACTTGGCTCTTAAAGTGTAAAAAATGGCTTTCACTTAGTAAAATTAGTGTCAAACTACTTGAAAGTACACTCACTTTAAGAATGAAAGTCAAACTGCAAATATTCTTACCTTGACTGGAGATTTGCATTTTAAGAGAGAACAGGAATTTACAAAAAGGTAGAGGTTCAGTGTACAGAACTGATGAGAAGTTTCAGTGCATCTAGTGAACAAAAGCTCTGTGGTATTCAGATGCTTTAACAGTTTATCATTTAATTATGTAGAAATGTACAGTAAAACTTCAAAAAAGGGCTCATATAATAATGTGTATGAGATGTTTAGACTCATGTCAACGAATCATGGAGCTTTTAAATTTTTCCTGTGCATGACTGCTATTCTGTTTTGAATTCACACCCATAATGGCCAAGATATTTCCCATACTGATAACAAAGAGAGTTTTTGTTACTGGTGATCGAGGGGTCAGTGGCAGCTGCACTATGTGACTGACATAATCAGTATAAAATACCAGCTCGTCACAATGGATGCTCATTAGAATATAAAACAATCAGAATGTTGAATCTGTAATTTCAGCAGCTGCTACTGTACACTTCCCATAACTCAGTAAGATTCAGCTATTGGTGCAATAGCTTCCTGCTTTCCCAGATCTAGTTTTGATGATAAAACAGTTTGTGGGCTTATCCCATAAATCAGATTCCTGAAAATGATCCGGTATAAAAACACTCCCACAAAACAATGGTAATATTTTTAATCCAAACCATTCCAGAAATGCATTATCCAGTGCAGCTTCACAAAGAGCTGCCCTAATGCAACAGAGAACTACATCGCTGTCAAAGTCCAGCCTTGGATTTTAAGAAAAGAAATAAAAATTGGCCTATGAACTCCAGACTCTCCCTCCTCTGTCCATGCTCTTTTTCTCATACCACTTCCACAGCAGCCCCACAGACTGGTGTGGATCTAAGCAGGCCCACTGCCAGTGAACTGGGTCCATCTAAGTTGAGAAGGGCATGAGATTATGGATGTAAGACTACATTGAAAGAGCAATTGTCTGTCAGCACCAATGATAAAAGACATCCTCAGGTAAAGTATGTTGCATGGGATGTTATGACATCATCCTACAGTCCTTAAAGAAGCATACACAACTTCATGCTTCTAGCCCAGGCAACAAAGAAAACTGGGAAAGAAAACATATCAATGCATTTACTGGTATCTCCTTATTTACCCTCAAAATGACTCCTTACACACATGAAGACATTTACAGAAGGTGACAAAATGGTATTTCTGGAAAGTAAATCAACTTGGTTGAGCACCATTAATTGTGCCATAATAACACCCGGAAGAAGAAACAGACTTAGTGACCTAAGAAGTCAGTTCTGTCCCTGTGCTTTGTAAGCCCCCTTCTGCACCATCCTTTGCACCGAGGCAAAGGAAAATTCAAGTCTTAGAAGACAACAAAAGCACAAACAACTGTAAGGAGGCATTCAGCGCCTGACATGTTTCTCACTAATGAGGATTTAGTTTCACTTAAATATAGCCCTCAAAGAACTCAGTAAACAATAATGTAATCAGCGCCTGATACGTAGAGCTTTCAGGCTTATCAAAGAATAATGCAAGCACAGATACAACAGTAAATACAAGGAAGATTTTGCAATGACAACACAGTGGACACACTTGTATCTATAGAGGTTTTGGTAAGACATCATTTACCCTTATTTCCAGAGTCATAAACCCATTTCTTCTTCTCTAATAAGGTACGTTCAGGAGCTTAAAGAATATTCACAAAAAGGCTGCAAGCATTCTTTCAATGAGAAGGTAGAAGTATCCTGCAAATCCTTTTTTCAGCGTGTTCTATAAAATTCAAGCTTTAGTGCTGTCTGAAAACAGCAAAGACCACAGAGAAAAGGAAAGACAGAAACAGCAGAAATGAATGCATTTTTGTTCAAATGAAAATAAAAAGCATGCCGGATCTGAGGTTTCTTTCAGCCACATGACCAATAGTGAACAACAGCGCAGTAAAAAGAAGTTGGTGTCTGCATTAAAATCTTTCATTTTTATTTTTTGGAAGATATCTGTCTTTCATAAATATTCAGGAATGATCCATTAAACATCAAATGTTTAAAAAATAACTTCTGACTAACCTGCTCCATTTATTTTAGCTCTGTATGCAGCAACCATCACACTGAAATAGTGCCAGCTGACATCAGCAACTATTCAAGACCAGCCAAATGCATTTACGACTCCAAAATTATTTAATGTAAGTAATGCTGGATGAATGGTATCCTCCTGACTCTCAAAGATATACCTACTTCGGTGCTCAAATGTAACAAATAATTGCCAGCTAAGAATGCTTTTCTTCAGAAATACTCACTGCATTTAGGTTAGACTGTCAACAACAGGCTAAGAAAGCATAAGCCGTTGTAATTGTTTTCATGATGCTTTTTGACAACAAATCTTGCATCTAAAATCTGACTACTCACAATTTCTAAACCAGATTATAAAGCTAAACCCACGCAAACCCTTAATGGATCAGGGTTTTATTTCTAGCGCTGCAAAAACTTCAGTTGTGGCCAAGTCTTATCAGCTATGGTGGCAGACAGATTACAGAAGATGTGCCACAGATAAGTACGAAGCACCACCAGCTTAAACCAATTACACACTTAGCATGAAGTTGTCAAACTACAGACAAATGCCAAATCCTAACATTTAATTTCTATAGTGCTTATGAATCTTAAGGAGAATTATACTGAAAAGAGAGCCTGTAATAAATGCAAGGACTGGGAGAACATAAAGATGGAAGAAACAGTGTTGGGAAATGGAAGCTTTTAATTGTGTGTAAATAAGAGAACCGTGCTAACTGAAGAATTACCATTAAAGAATCTACACTGTTTTTTATTTTACTCTAAGTCAACAGAGTTCAAGCTTACCTGCATTTATTCATTGGCCGACATACCTACTAAGTTATACCTTAAATTAAGCCAGCTGGCAGTACTTTCTTATACAACAAGAAATAGCGTAAGCACAAAACAATCCATAGCTGTCCTAATTCCTCCTTACAGGCAGGAAAACGTGTGATAAAATGCATGTTTTGTGATTCACTTCCTCTGGTTTACTTGCTTCAGCGCTGTTAACCTGTAGCTTCTGATGGTCTTCCACAGCACTCTCAGACTGGATAAAAAAATCTAGACAATCACTGTACCATTTAAGGCACATAATTAGCAATTATTTCATGCACACTTCACAATAATAATCTGTTACGTACTAAGGGGAAAGAAACATTAATGAGCTACTTCTGGTGCTGCTCTGTGTACTGTGTTTGCATAATAATGAGGTCCAATCTGCTGGAAAACACATAAAGGACAAATTAATAAGGTCGTCATTTTTGTCTAATGATGCTTAATACAGTTTTAGCAATCTGCTCAAGACAAAAGACGGTCACTCAGACATAGCCGATTATGCATTCGCGTGGCAGATGAAATCTTTATTAAACAGAATGATGAATCTGATTAACATGCGATAACAAATATACAGTCTGCGAAAATGACCGTGCCACCTCCTGCAAGCATCCCTCACGTCGACTATTAAGGCTTTACTCAGATTGAGGTCAGACTGGTATTCCCGATAGGCGCATTAAGATAAAAGTTTGCCAAATGTGGTAACATGATGAGCAAAACAATATCCTGTTATATAAAAGCTACTGCCTCAACAGCTGACTGTCTAATCAGTGAGAGCAACAACTCCTTAATAAGTTTAAAAACTTAATTGTCAAAGTTTCATTCACCTTTTAACATAGAGAAGAATTATATTAGCTTGGCTCAATCTTAAAGCACTCCACTTTGAAGTGCTGTCATCTACCAAGTTGTTCTCAATGCACAAAGACCACCAACATGAATACACGATTACTAGAGTCGTTTAAGGAACATAAATAACAACATGAACTTATATGCCACCAATGTCACATAAAGCCTGAATAACCTAATGGAGGTTTCTAGGTCAGTGGTTAGCATGTGATGTAATTGAATTTGTAGAAAGATCTAAAAATCTTATTTTCAATATAAATGCATAATTATATAAAAGAGTAGGTTCTCAAAAAAAGATTCACAAAAATAATTTGATAATCACACCTGCAAGTTAACTCATGAAAATACAGCATTACATCTAGTGGGTTACCAGCCCTAGAAGTAAATCACGGATATCAAGCCCAGTGATTTTGCATTAAGCTTGCTTTGCTACATGATTTCTATTAAATGAATAATTCCTCATCTTCCAGAACCAACTGTATGTAATTTATGGAGAGTGCATGACACGAAGTACTTTAAGATGACATACGAAACCTCATGACAATGTACATGATTTAACATAGGGCAGGCAGCAGTACAGACTACAGTGTTAATTTCACTACCAATATATTGCTCAACAACAGCAGGATCTGGTATTCAAAGATGCATAACTGGAAGCTAAAACTGACTGACTCAGTCACACTTCTTCACTTTAATGCATGTGTGTTTGCTCTGGCATATGGTAGCATATAACAAATCATAATTTCATACTCCCTTTACTCAATCTACATGTCTTCATTTACATTCACATATTCCCAATTCAAGAAAAACAGCCACTTGATTTAAAGCAAGGAGATGATAGAATTAAAGCTGTATTTACCTCTAACGTCATTCATTCCCAGCCCATTCTACCTTTCTAAATAAGTAATGTTAGTTTTACCAAAGAGAAAAAAATAAGTGTGGCTTTTCCACAACTCTCACATTCAAGTCATCTGCCAT
The DNA here is from genome assembly GCF_039878825.1 of Excalfactoria chinensis. Lineage (NCBI taxonomy): Eukaryota > Metazoa > Chordata > Aves > Galliformes > Phasianidae > Excalfactoria > Excalfactoria chinensis. The sequence goes on along the minus strand of NC_092843.1, from coordinate 6,449,871 downwards.
ATAAATCTAGTCACGGCACATACAGTTTGCAACAGATCCAAAGGAGAGATGTCAGTTCTGACAATTGTTTCACAGGTCTATTGAAGATAATGGGATTTTTTTTCCCCCTGAGTCTCTTTGAAACAAAGACTTGCATTAAGAGATTAGATACGTTTCTACTGAAAGCCACCAGCTTGCAGAATGACTCCCCAAAGCCAGATGTGGTCTTTTTTAGCCTGTGTTGCTCTTCCCTAGCCTAGGATCTTACCAAGATTTCTTTCCACTGGATGGAAATAGAATATAAGAGAAACAGACATATTCAGGAAACATAACAATTAACCACATGTTTCTAGGTAAAGAAGCAGAGGAAGTTAAAAGCTGCAGGTAGGCAAAGAGCACAACACTTGTTTATGTTACACTAGCAAAAGCACATACTTGCAAACCCAATACCAGCTGATTATGCTTTTGTACCTGTTGCACCTGCTATGAAGGGCAGCCCCGTCCCCCTTCAATTGCCTACACGGAGAGCTGCATGAATGAAACTGCTGACACTGTTCAGTTTGCACAGCTAGTATTGAAAAACATCAAAGTGGAATTAAATTTGATTGTGTGTCATACATTAAATTCAGTTATCTTTCTACCTACAACATAAATGGGGGAAAATTCAGGAGATAGGTATCCTAAGGTTATTTGCAAAGTTCATTCAGGATGAATCCTGTCTTTATCTTAAAGCAAAGCATTATTAAATGTACAATAAAGTATACATACCTTTCTCATCTAGATTTCAAAGAGTTCTATTGACTCTGTGCTAACAGTGTTTGCTAACCTTAATGGTAACACAGTACATATAATTTTTGTCTTGTTGACTCGTTTAGACCTTATCCATGTTAATGATTCAGGATCTGATGCATATCTGATGCTTTGTTCTGATTTTCCCTTCATGAAAGATGTGGTAGCTGCTGTCTCTTTTCCTATCCCTCTTCATAAAGCATAATACTAAGGACATGGCATCAAATTAGATGTAAATGATGAACAAATGTATTAAGATATCTGAATTCAGTTTTTAATATTGAAAATAATTTCAAATGTGCGTGGTAGAAATCAGATGAAATAATATATAATTCATCTAGCGAAAATTTTCTTTGTCTTTTAAAAAAATGATATTAAAATATTTACTATCACTCGGTAATCATTCTAACATACAAAATAAACCAATTTACTTACCCATGACTGTACTTCATTGCTGAAATGAGTAACCTCAGCTCCTATCAAAGGGCATGGAGACACTGACTGGATGAGGCAGTTCCTGCACTGTAAGTAACTTGTCAGAGAATACTCCTTCTCATTCCAAACAGCATTTAAAGATAAACTGGCATTCATGCCTTTCAGAAAGAAAGAAAGAGATGCTTTACATCATCGAGAGATATTCTCAAAACATTAAGAGTTCCTAAGCTGCACTTCACAATTCAGAACTTAATTTTCTTGTTTTAGCAGAAAGTTACATGATCAGGAATTCCTACTCATCTCTGCAAATTCAGCAGATTTTAAAATAGAGCCTTTGTGACAGAACTGATAGACAGTTGTGCCATCCTAACAGTAGAACTGCCCTGCACTTGCAAATACCAGTACTTTCCTCATGGCTTCTGTCACCTGAATGTTGACGGGTCACACACTGCATAGTCTGATACCTGGCTTCACTTCCTATCAAACACACATAGAGACCTACTTTATATATCCACTGTGGCTGGGTATGCACCTAGAGGTAGTGGAGTTTTATTCATGGAGTTTTATTTGTTATAAGGAATGTGAACAATTCTCTGCTATCCTTATACATTCTTTTTGATCAGAATATTATGGAAGGATATGAGGAATTTGGGAATGGAGAGGAGCCTGGTGTCCATTGTCAGTGTTTGGTTAAACACAAAGAGTTCCACAGATTACAGTGGGGTTCTGCTGCTGGCTGGGTGGGACTGTGAGCAACCTGGTCTAGAGTGAGGCGTCCCTGCTGGTGCCAGGGGGTTTGGAATGATGATCTTAAAGATCCCTTCCAACCCAAACAATTTTATGATTCTATGTTATCCAGTCAACAGTAAATTGTGTCTGTCAATTCTTTTTTTTGTGCCAACTAATTCCCTATCAGTTTCAGCTATTGATGGCTGGGGTTACAGAACAAAGCCTCAGAGGAATAAATCTGGCAGCTACCCAAAAGTCCAAAGTCAAGGGCCATAAGCCTTATGACTGGCCTAGATAAGAGACAATAGTCTTGTTCATTTTTTTCCAAATGCAACTGTCAATATCTGATTCTCCAGCTTCCACGTTTCTGCTGTCCAGATAGAACCCACCCCTGACCCACAAGGTTTTCGGTCTCGAGCTGAATTCTGTGCCTGGACAGTAAGGTTCTGCTGTTTTCAGCTTCCTCACTCCATAAAACAATCAAAGTTCTCCTCATAAGTTTTGAATTATCCTCCTCAATTTTCTACAGGTCAAAGACACAGTATGCGGCGGATGTTTTTGTCACTCATGTCTTTCAGCATGGTAGCACTGCTTTATTGATTGCTTCAACCCTTTGACGTTCCCCGAGATTTTCAGAAATATTCACAAACACTGGCGAGAGGACACAAACACTGCATTGTAGGTACTGAACATTTGAAAGACGTGATACTTTGATATAAGTAATAATACCATCTCCTTCATGGAGAAAGCAAACGGCCAGAGAACTTCCTTCACACCCAGAGAAGCACTGCTGGTCATTGGACTTCCTTTGAACTTCTATAAACTTATGCAGAAACAATAGAAGAGCATTTCAATTAAGGAACCGATGCAAACTCAACTACCACACTGGCAATAAAACATAACATCGTAAAATGAATTATTTCCTAGCAGAAACATAATGAAGCAAGATGCTAGAGAGGTGAAGATCAGAAAAATCAAGTCAGAGTTACCCAACAACAGGTAACAGTAAAATCAAAACCAAGATCTTACTAACACAAAGAAAGCAGTGATAGCAGCAGCCACATTTAGCCAATGGCCAACAAAGAAAACAAGTAGAGTCTACATTTTACAACTTAGTATTGTGTCGCTCAAAAGGAGGAAATATCCTAATAAGGAAAATTTACAGACAAAGATTTAGTACAGCTTTGAACGTTTTATATAACAATTTAATGAAAGACAGGTTACAGCCTTTTTTGTATGCTCAGATGTTTCTCTTGGCTCATAAACGTTTTCCAGTAAAAATATCTGCAAAACTCTGTAAGTATATATTGGAGAGAAGTATTAATGGGGCAAAGGACTTGCACTGGTCCTCTCAATAGAAGGAAATTTCATATGTAGATCAAGAGATAAAAACACGTTACCAAAATCAGGAGTACCTGGAGGAAATGAAAAGTATTCCTTTTAAAGCACAAGGGCTTGACAAATGCTAAGTGGTATTTACCAGTAATCAGCAAAATTTACCTTTGTTTTTCACTGGCGTCTGATAAATGTTCAAAGTTTCCTTAAGATGACTGAGACTCGCAACATCTGAGATGACCAACATCACGTTATCATCATCTGGAGTGACATCTAGTGCACATGTACAGTTATTAGTGGATTCCTTACTTCTTACATGAGTATTTTTGAAGAGTTTCAAGATTATTTTCAGCTCAATATCACCATGACAAGTTTTTCTCAAAATGCCTACAATTTAGAAAGTAGGGTGTAAGACTTACATACACACATGGTTTTGAATACAGCACTGTTCAAACACACTGCAAACTTTCCACATTTACAAGATGGTAATTTAGGCTCCGATCCAATACCGACTGAAGTCAGTGAAAAGACTTCTACTAATGTAAATGGACCTTGGAAGAGGGCCTTCTTTAATTTTAGGTTTTTTTAATGCATCCAAAATTTGCTTTTCAACAGATAGTTTTCCTTGTGCTATAGCTCCCAAATTGACTAATGAGTTTGAATTCATTTTGAATAAAGTCACATATTTAAAATGTTCTGCAAACCATGGCAGATTATTATGTTTTAAAATTCTCATCAACTGACATTTGAAATTCAATTTAAACAGAATTAAACTTTTTGCTGACAATGGACACCATGGTAACTGCTAGCATTAAAGTACCCCGGCAATAATTAGTGATTTTATTTAACACATAGGATTGCTTCAAGAGCTTTTTTTCTCGCTACTATCTCTTCTTTGATGACAGTTCTGCTAATGAGCTTCTGGGGCCTGAAAAAAGGGATGTGTAAAGATCCCATAGCATAGTGGTTGCTGTAAGCATAACTCTGGGTAAGAAACAAGTCTCTGCTTATGTCTCCATCTCAATCTTCTTATCATTTCCGGTACCACCCAAATATCCAGTATTCTGGCTTTCTTTCAAGCTCCAGAGGTGTACTACAATGCATAGAAAGCCTTCTTAACTTTCGGTTTGTAAAACCGGGACCAGTTAAATCCACACTAAAACAACTATCACAAAAAAATCCCTACATTCTCTTGGAAGATGATGATTTCATATATTAAGTATATTAAGCACCTATTTCTAATTGTTTCTGCATGTAACTGATGACAACACCCTATAATTAGATCATTACCACATACGACCTAATTGAAAATACAGGGAGTTTATTTTAAATTAGAAGAGTTATTACCAATACCAGCTTTTAGACTTTCCCAACCTGAAGAACCTCACAAAAGCAGTAGAAGCAATTTCAGAACACATCTAGTTCACATTTCTTAAAACGTACCAGCGGAGGACAAAAGAGCAAACTGAATTAATATGATGTAGGTTATGTAGTGAAGAACAGCAATGTGATCCTACAGTTCCAGTTTGTCAGTAAAACTCTGGGCAGCTTCATTACAACTTGTGTTAGTTACCTAGAGTTACTGTGCCTAGATACTACCAACTGATAGCAAATTAACGCCTAATCCTGAGAAGGAACACACCCCAGTGAATGGGCGATTGTGTTACAAATAAGATCTTTCAGCCTTCCACATAATGCCAGCTGCCTTTCAGTTAACTATTCAGTGCCACTCAGATTCCCATTGCATTTCAAGGTAATATATCAATATATCTGGAACACAATCAAGCAAGATAAATCTGTCTGGAAAACTACATTAAGAGTAATTTATTTTTACTGAAATATCACTTAGAATTTCCAGTAGGGAAATTAAGCAATTATTCTAAAATAACTCCGGAGTATCCAACATTATGAAAGTAAAAGGGTTAAGAATCCTACAGTTCCCAGCCTGAAACAACCAACCAGTTTTAGCTCTTACCTTCTGCTTTTGGTAGTATTTCTGCTCCACAGATAATACAATAAAGTCCTCTCTTGCAAGGTTGTTGGTTTTCCTTCTAATAAGCCAACATATGAGTTAATGAGAATAGACCTTTGCATATACTAGCTGTGCATCCATGTACTTTTAAAGATTTTAAATATAAACACATCAATAAATTTATCAGAACTACTTGAGATATGAAACGCTCAAATTTATTCAACTCCACGTTTATCATTTATATTAACTCATAATGTAGTAAGTTCTAAAATCATTTAACCTAACCTAAATAGAAATAGCTTTGTATAAAAAGAGATGGTTTACAGTCAATAATGCTGAAGGCTATCAGAGATTTTGACTAGAATTTTGCAGAGGAATCTTGAAAAGTGGTCGACTACTCTTTCAATATGATTATGTTCTTACACCGCAAGTCATAGAATCATGAAGGCTGGAGAACAACTCGTCAACCCTGCCCTAAAAATTAGCTTTGAACCAGAAATTGGAAGCATGGCTTATACTGAGGCAGGAATCCCATGTACAGTGGGTTATAATATGGAGTGCGTATGCCTGCAATAGCTGTGGTTTCCATCTATGCTAACAGGACTTGGTAACAATTGGCCTTTTTGTTTCACACAAAAACCAGGGGTCTCTATTGAGTATAAAGACTTAGAGCAAACCATACAGACTACAAATACACTGTTGCTGTGTGTTTATCTACATATTATTTAAAAGATTATGTAATAGATATTATTTCCCCTGCACTTTAACACCCAACAGTAATCACTTCAATATTGATACTTGATCTACAGGGTACCTTTCTTTCACGGGTGTTTCCAGTTGCCCTAACAGTAGCTTTTCCTCTTCTGTACTGTCTCTGAACTTTCAATCCTTTAACAAAGTCAAGATATAATGATTAGACATTAGAGATCATGCCAACCTAATAGATACAAGGAGGATAACTTAGCTTTTCTACATTTGGGAAATCAAACAACGCTAGGAAAGTTGGTTCATTCATTTTGCTCACCTTCCACTTCCAGACTGGGCAGAAGGGTATTATTTTTATTTATTTATTTATTTTTATTCTTACTACTGAGCTATTAAATGTTATAATTAGATAGAAGGATGAACAAAAATAGAATTTGTACAGTATTTCCACCAAGAGAAACTGCCACTCTTCCTCCTCCTCTACCTCTCCCCATTTCCTGTGGGACAGTTCTGTCCAGAAGCCAGTCCCACAGGGAACCACAACCACCTTACCATGTCCTGATATTCAATCAACTACTTAAATTTAAACCTAAATTAGCTATGCTTATCTTTAGATATGTTTTATGTTTAAATGGCTCCCAATGTTACAGTTTGCTTCTACCCTATCAGGTGGGAGCATGGACACAGTTGTCATCAGTACCTGTTGACTATGCGACTTCCATAAATCTAAATGTGATTCTTACACGGTAGCAATAAAAGAAAATGCTTAACCAAATAGTAAACACTGCATCACAGCATCACAGAAATGGAACAATATTCTCTTCCCAGCCTTGGACCTAATTTTATAAAGTTGTATTTATTGCATAAAGAAGAGAGACAATTTAAATCACTTTAGACACAAAGACATTCACAGCTACATAGAGGTGGACATCAGAATGCTACTTAGATGAACTTCTCTGGAAAATGACCAGTAAAATTTCACTCAGCTCTCACTATAGAACAGTTGTAAAAACCTTGCATCTGCATATTAATACATGATGGAAACAAACAATCTTTTCTTGAAAATCATGCCTGACATTTTATTACAGCAAAATCTTGGTTGGTGTTTTGATTGCAGTAAATCAAAGAAATTTGTAAATGATTAAATTAAAAAAAAAAAAAAAAAGACTAAGGCAGATTCAAAGTCTGTTATGTACAAATTTACATTGTTATATATGGCATAAAAAACGTGCGTGAAGGGCAAATAAATGAGTCCTCATTTCGATATGAATAGATACAAAACCTGACCCCCAAAGATTATATCCTCTCAAAGGAAATTTTAAAGAAACCTCGGCCTCTGTATAAAATGATGAAAGATTAACTTTGAAGTCTATCATCAAATATCAAACTGTGCAAATGCTGCTATTACATAGCTTCTGATATACTTGTCTACTATATATAGACAAAGGAGATGTGAGGGAAGTGAGTTCTGAAGAACATACCTATCTCAAGCTACAGTATTACTTGATCTGCAAAGTTGAGGTTAAACGTGTTTAATTAAAAGAATAACCCGAACAAATGCAGAGAACCCTAATTTTATATGGATTTTTTGCTTTCTGATGTAAACTCATCTGTTTGTGTTTAATGGCAGATTAATAAAACCTGTAAGACTCAGAACAAGAGATTTTACCACACACCATAACTGTCCTTTGGTCACATAGTTAGGGTGAAGAATCTTATTTATATCTGCAGATAACTGCAGGGTGAATAATTTGCGCAGTGAAAAACAAAACCAACATGAAATATTGAGTCTGATAATAGCATATGAAGTAAAATGTGAACTAGAAAGCAATCTCTGCTCTGCAATGAGGCTATGTTGTAAAGACTGCTCAACACATTTCCTATGGAAGCTGTCGCTATGTGCTAGTATTGCCCAGTCAAAAAAGGTGACACACCTTTATTTCGTGATCTGGAAAGACTGATTTTCCGTTTCTTGGTGTCCACCTCTTGAGATTCTACCTGATCTGCTTCTTTTCCATTAGTCATCTTTTCAGTACTAACTGCACTGTTCTTACTGATATCACTTGGCATCGTTCCATGTAAACTTCTGTTTCTGCCATCATCATTAATCATTTCTTTTGGCTCACTTAGTGTTTTCGAGGTATTGATTACAAAAAGATCATCAGCTACTGTGGGTTTTCCACATTCAATCTGATTCTCATCTGGATCTGGGGGTCTTATTTTCTGTTCCTCTGATTCTGCACCATCATAGAGCTCTGGCGAGAAGTAAATACTCTCATCCTCATCCTCAGCCGACATGTCTAACACTGAAAGTTCAGGTTTCCCTCCTACTGAAGGAAGCTCACTACAGGGTTCGATTTGAAGCTTTTGCTCATCAAGATGCTCCTCAGGAGCCTCCGTATTTTTGACTGAAAAATCAGTTGTTTCCAAATGTGATTCTCGTATACTTGGTTTATGTTCTAAAGTGAATGATGACTGGCATTGATTTACACCACCAATAAGTTCACTAGCTCTGTTCACATTCTCCCTTTGTTTGCTGCTTGCTGTGGACACGCAGTTCATGGCTACAGGCAAAGGTGTTGAAGTCAGTGGTTTAAAGCAGCAGTGCTCTTTCATAAAATCAGAATTAGTCCAATCACTCTTTTTCTCTGTTTTAGTTGCTGGCTTTCTGGGTGTGGAGTCCATATGTTTTCTCCTTTGTGTTGCATTGTGAGAATGACTCTCTACATCAACTTTCTGGCCACCTGTGAAAAATCACAACACATTAATTAATTGTATATGCCTTCCCCCTGCTGATTTACAGCATGTTTAGCACATCAAAATTACCACTGCTTTATTAGGTTTGCAGATATTTTATAATGCTCATTAAGATCCAATACAAACAAAAGCCCAGATGTTACAACTATCTTTGCAAATGAATTGTCTTAATGAAATCAATAGATTAACTGGCCCATGTAAAGTGAGAGCATATGTACGATTGGATTTAAAAATATGTATTTTTTACTCTTTATTCTCTTACATAATTTACGCCTACCTTATTAGAAGTGAAATGACAAGCTTTTCTAGAACTGAGGAATGGATGGATAGTTGCATACACAAGTAGTCTCACTGTATCTAAACAGCTTAAATCAAAGCTCTCACCTTGCAATAATGCTCAAAATCAAGTTTCAAGCATATTTTAAATTATCTTCACATTTTTTTCAATGACAAAATCAATATAAGTGAACGTCATTGATTGCACTACAAACTTTTCAAACATTACCAGTTGTTTTAAGAGTAATAGCAGTCCACTGAGTACAGCTCATATATGCGAATCATTATTTGTCATCAGAGCATTTCAATAGTTGTAAAAAATACTTGTTTCATCCAAGAGAGATATGATTGAACATTTGAAATTGTTAATGAAGCCTTTTTTCCCCCCACAGGAAATGAACATACTTTGTTGTATTACTGCTGTGATATTACTTGGCTGATTTGATGGTTCAGGATTAATTGAGTTGATGGTTGCAGTTAAATCAGTTTCTGGGACCAAACTTTGCTCCTCACTTTTAACAGGAACATCTGGTGACAGGTGAATAGTTGCCTCCTGTTGAGAAGCTGATGACAGCTCTTTCACATTTAAAGGTACATGGAAAAATTCATTGCTACCCTGTGACGAAAAATCAATGCCTTTCTGGTTTCTTTCAGCAAATGCATGTAAGGATTCAAGGGCACTACCAAAATTTTCATGATGCTGGACTTGTTGACGAATCCATTTAGATAATCCTAATTGGGGAGGAAAAAAAGAAGTGTTACCACAAAACTACAGTATATATACCCATTTTTATTATATATGTACCGCTTTTGTGCCTGGGTATTCATTTTTCTTGTTATCAAGAATTATTAAAAAGAAACTTACTTAAATTATAGTTATTTATGACTGTAGTCAAAAAGGTATGACAAAAACTAGAATTTAAGTAAAGCAAAGCTTTTACAACTTTATTTCAGATTAAGCAAAATATTCAGATAATCACAACTGTCAATTGCAAAAAATATATAAATCAATATGCTTTTATACAGCCATCGTTTTTACAGCTCTCAAATAGCAGAATAGTTATAAATATATTTAAGGAAGCAGAAGGGAAATAATTTGAATGCACTTTTTGTGCGAAAGACAGAAAATGGTTTGACTTGTATCATGGCAGCTGAGCTCCACCTGCTGACTAGACAGCAACATTATCTGTTTACTCCTTTATAGACCTCTTTTCTGAACACATCAGGAACAAAGACACACAATACATCGTCTCCTAAGCAATTCTTTTTCAACTGCAGATTTTTAGTTTCATGGCTATACTCTGTTTACCTTATATTTGTACAATCATATTTCTGTAAGCTTGATTTGTTAATAGGAACTTTCCCGAAAAGATTATTATCATCATTTTTTAACAACAGCTTACCGGTTATGTACTTGGTAGGGTTATTCCGGAAGCGGTCATCAACCAAGATAAGGGCACCCCAATCACTCCTATGCCTTATACACCTACAGGCAAGCAATGAAAGGAAGAACATCTGTATAACTACAGGCCATATAGTAAAAAACTGCAGGGATCCGACAGGAGAAATTGTAAAGAGTCAGCATGTTGGGACACATGCAAAAATACACATAGTGTTTTCCTACTCCCTTGCAGCAAATAATGTCCATTCTGGATGAATGAACGACACTACCAGAGTATATCACAGAAGCTTAATTTTCCTTCATTTCTATTACTATGTGAAAACAAATTAAAAACAAATATTCAGCATCTAATCAAACCACATATTTGTTTTCAGCTCTTCAGCCAGACAAATTAAATACTGAAAGGAGGGAACGTAAGAGAAATGGAGAAAAGAAAACAACCTCCAATGCAATGGCAAGCATGTGGGTTTCTTTAAAGTAACTAAGCATTTTCATAATGCAGTGTATAATGGTGCGGATCAAAGCTGTGGGTGATACTGTTTAGTTTGTAGCTGAGGTTTTATAGACTTACAAAAATATTCCAGTATTCACTTCACATGCGTTGATATTTCTAACATTATTAGGATTTCCATTCTGCCCCCCAATAATAACATGAGTGAAATATGGAAAAGAATCTGTTCAGGATTATTACCCCCATTGCTTAAGAAGAGGATAATTTCTGAAGATGTTTAAAATCATCTTCGTGATGTATATGAAAACACAAGCGTATCAGCCAGGGCTTAACACAGGAATGGTGACTCTGTAGAAACAGTAATTGTTTGTATTTGAGATCTATCCACAATGAGAAAAGCTATCACAACTTCTTTCAGAAACTTCTTCCCACCTCTCATTTTTATATTGCTTGGATAAGTGTGAACTCATGGTTTAGATGAATGACACGCACTGGAGAGACATCCTGCACTTCCAGGAGGAGCAGCACTGCAAGGAATTCATCGCATGGTGTCACCTGGCCATACACACCATCTGTTCAATTCCCAAAGGCTGCTATTTCATTTCAAAGACTTGTGTTACTTCATATACTGTGAGAGCACTGAATTAAGAGAAAAGTGCCAGACTGAGGACTAGTATGTTTCTGCTCACTTCCATCCCTGCAGGCATCCACAGCAACTACTGTTTGTGTACCTACAGCAACTACTTCCTCTGGCTGTCACAAGAAGCTGTACTCTGATTTATAACAGCTTAGCGGGCTGTTCTGTTTTTATAAAAATAGACATCATTCGCTGTCATCCTTCACCAAACCTCAGCCAGTAAGGACTGAGTCCAACAATAACGCACACTATTTACATGTTTATTTCAGAATGGAAGTCTATTTTCTTCTGTTAAATTCTGACTAGCATGAAATTTATTTACACGACAAATGATACAACAAGCAATTTTCACTAAAGCCAGAATTAGGTTGAAATTTATTTCACAGTGACGTAGCTTCAAATTCATTTTTTACTACTAGCATTCCACCACTTCTATTATTTTTTTTCTTAGCTAATTATAACTAAGAGAAACTTAAAATACCAACAACTAGAATTTACGATGAGATTTTATTTACTTACACTATACTGTCTCAAGTTTGTTTCTAAACCTTCATTCATATCACTAGATGTTGTCTATAATGTGTCTGTGCATCTACCATACAGATATATATCATACATATATGCACACTACATACAGCTACAGCAGCTACACTGGATACAGCTGATAGATAGCTATGCCTGCGTATGGTAAACCTTGCTGGGGAAGGATGAACTAATTCTGTCCTGTTAATAAAATTTGAGGGTATTATTTCATTTGAGAAAGCAAGCTATACCACTTCTAAATCAGGAAAGAGATCAGCAAGCATGATAATTGAATTGACCTTTAGCAAAGGCCTGCAAAAAAAAATAAAATATATTTATATATATACTTACCCCTTTCAAAAATACTGTAGGTTTAACATTAATAAATATATATTCTAAGCTCACCGAGAGTATAATTAGTATATTTAAAAAGGCCTAAGAACTTTCATTTGATTTATAAGCTCAATAATTATTCCTCCTTTGCAAATACTTTTTTTTATATCTAGAATAATAACAAATAAACCTGCAGCCTAACGATGCAGAATGAAAAATAAAAATCCTGAATTCTAACAATGCTCAAATGCACAACAAAAGCAGGCAGCTGCCGGTACAGAGCACATGAATAGCTGATTTATGCAACATGAGTTTTCTGGTGTGATTTACCCCGTGTTCATAATGAGGAATCAATCACTGAAGACGTCACACGCAAAAAGTTCAACAAATATGCTTGTTCTTAATCACACAAGGTTTATCTCACCTTCCCAGGGCCTGGTTCAGAGCCCTGTAAGCCTGAATTTCATACCACTGGCTCCCTGGTAAAAGGCCTCTTGTAGTTTTGTGCTGATCATTGTATTTCCTCTTTAATTCGACCTATGGAAGAAATCACAAAATATTGTTTGTGATTATCATTTTGAAAAGGAAATATGCTAGAATGGAAAAAGGATCCAAGACTGATTTAATCAGTGAATATTATAAGGAAAAAAAACAGAGCTTATTAGATAAAAAAGATTAGAAACAACATTGATTCCATGGGAAGTCTCACAAGTTCTGTCCACAGTTATCATTTATCCACAATTGTGATGCAGTAAAGACTTCAATGTTGCAAGCTGCCAAAGTCAAAACATGCAACTGATTCATACCTGCAGTTTAAATGGACCAAATACAATAAACTGGAAACGTATCGTCAGATTTGCTATGAAGCAATTGGAATTTGAAAACATTCGATACAAATTCCACAACACAGAAGACTGCACCTGTATTACATAAACACTTCAGGAGTGCTTTAGCAACAGTGACTTAATACACAGAACATTTCTAACCATAAAACATTCAAAAGGTCTCAGATATTCATGGCCAAGAAAGCCCCTTAACTACAAGGCTCAAGTTTGCAATCAGTGGGTTATGAAGTTGGGAATTCCTCTGTTGTGCCAAAAGGAAATGCTGGAAGCTCCAGAAGACAGCAGCTCTATAATCTATTTTGCTGCAGAACCCCCTGAATGTTGGTTGCCAGTAGCTGTACTTCAATTATTAACCAGAATGCGTGCCAGGACACTGCCTTATTACCTAGCATCAGTACCCAGCATGCAGCAAGCTGCTCTAGCCACAAAAGAATGAATTCCACCACACTCATCAGGATGATCATTAATACCCGTATTACTCACAGTTCATATGAGGCAGACGTAGAGTGTTCTAATATTTACTCAATCTTTCAAGGCATGTTTGAAGTGCAGAGAAATACACACTAATGGCACAATTTGAAGTAAAATCAGAGCAGCCATGGAATTGGCTTAAGCTGCAACAGTATCCCCGGAGCGAAGCTGCCTTGTGCAGGCTGGTTATGATTGCATTTGCTGAGCTCCTGCTGGCCACTACCTTCTGCTGTATGATGCAATATTAAGCAACTGAGAGGACTTCAGGCTAAGAAGTATTTAGAAGCAGCAGCCTCCCCCAGCTGCTCCAGAGGTAGCTGTGACAACAACTGTGAAATAAATTCCTCGATTCCCTTTTCTCATCACCTGGATAACTACACATGAACTGCCTGACCTGAACTGGAACAAGAGTTGGTTAAGTGACCATTATACACAGTTATACAAACGGCAAAAGAATTTCTCATGACCGTGGGGGAGGTGATGGCTGCATTTGTTGAATTATTTTTTTTTTTAAATAAACAAAACTACACCAAAAAGGGTCCGTCCTTTGCTCTTTTGTACAGTATTAACCTTTCTAAACTGACAAGTGAAAGGACACGCTTCAGGAGAGAAAACAGCAGACTTCTAACCTCTTCTGACAGGTAACTTTCAAGTTGGATTTGGATAAGAAATATTTTTTTATGTACTTATGCCCTTTAAATTGCCTGTCAAATTTACAAATTCAATCTTTACAGCCAGAAAATAAATTCAGTTTGATTTCACAGATTTATTATTTGTTCCAGTCACCCTGAATTTATTGACTGGCATATGAAGTCTCCTTTGTAATTTTCAAAACAGAAGATGATTTCTTCCGAGCAGCTTAGGAGCATTAATACCAATCTTTAAGAAGAAACCAAAGCATAACCGAGCACTTCCACATATGTAAGTGCTACTTGGAAGAACAACAGGGTATTCCTCAACACTGGAAATGAGGCTGAAGACTTTCACTGAAGTCTTTAAAGCCTAACCAATGGCAAATGGTAACAGGAGAAGGCAGAACAGGCAGATCATCTCCATTACAATGTATTATCCCATAAATAAAATACACTGTTACTACAACCCGATGCATATTAGCATTACGCAAATGTACACAACTTGTAATGCCCATCAACAATGGCATTCCATGTCTCAAATGATAAAAAATAATAAATCAGTATTGCCTTGGTCTAAATGGCTAAAGCATCTTTTCTATCTTAACAAATAAAGGGTTAACAGAAAATAAACATTGGGTTTTCTCACTTTGATGATCATGTCTCAGCATGAGATGACAACTTACGTTGCTGAGAGTTCAGTTTTCATTATAAGTCTAGGAAAGGTAAAAGGCCAGGGCATGTCATTTTAATGCAATGAGAATCTATTTCATTGTATAACTCTTACATTATCAAACATCAAATCAACGCCCGATTCAAAATGACATGTTGCATATGTGAAAAAGCCAGTCTCTCCTGCTAGCAAATATCCTAAATGTGCAGTAAACCACAGGCTAGAAGGGATTAGTTAAAATGTCAAAAGACAGCCTTTTACCTGTTCATCCTTAAAAATATACTCTTAGCTATCAGGCATACTTTACAGACAAATAGCTTCGGCAGGCAGCAGCAGAAGGCCCGTGGCAAGCTCTGCCATCTTGTAGCTGTCAGACAGATTAGGCTTTGATCTATCTGGGAGGTCACGGTCACATTCACATTTACTGAAGTCTAACAGCATTATACCTGCTAACCGCTCGTTCTTTTAATGCTTAATTAGTTCGACATCTTTCACTACGGAATATCAACTGAGAAATAGCAACAAAAAGTAAATGCCATGAACAAACTTTTCTAATCGTGACTTGGAAAAAAGCTTTTGAGGCAAATTCTAATACACCTCCAAAGAATTTTTGAATGTTCTTTTTTTAATCCAACTTAATAAAATGAATTTGCTTTTTTTTTTTTTTTTTTTTTTTTCCAACAAATTCATTGAACATCCTACGATTCACATTATACTACATCCTAAATGTTGACTACTCAGGAAAAGAGGATAAACAACAGTACTTCACCTGAAGAAACTCAGACTAATTCAAGTGATACGTAAATAAGTAACAAAGTTGGTTTATACCGTAGTTACTGTGGACAGTATTTGTCAGCCTATGACATGAAGCTTAGAAGAGTAGAGATCATTTCTGACTCCCAAAACAGGCACATGTACCTGCAGAAGCCTGCAGCCTTTCAGCAGTATGCCAGGCAGAACCAGATGTATTCAAAAGGAACATAATGTGGCTGTATCTAACAGCAAGATATAAAAAAAAAAAAAAAGCTATTATGAGCTGACTGCTTATATACGAAAGAAAAATAGTGGTTAGACAAAAGACAAAAAGCCCACAAAACTAGAAGAGACGGTCTTTCTTTCCTTAGAAAAGAGTTCTTTCATTTCTGTAAAGAGAATCTGTGGAAACTCCTGCCCCCATCTCCTCAGCATTCCTCTCCATGGAAATGAAAAATGGAAAATGGATGTTTTCTGGTGTTTCAGTAACTTCTTTATCTGGGTTTAGGAGAGGACAAATAGTAATGGAAATGAAGACTACTGTCTATATCATGCAGCGAACTTTACAACATGCATTAATGTTTAACATCTAATTTCCCAGCAAAAAAACAACAACAATTCAGGTGGTCAACGCATTCCCTGCTTTCACCCCTTATCCTCTAAAAAGACATAAAAATGGTTTTTAAGCAAGTCCATCCTCTTAAAAACCTCATGCATCTCTCCCCCAACCTGAAACAGCAATAGTTAGAACTCTACAAGAGTATGTTTGCCATCTAATCTACTTTCCTCCTGATGAATGCCAAGTAATAATAAAAGTCTGCAAGTGCAAGAAAGTAAAAGACATGAAAACCTATGTATTTTTGTTGTTGTTTCACATTTGAGAACTCTTCAATGGAAGAAGCATTAAATGGTACAGCATTTAACTTCTCCCTCCTTGCTTTAAAAGTAGTAACAACATCTGTGAGATTTAAGACTAAATAATGCAGACATAGATGAATCTTGTGCCTCACCCATCTAAACACAACACCTCAACTTCTTAGCCCACAGGAGAAAGATACTACAGAAGGATATTATCTTCAAATGCTCCAGGCATTCCACGTACAGACAGTGATAACACATATAGCAGTATGAAATAAGCAAATGCTCATCACCCAAAGTTTATTAAGCTAGAGTCTGTGTATTACAAATGCTTCTTAAGGCCATTCTAACCAATTCATGCATCTAAACACTGCAATCAGATAAATAAATAACACACTCTTCTGCTTTCACACACAATACATTTAAAAGAAAAAAAGAAAACAAAACTGTGAGCAATGGAATACCAAATACTGTGAAAAGCTTGATAGGGGCTGGAGATGGTGCTTAGTGCTGCAGGTCCATCCTGCACAAGTCTCTTTAGCAGGTGAACCACCTGTGCCCCTCCGGGGGCTTCCAATTCAAATCAACAATTCTGAGCAGCAAAGCCACTCTGTGGCATATCAGAGTCTACTAACTGGCCAACACTACCTTCAGGGAAGAAAATCAGCAGTACCACTTTATGCAAAGCCGTATTTCCTATGTTATGTGCTCACAGTGTATTTTATGACTAACTGCTTCCCAAGTATTCTCGCTCTTAATCCCAGTGTTAAAGAGATGGGAAGCTTATGTAATGCTGCAACCTCTGAACACTTTGAGTATTGTCAACTACACCATGTGGCATCTCCGAGATCCTGGAGTTTTACGGTTTGACAAACCTTGTAGCACATTCACCCCAGGCCCATCTACTCATCTCAGTCTTGTAGGCTTGGAGGGACTGTGAACAAGTGACTTGATTAAAATCTAATGCAACCAAAACTCTGCTCTGAAGAGAAAATTCAATCCATTTCCACTGAAGCAGAAGTGAAAAAAATCAAGCAGCTTCCCCTGAGGTACAACGCTGCTGTGTACGCTCGGTGCCGCTGCGGCAGAGGTGAAGTGGTAAGTGTCAGTCATCCTTACAAATCCCCAAGGTGATAGCTTCACTTTTAAAGCTTTCAACATACTTTGACAGTGAAGTAAAAACTTAAAGGTCAGCGCTACTTGCTAAGGATAAGATAAACACAAGAAAATCACTTCGGAATTTTTTATGGATCATAAAAGTAAACTATTAAAGGTAAAGTTTTGATTTGTGATATTATTTATCCAAAGGCTTAACTTCCAGATATATTCAGAGATGATTTCTGTAATCTATGGCAGCATATTGACATTAGCCTTGCACCAGTAGAAGAAAAATGCCATCCAGCAGCCTTACAAGTAAAGCTGAACTGAAACGTTACCTTGCTTAGCCACAGGAATGCCCTATTCCACAGGATTTTGCAGCTACTCCCATAAATGGAGCCTCCACTTAAGGAAAGTGCAGATGGCTTTGACTTACTACAACCATTCTTGTTTCAGGAAAGGTGGGAAGTGAAAGGCTTCTGTGATATCTTCTCGCTTCCTGCTGATGTAAGCAGCTGCCACACCATCACCTATTTATTGCATTGCCTGTGAAGCGTTATAGCAAGGCAAAACAAGACCTCACCTCTACCAAAATTTTATTGAAATGAGACGTAAAAATCATCTTAAGGAAAAAGCTCCTTTCAATGTACACTTCCACATACATATTTGGTAACGGGAGTAGCTTCATCTCCTGACCTTTTCCTAAGGGGAGGGGAAGAAAAGTGATGGAGGTGCACAGGATTCAGAGCCAGCCACCTTTTGAAGGTGTGACTCAGCACACTGCCTTACTCCTTCATAAATAACATCAGAGCAGACTGAAATATTGTCAGTGTGGTGCTGCAAGATGGGACTGACCAAATTCCTTTACAGATTGCCCCAGTAAGTGTATCAATATAACTCCTATAGGCTTACTACTTAAAATTGCACATTCCAATGCTCCATTTCTTTCTTATACATTTGTTATTTAAGAAGCTACTTTACAATTAAAATATAAATTAATATTGAATATTAAGTGTGGCATGGAAGAAAGAAATCTAAGTGCATACAAGTGTACAAGAATATACATACACTGCACTTTTACCCCTCTCAGTATGTTCCTCTTAGACATTCAATACATAAAATACTACAAGGCATGGCTTTCCTATGAAAGTTTTATTCATTCATCTCTGCTCCTTACTTTATATTTCTCCCCCCAGTAATGGAGTGAGGGAGAAAGTAAACACAGCTCAGGTTCAGAAAATCATTAAGATAAATAATCACACCAAAAAAAAAAGATCACTTTCTACAGTCATTGAAATCACATTGATGTCAGGTCATCCGTAAATGGTATCTCACACATTTTAGGCTTTTATGACATCAAATTTGACAGGAAAGATGAGGCAAAGTTTCTCAGAAACATTTGAAATGCTACAAATACGTCAATTTTTTGATCCCTCCAGAAGAGAAACTTCAGCCCTTACAGCTGCTTGAAGTTGCACGTAACCAAGAAACTTGTAATTGAAATGAAGTGCTTCTTCATGTACTATAAAACACATCGCTGGAAACAGCAAAGAAAAGATGTGTTATCATAGTTCATAATCACAGTATGGCAGTGATGGGAAATACTTCTCATAAACAGCAAACTCAGCTACAGTTTTCAAGTCATGCCATCGCACAGGAAGTCCAGCCTTACCAAGTTCATTTTTTTTGTGTGCATCTATTGATGTTAAAGGGTTTGACTGTGTTTTCCTCTCTATTTTGCTAAGTTCTCTTTGCTGTTATATGATTATGTACACTCTACTGTACTACGATCAGAAGCATCTGGAAAGGTGGAAGTGAAGAAATGCTCTCTGGGAAAGTTAGCTTAATGCTTGCACTTCAGAGCCGCCCATTATCAACATTTCATAGCGAGTTCCTTTATTTTCAGGTCCCCAAGGTAAAAGCAGTAAATTATGACTTGAACTAAACAAGTCACACTTGGCTCCAAAATCAGATTTTCCTACCTCTAGTTTCAGGTCCCAGAGGTGGGCAGAGGAAATCCTGGTCACAGCCAAAGAAGTCATTTTTGGCTCTGAAATACATTTTCCTGCTTCACAAGAGCCAAACCCCACCATTGAGAGCACCGTAGCTTTAAGCAATACTCCAACATTTCTTTTATATATTTTGCTTTAGCAACCTGATTCTTCAGCAATATGAAACCATTTTCAATCGTACAGAATTACAGGTCTGGCCTCTCTTTCTTAACACAGTATTGTTATTATTAAGTACACTTATGAACCCTAATCATTGCTTTCTTCCTAACACTGGCAAAGAGCTTTAGACTCTTCTCTTTGTGACAGTGAGTGAATGTAAGATGTCACATGCTTAAAATTCTTAAGTGAAGCAACTGGAAAAGAAAAAAAAGTTACGTTCCTTAAAGGTTCTACACAAAATAATGCAACATACAAAAGCATACAGTTACTGGAGGAGACCAAACACTCTCCTTTTAACACCTGAAGTTGTACCATATATTTACAACACACATATGGAGAACATAACATTGGATATTTTACATCATATTTGGTGATGAGTTTCTTGTCCAAGAATGATGTCTGGATCCAAAATGCTACAATTCAAAACACGTAACAGGAATTAATGAATAGTATGTTAACATCAGATAACATGTATGTGGGATTACGCATCTTTTTCTGCCATGTTATTTATGTTCTCTAATATTACTGTTCACTGGAATCAGCATCGGGTTACAAGCCATAAAACATATTTAGAAAGCAGGTTGATCACAGACAAGTAATATTAGTGGAGATGAGCCAACATCAAGCTGCCAACATAAAATATCGGTCTCCAAAGGCACAATTCAATAAACCCTTATGACTGTGCATAGTCCAGTATTATTAAAGGGATTACTCACACAAGTAAGAGCTATGTGCAGGAGTAAGGGGTTATAGAATTGAATCTTAAGAGGACTTGTACTACCCAAAAAGCAGACAAACAAGTGTGGTTTTACGCAGAGAATGCACATTTTGTAATTTACACCAATTCCAGAATTGTCCCATGAAATTTCCTAGGGAATTGTTAACTACTTGCGTTTTCTATTTATAAAAGGATATCATTATTAATAATCTCACCAGTTTCTTCAGTAATCTACCAAGCATCAGCTGCTTTGCAAAACAACAGATGCAACTGTTTCCACAGGTGTATGTCTACTTAGGTCTAACTTGACTTGTGTCACTGTGTTTAGAATGATCTCCTCAGAATCTAAGCACCATACAGATCTTCAGAGATGGAAGTTTTACATTTATCACTATTCAGCCTATCTTGTGATTTAACTAGCCACATACATCATAAGAGCAAATGTCTTAACTATGAGCTCTGAAGCATTTCATTTAGGTACTCACATTTTATATAATCCCACAAAAAGAAAAAGATAACAAAACAGTTTCCTCTACTATTTTAAAATCTGGGTTCTTAAATCCCAGGAGAAAAAAAGGGTTTCAAATGAAGAAACTGTGCGTTCAAATGAAGATCAAACACCCTAAAAGAAAGTCCTGGAACAGAGAACTGCTGTGTTCCTACTCTGACAAACGCAACAGATATGCCTCAAAACCAATACCGAATAGAAAAAAGTATTTTAATAAAATACTGCAATTATGTGTCACGATATTTTTTATTAATTATTCCCACTGTTTAAGGCAAGTATTTGAACATCAACTTTCACTTTTTCCCATTTCAGTTTCAAAGGATGAAGACCTAATTTTCATAAGCACGGTTAGAAAACGAAGCTGCACCACAAACAGAATGGTACAAGTATCATTTAGCCTGCAGCACTCAGATATCACGCTGGGTTTACATAAAATTTACTTCTTTTTTTTAAAATGACATAGTACATACTTTTCTATGCCATTTTTATTACATTTGTTTCACCCCAAGCAGCACTACAGCTTCAGCACGCTTTCTGTGTAGCCCTCCTTATCCAGCTGACTACATGAGCTTCAGTGGTAAAAGCAGCATGCACTAATCCAGAACTTCTTGAGGTACCCACTAAACGAAAGCCTTAGACCAAAGAGAGCATTATTCAACTTGCAGGGAAATGCTGCTAGTTGGATATCACTTTGAATCTAAGCTGTTGAGCAAGAGACACATTCATAGTAAGAACAATTTTCCCTAGCACTGTTCTAGCAGCAGTACCACACAGCAGCCAGCTCCTCAGATCTGATGCTAAGAGACCAGTGCATGCCCTCCTCTCATTTAGAATTGATCAGTGCAGTGCTTTGTGCATTACTGTATCTAAATATACGCATACAAACCTTTAGCCGTGCGCAATTTGGCAGCTACTCTTTCTATCCTTACTTAAAAATTTAGAGGTTTTCTTCAGTCTGATTAAGAAAAAAATAGACAAGCCTCACATTTGTATTTTGGAACTGTTATCGGTAATGAGGTGCACTGCCCACATTTTTATTATAATACATATTTGGTCATATCCAAAAGAAAAATCAAAAGCAGTGTTTTTAACCTGAAAGAACATAATCCGCTGTGAGTATAATTCACCATTGACACATACTTTTCAATTCAATTTTGTATAATTTAGAATAGAAAAATATTGACATTCTGGAAATCATTTATAGCAAAATGTAACAGTTCCAGCTCTACTACAGACCAAGTGTTTCCAAAATATCATTTAAGAGAACACTTCTAAAACAAAGCATTTCTAACTCTAGAAACTGGGATGAATTTTCTTTGAATATACATGTCTTTATACTAAAGGACAGGGTATTATGTTTTAGTAGAAGAAAAAATGTTATGGCTGAATAAGCGCCTCAAGAAAGTTATGCAAACATTGAGAGAACACCGCACCAGGCAGCCACTGCTAACATAACCCTACTAGTCCTCATAGGATGTGGGTTTTTCCTACCAAGGCTTTAACTAGGCACATGCTGTAGACAACAAAGAAGTCTTTGGCTGTTCACTTAAGCTCAGAACACATCTCTAAAACCAAAGCTGAGGCAGCTTGAGCTTTCCAGTTCAGACCTATGGTTTTCTTGTTTGATTTGGCATTATTAATAACAAGAATCCAGCTGTTTCTTATATTTATTCTGTAATACTTGTTTCTTATTTTCACAAAGAAGTCTAAAAATGCTCTAATAGGTACACAAAAAGATAAAACAGAGAGAGTGGCCATCATAAAGAGAAGAAAAGTGCCAGCAGTGAAGCATCACACACTTAGCTTATTTTTAGTGACCTTCCATACAAGTTAATAATATACATTTATTTCACTAAGTAGAAAGAAGGTCTAGGAA
Source organism: Excalfactoria chinensis (assembly GCF_039878825.1). Lineage (NCBI taxonomy): Eukaryota > Metazoa > Chordata > Aves > Galliformes > Phasianidae > Excalfactoria > Excalfactoria chinensis. Next base: position 6,426,949 of record NC_092843.1, on the reverse strand, counting down.
AATACTTTTCCATATTCACTGGCTTTCTTTTCCTTAATAAATGCCTGGCCTCAGCTAGAAATTGCCTGCTCTCATGGAACATCATCTAACTATAAGACAAGCTCTGTTGAAGTCAAAAGAAAGGAAATCTCGACGTGGGCAATTAAACCACAATGTGGAAGCAACAGGATGTTACTTCAGCCACTTGCTGAATAACGCAAATAGTCTTAAGTTTCTTTAACTGGAGACACATCAGAATACCACTTTTAGGCAAAAAAAGAAGCACTTCAACAATGTAAAATCTACGGTATTTTTACCTAGCAAGATATACTCGTACTTAGAATTACAGAAATGGGTCAACAAAACATGCTGAGCTGTTCCTTCTCTTAACTGTATAGAAAGTAATAAAGAATTCAAATACGACTGACAGAAACATTTCCAACGAATGTTGTGTATATTTTGCACTTCAAACATAAACATAAAAATAACATAACTCTTTCAATTAGATATTGAAATCCTACCTGAAGGTCTTTCACATTTGGAAACGGAATACCTATGGTTATAACTGCTCGGGCATTCTCATCACAGAAATCCAAGCCTTCACTAACTTTTCCTCTGCACACAGCTATTAGGAGTGCTCCATCTTGAAGAAGCCAAAGAGGGATACGCATCATTCCCAAGGGTAAAGTGAACATCAGAAGAAAGTTTCAGCAATATCTTTTAAAAGTTCAACATCATACAGCATAATACATTGTGCATCTGTCTGGAGAAGGTGAGGGGATTTAATATTTTAAGTGTTTTTTGTTAGAGAGACAAGATCAACTGTATTTTCATCAATAAAATTGTGATTTTTAATACAAGTAGCAAAATAATTTTCCATAATAGAAGATAGTGGTACTTAGCTATGCATAAAGCATATGCATTTACTACAGTGTTTCAAATTTAAAACTTTCAGTTCTGCATTCCAAAAACTATGCTGTTGTTGACATGCCACCATCCTTTATTCTTTATACTAATATTCAGGTATTTCAAAAAGAAATCCTACAGTAGCTGTAATATAAGATGAGAAATCAAAGCTGTGCAATGTATGGTAAAAAATGATCCTTTGAGAAGCCAGTCTGCACCCTGCTGGACACACAAGCACACATTCCTACACAGTTCACTGCCTCTTGGATAGCACTATCAGGATTGAGCATCATTCTTTGTGTCCCTTTATCCGCATGCAACAATGAAAATAGCTCTTAATCTTCCTAATTTATAACAATAATTTATTAAGACTTATGGATAAACTTAAGTGTTTATCCATATCATATATGTGTTAAGAATAATAACTCTTTTTTTTTTTTTTTTTGAACTTGAAAAGACTGTGTAACTATATTGTCTGCAGAAAGTACCTTTTTCTCCTTTAAATTTTATTGCATCGTAGTATATTTTCAGCAGTTCATCGAAGTCACTTTTTGCTCCTCCTTGAGGCTCTGCAATGACTGTCTTAACAAGCTCCAGGTTTCTCCACAAGCCAGTGTGTATCCAGCGATCTTTCAATTTGTCCAACAGCTGAAAAGAGAAAAATCCAGGAGAGTTGAAATAAATTGCCAGTTCCTTAAACTGTTCAAATAAAGCACAAACACTTACTGTAGTGCAACTGTACTATTCAGTTCTTGCATTTATGAAAACAAGTTCCACAGCTATGCAACACTGGCACTGATGTAGGTATTTATCAACAGCCTCCTCTGCTTCAAGGGCCTGTCAGCTTTGTTACAGCTACCAGATTCTGAACTGCACTATTTTACTCCAAATCAGCACGCAGTCAAATCTTGTAAGCTTGTTCTATATATACTGTGAGCGTAATAAGAATATGTATTGCATTACATAAAGCTAAGTCTAGAAGTATCACAGAAACTGAATTCAGGTGGGCAGGGGTCAATTTTGTGGTTAGCTGCCATCATGTCTTTTTCTCATCAGTTTCTAGACTGAATATTACAAAGGTAGGGAGCAAAAGTCATTCCTTCACCTAATATATTTGCTTGATGGTGCACAGCACTTTCCCTCAGACCAAAGAAATGCAACCAATACATTTTATCATGAACTGAGTTGATCTGGTTCAGTGGACAGAAAGTAAATACTTGATATCACAGTGTGAAGTGTGCCATCACTAATTGCTGGGCAGTAGAGTTGCTACGCTCTGTAGGTACAGAAGACCTTAAATTAACAGATTCCACAATACGGGTTACACTCCTAATTTGTCCATACTTCCCTCAGCTCCACTCATCGACTTGCTCACTATTTTGCTCCAGGCTGTATAAAGTGCTCCATCTGGAACCAGCACCAGTCCCAACACAGTGCTCAAGAGCTGCAGCATCCCTTGACTCCTAACCCACTTGCCTCTTTGACACACTCCGGAAAAAAAACAACAAAGGATTCTATACGGTTACTAAATTCACTCCTTAATACAAGAACACTTACATATTTCACACTCTTAACACTAGATCTGTATTTATTCTCTGCTATTAAGTACTTGGGTTGGTCCCTTTCAAGGCACATCCAGATCAGAGGGGACAAAGCGTACATTGCTTTTGGCATGTTGACTAGCTTTGTTCAAGCTCCTATTCAGGAAATCCTGATTACCCACTGGTGTTGGGACACCATTCCCAAACAAGCACAGAAAGATCAAATGATGAACAGTACTAACATTTCCTACACATACAGATGTCACTGCAAAAGAAAGAGTCTCTTCTAAAAGCTTCCATCACTTCTCTGCCAGCTCAGTCATTTCCTGGCAGCATCCTGTCTGTAATCTCTTTTTGTAGAAAGAGTTATATTATGAGCAAGCAATGACAGTGCATCTGGCCATCCACAGCCTGCCACTAAGTCCTCAGTTCTTGGACATGATGTGGAGATAATTCTGGCAAAGAAGAGCATTGAACAAATGACGCACTTAAGTACATCCATTTAAGGTGTATTAGAGCTGCCACTGACTGTAATATTATCAGCTTTTCAGATTTCATTCTTCCTTCTGCAAAGCTAATGTCTGCCCAGGCACCCACCTGATGGGCTGTGCTAAATTCACTTCTGCCTTCTCTTTGCCTCGTCTGACAAAAGGAAGCTGGGAAGATAGCACAGGCAGGATGCACTTGGTATAACCGAACGTGAACTTTACACCTATTAAGGTATTCATATTCTGGGGATCATTTGCCCCAGCCTTCTCCTGTCCCTATTACCTCAGCTACAGAAATCACTGGGTATTTTTCACAAGCACAGCCTTACAAAGCATTCTTAGCAGAAAAATCATTTCTTAATTTAAGTGAACCAAAGCCTCAGAAAGGAAAAGATTCCTTACCACAAGTACTTAACCCCTCAGCTCTACTGGATTTCTCCCATACTTGAAAGGAGCATAACTTCTACGTATCATCAAAAAGATGGCACTAGAAAACCTTCCTCCAAATTCTTAAGAAAATATCTTTTCTCCTTTGTGTTGGCCCCTCCAGGCACATATCTATTGGACCATACAAGGTCCAAGTTTCTTGTTTAATCAACAGCATCACCATCACAGAAAATCTACAGTTTTTGATGAAAGTTATTACTTCTCCCATTTAATGGCACTTCCAGGATATGAAGACTTTCCCATGCGCAGAAAACTATGCACAAGCATATACAATACCCAGGCTATTGCCACAGGCACTAAAACAACCAGAATTATGGACATGACTGCGTACAAATAAATAAAATATAAAACACATACATGGCTTGTAAGAGCTATGAATCAAAGGCAAGGTTCTCATAAAAACTTATTTCACTTCAAATTGGAAAAGTGTAAATGGGAGCAAGATATAATGCCAGGAATCACAAGGAGCGACCATTAATGCCCACAGTCAGTCACTTTTTCAACCCAGGGGAATAATAGCTTCTGCAGTGGAAGGCAATCTGCGTATATTTTATTAAATCCCCTAAAAATGGATTCTCAAATGGTTTATTAACAAACGCTCTTCCTCCAGGAGAGCAGAAAATCTTGTTAGAAAGAATCTGTCATCTTCCCCATGCACTGAAGGATGTTTACTTTGATAGCTTTCTCCTTGTTTTCCTTTCTGCAACATAAAGACACCTGTAAGCTATGACCCACAGAACTTCTGAGCTCAGTATTTAGATTTACTGTTCATCTTTGTCAACGTCCCCTTTTCGAGGCAGCTTTTGAAGCACTCTTGAAGTTTAGGAATGGAGGAAAAGGTTTTCTTAACATCTCTTGCCATTATGTTGTGCTCCTATGCTAAATCCTCTCATCCTGTGTCCACGAAGGAAAAGCTTTGCCCCTTTCCATTTGCTGTTTTGTTTTATTCGGTGCCAAAAATTGCATTAGGGGTTTCCCATGTCATGAAGCAAGACCAAAGATTTGTTTAATGTGTTTTACCCTGAGGCAAGTTCACTGTAATTTCCAGCATCTCAAAGAAGCCAAGAAGTTAACTTGCAGCACTCACACTGCTGCACTGTAATGTGGGAACACAGTTGTTGTTTTTTTTGCAGCATTCAGTAGCACTTGATGGTGATTGTTAAAGCAGCAAATACCTGTGATGAGGAAGGGTCTCATGGAAAACACAATAACACAGTGAGTTACATATTCTGATCTACAGTTCCTTAGCTTATCCCTCTAGAAGTATATATTACTACATTTCTTTATATAGATTATTCCTGTAGTATTTTAACATTGGTTCATATCATAGCCGGATTGCACCTCACTAATAGATTAAAAAGGGAACACAGAAATAATCCGGCCATCAAAAGAGCTTGGGGAAGCTATGGAGCACAAAAATAAAGGAGGATGATCAAGAGGAAGGGATAAAAAAAGCCATCATGACCCAAGTAGCATCTGATAGAATGAACTTTGGCTTTATTGGTCAGTTTAACAACTATTAACTAATTTAATAACTATCAGTTACAGCTGCAGTGTATATCCTTGTGCATCTTTATAAGTACATGTCATCTTGTTACCCATATGTTTATATAATGACAACTGAACAAAAGGTATTTCAAGACTTCCTCAAATCTCTTGTAATCATCTTCAATCCGGCATTAAATACCAAAAAAGCACTTCTACCAAACTTTTTCTCATCCCATTTGCATGTGATTCATTTTCATGATTAAATGTTTGCTTTCAGTAGTTAAAGATACTTAACATTCTCTTTGTTATTTGGATACAAAGGGTAGCTGAGGAGAAAAAGCAGCCATTAGGTTCTTCTTAATAAAAATCACAGTATTGGCACCACTGTTAGTGCAAAAAGTCAGAGGTTCTCAAGGGACTAACATTGATCTAAAAGCCTTTTCCCATGCAGAACTCTTCATGTGTTTGCTACTAGAATTTTCTTTTTGAATAAGCACTGCTTCAAATCAAAGTGTGTCTCCAGTGGGCTGGAAATGTGTTTGAAGGGTCAAATAGAAGTTCTACACACAGTCAGCACAAAACTTCAGAAAGGGAAAACAGGCATATCCAGCCAGCCCTGAGGCTGCGCAACAGGACTGCCATCACTTGGTTCCACTCTGGTCAAACTAAGAGAGCTTAGGACTAAATGGGAGACCACTTGCAGAAAACAGAGTTAGTATTTAATCCACCAACATGTGTAAGTGACACACAAAGATGTGGAATTGCTATAAAGAGGAATATTTGCATAATCTTTTGAGCGTTATTCCAGTAAGGCACTTGTTACTTTGCAGTACCAAAAATTAAGAAATTGCATCAAAACGAAACAGTTTTTTCATCTTACTACAAAATGCTTCCCACTATTTGGGCTGTCTGCAGGTAAACAACACAGGCTGCTTTATACATCACCAGATAACACACACTGCATTCGCATTGACTGCATCCTCTCCTCTTCCTGCCATTGGCAAATATATATATATATATTTGTGTGTATATATATATAGATAGATAGATGTGTATGTATGTATGTATATACACACACACATATATATTTAATCTATAGGCTGACAGATCCTTCTGCAAATTTAAGCCATTAGGAGAAAGAACATCATAATTTCCACAAAAGTAATCCTCTGAAGATCCCAAGGCACAGATGTTTTTATAATGTATCTAATTCCATAGGCATTGCATTATCTTTAATAAGCTTTCAGGACGAGGCACAGCTTGCTGAATCAACTGCTTAACTACAGCTCTAACTTTTTCTTTGAGCCATTCTCCTGCTCTCAAAGCTCTCTATTCAGCATGATGGTTAATTACCTGGTCAAATGATGTTCTACTATTTTGAAAGAATTAAGCCATTTCCATATTAGTGATAATCCCAAAATAAATGCAGTAAATGAATGCATTTAATATATTGCTTAAACACTAGTGACCTCAAATGCACGTCATTTCAAAGAAGACTTGGAGGCCATCCTTTGCTGGACTCCTCCAACTTCTTCAACATCACTTACGTGCTGGTATTACAGGCTCCTATTAAAAATACTTCTTCAAGAACTCAAGACATTCTGGAAATGTAGAGATTTGGCAGAATTCATTCATAAGTTCTCTGAATGACAATGAACCTCCAGGATCTATTAGAAGCCTTCAGTTTGAGGAAAATGACAAGTCATTGAGGGGGCACAAGAACAGCAGTTTCGTTCTCTTTCTATGTTTAAAAGAAAAGAGCCATCTGAGGTTAAAAGCAAATACAAAGGAAACGGTGTAATGAACTGGGAATACCACCTGGAAGGCTTTAGGTGAAAAGGAATGAGCTGAGCTTCCTTCCAGAAACAAGAAAGAAAACATTTGGATGAGCCAACCAAGAAACTCTGATGAGCATTATACAGGAACTCCAAATGAATTCAGAAATAGTACTCCAGAACTATTAATAAAGAACGCTCTAAAAAGCAGAACATCCTTTAATTAAAAATAATAATAATAAAATAAAGAGGACCTGTATGAAGAGAAAACAATCAAACCCAATGTTCAGGAATATCATCAAAAAAATATCACAAGTTTACAAAAGGGCGTTAAGAGAATGCACCTCTCAGCCACAAGTCATCTCCTACTTTGTCAGAGCTAATCCATACTTCATTTTCACCTTTTTCTTCTCAGTCTGTGTGATTTTTCAACCATGATTTTACTATTAATCACATCCATCACCAAAACCCAAAAAACCTCAACTCCTCATGACACCCAGTCACTTGCACTGCACCAGGCTGAGGCTACACCAGCCAAGAATAAGGCAGCCCATTGAATTATTCAAGCAGTTGTTCGCACTCAATTAGATTTTCATGAAAGGTTAAGCAATGGACTGATTCACAGAAATCTCTTCGTGTTTATGGAACGTAGCTAACACAATACAAAGAGGTCTTTAAAATGCATTCTTTTGAATGGCTAAGCTAATACAAAATAATAACTTATCTATTCACACACACAAAAAATGTAGTAGCATTTTAAGCTTCAAATGGAAAGAGAGCAATAAAATACCTGTGCCCAAAATATTTCACTTGTCAAGTAAAATCTGCTTGCAGAATAGAACATCAATTCGCTACTGTTAATGGGTAACTGGAGAAAAATACCAAATGCACATATAAATGCATACGAAGAGGTACTGTTTTCTTTCCGTGCCAAAAGTAAACTTATTTAATACAGAATTTTAATGGAAACAAGCCACACAAAGATGCTATTCTTGCTCAAGAGAGGCTGTGCCCCCTTTCTACTGCACATTTCCCCAGCTATTTATTATCACTGTGGGGCTACATGCAGAAGTGAAGTGTTGCTTGTAATCAGCCTTCCTTTACAGAATACTAATACCAGATCAATTTCTATCTCAAAGTGTCATAGAACCTCTGTAATGAAACACTCCATAACTGTAAAACAGAAAATATGAACAAATATTATCAAGCATTTTTCTCCTGCCAGGAAAAAGAACATTGTATTTTAAACCCAAAGATTAAACCAGGGAACATAATATGTTTAGAAAATTTAATTTCTTTGTTTTAAGGAACACAATAGGCAATAGGCAATACGGAGAGGACATTTAATGTGGAAAGAGCTTAGAAAAGTCCTGAAATCAAAGTAGACGCTGCAAAGGAACGAGATGTGAATGTGTACTCAGATGAGTGCAACTTCTAAAGGAAAACACATCACGCACTTTTTTCAGAACCTCTCCTTTTCAGCTGATAAGCTGATTTCTGATGTGAATTTTACCACTAACTCTTCCCACCTATTACAGCAAAACGCAAATCAAGTGCGTAAAACAGGAGTGCATCTATTTAAAGCAAAAGGAGCTAGAAGTGACCAACAGCCTTGATTCCAAAACTAAAACTGCTGAAGTTGATCAATACTGAGAGCAGGTTAATCTCTTCTCCATGAAAAGTCCCATTTCAGCAGAAAGACCCCAGCAGGTTGGAGGCAGATCCCAGGAAGCTGCAAAGAGTCTTCGACCCAAATCTCACACTTATTCTGACATTTTGCATTCCTTCCCTGAGTTATGATGAAAGATCACGCAGGCTTTGAGTTTTCCTATCAGCTGCTCCTGTGCCACGGAGTCTTTCCTCTACACATCTCCTGGGAGAGAACTGTCCTCGATAGCAAATCTATATCGCTACCATGTCATCTATTTTAAGAGATTTTTCAGCAAAGTCTGATTTGCTATCTTTACAACAGAAAATCAGCTTGAAGAATAAAACCTCATAGGTGTCTATGATTTCCAAGAACTGGTGCAGAAAATGTGTCTTTTTAAGTTTAGAAGTCCCAGCTTACTGCCCCAAGCACAATTTTATACAATCATTAGATGGAAAAACAAACGTTCAGGACCAAGTTTCGTGTGCTGAGAGAGCAAACATGGGGTAAAAGCTGTGCTTGGCCAGGCAGGCTGGCTGAGGCAGGGAGGGACAGGGGGAGGAAAAAAACAAACCAAACAGATAAAAGCTGCTGTGCAAATCAACTACATAATTAAACTAAACCCTGAACATGGTGAAAAACTCTGTATTAAGAACAAGATTCTGATCACCATGTGCACACTCCAGCACAATAAAAGGTGAATAATTCATAATCATATTTGAAGGAAAAGTATGCATCACTCAACCTGGGGGAAACACAGGGGATTTCACTGGTATGATTTTTCTTTAGGGACAATGACAAAGTGCCGCTCACCAGCAGGAAACTGAAGCACTGAACTGTGTTCCATGTGCCATAAATCAACACTGCAGCCTACAGGATGTCTCTCTGGTACCAACATGCCATCAATTTTTCAATAACCTCCTTAAATAATGGAATATGTGAACGGCGACAACAGTAATGAAAAACGAAATGTTTTGCACGCCAGACTCTCAAATATCACAGTTAATATCTTCTACAATTAAAGAAGGTGGGTATTTTTTTCAAATATATAAAATCTCTTTCCAAAACACAACAGCTTGTTTAACCACAAAACAGTTTGGAGGCTTTAAGCTCTGTCACAGCTATTTCTAACCAACCTGGTTCAAAACAGTTTTGTTTGCTGCGGTTTAAAATTAACCAAGACAACAGCTTTCTGTGTTACAAGAATTGCTCGTACATCCACCCAAGGCTATTGCTACACTACCCAATGAAAAAACAATCCTTTATGCACAGAAAACTCTTCAGGAAAATCGGTAAATAAAGGAACCGTTTAGATCCTGGTTCTGAACCAAACGGAAAATACGAACTGCTCATTAATGAGGTCAGCATCTTCTATTGCTGTTCTCTTCTTCAGCAGCCCCAAACCATGCTCAGTCATCCCTGACCTCTTTTCCCCAGCCCGAGGAGGAGGAAGGGATGAGCTCGGCAGCAGCGAGGCGCGGGGCCATGAGGGAGAACCGACCCGAAAAAAAAGTTAGGTCATTTTTCCCTCATTAGACAGCAAATCGTGGCATGCAAAAGGACTCGGATAATTTCTCAGCAACAACCACGCAACGTATGCACACTGCTCAGCTCTGAACTGGTGATAACAGAAAAAAAACTAAGGAATGATTTCAAACAGGGAACCACATCAGCTTTGATTCTCAGTGACATCTGAAACCTCTCCTTTGGGAGCGGACCACGTCCTGACAGATCTGTGCAACCCCAAATCTAAGTGAAAGAATGAAGCAAATGTTAGAGCACGAAGATACACAGTGACAGAACTTTCTGTAGTCATGGCAATAAAGAATTACTTTCAGAAGTTATGCGGTGACTTTAACAGAAGAAAAGTTTTAAACAATACGCCACAGTTAACCAAGTAGATAACATTTTGATAACAAACGAGAGATAAGATAGGGTTCCTTAGGAAGAAGAGCAGAGGCTTCTCACAAACTTTCTTCCCCAACTGGAAACTACATCTTGGTTTTCTAAAATACAATTTCATAAGCAACTCCGCAGGTTGCAGTGGTGCAGAATGATATTGTAACCTGTGCAAGGTGCACCCTCTTAAAAATGCTTTTTATGTTTATTGTTCCTTATTAATAAGTACTTATTTCCAGCCTACCTTCTCCTCGCTTCATTTAAAGTTCTCAAGGAAAAAATAATGGAAAGTAATTGTTATTTATTATTTGAATTTGATCATTCACAAACTGGATGCAGTTACTCCTTGACTGCATAAAACAATTTCCAGTGTCATTACTACCTAATAGGTATGTAAAAATATGGTAAGAAAAACACTTGTTAATTACAGCAGAAATGAGAGAATGTGTTAACTAGATACAACAGTTTAGCTTGCAGCACTTTGACAAGTCAGAGCTCAAGGTGAGAAGCAGTAATAGATTTTTAGTTTATTTTCCTGATGCTGTATGCTCAGGATATTTAAACTAACAGTGCAATAAAATATTAAACCGCACTGCTCTCGGGGTGTGAAATTCACATGGAAAGCACTCATCTACCAGTATAGCACATAATTTTTTTATGCATTACTCCCAATAATCTGCCGCAGACTGTCGCTGCAGATCCTATTCTCTTATCAGATGCAATCAGAAGGCCTATCTGCTCTATGTAAAAAGCAAGTGCCAGAGGGCACTTCATAATTGCAAGTCTCTTGCAATACTGATTTTCACGACCCAGAAGGCACCTCCCAAGCTTGTATTCATATTCTGCCTACACCTATTTGATATTTACTCTGGCACTGCTCTGGGGAGAAGATACTACAGAAATGCTCAATGAAAAACAACTCATCATGAGGGCATCTCATCCTCATTTCTCACAGAAAGCAGCAGTTGTTTGGACAGCTTCGTAACCAAAATGGCTCCTGTTGCTGTTTTCCAACAGGATTACATGAAAACTTTGTTATCCAGGTCCTTTTCCCTGCTCCTCAGGCAAAATTATTTGGCTTATAGATTAAAAATGCTATCAAGGTTTGGACACGGAAGATAATGAGGCACTCATCCTGGAAAGCAAGATGCACTAGAGAGTGGAGACCCATTTATTTAATAGCTCAAACTTCATTGCTCCTTTAAACTAGTCCTGGGATTCTCACTCCTTTGTGTAAGCGGGTTTCCACTGACTGAAGTCAAAACACCCCATTTCTTTCATATCACTTCACCCAAATTCCCACTCACCCAGAATATCCACATGAGTAACTCTTCACTTAAGACACAGTCTGAGATTACAACACTGCAGTTTTTAACAACTTTATTATAAACAATACTTCATAAAAATATCACAGCCCCCAAATGAGTATCTTCACAGATACTCATATTAAGGTCAACCTTTGAAAAAGGCACGTTAAAAAAAGGGAGCATCGTTCCATCTCTAAGGCTGAGCTCTAGCTGTAAAAGGGGTGACCACGCTCACATCCATGAGTACACTACATGATCTCCTCCCCGGAGTCATCTCTGACACTTATCTGACCCTGTGATGAGCCAACTCAGTTCATAAAGCCAGAAGAAAACTAAGCAGAAAAGAGGAAAAAAAAATTAAATAAAACAAAAGAAGAAGCCCCTATGCAATGTTCTAGAGATCCAAATCACATGAAATTTAGGGCAGCAGGAAAAGGATCAGAAGGAGAAAGAAGGCCCTTGGTCAGCAGTAAGCTGATCGTGTCACACATGGATTATGAATTCAAACAACTCAAAAAAGTTAAAAAATTCTAACTGAAAACACTGTAATAAATCTTTACAATAAAACAGGCATCAGCTTTAAAAGCTTAGGAGTTATTTGACAGCACTTCAATTATTTGTTTTGAGTGTAATTCAGCACGACTCTGGTTTTCTTATTTTAGGGCAATATTTCTGCCGTAGCCTCCCAGACAATCTAAGAAATGATCCTGCCAAGGTGCGATCCACGTGCTCCATGCCCAGGTTTAGTTTGGCAAAGCAACTTGACTGAACTGATGGCATGAAAGAGGGGGGCCTGCACCAGAACTTGAGGGCAAAGATTGTATACCTGTTTATAGAAGAATCTTTACTTATCTTCTTGTATAAACATCAATGATCCTTCTGCTGCAGTTCTTTCCTATTTAAGGCAATGCCACCTCTGCAGACTTCAGTGAAGAGCTCTGGCATGCAGTGGTTGAACCCTTCCATCACATGCAGTGCCTTTCACATACCTCTGTGCTCGAGTCAGTGCGATAAAATGAAACTGTAGACTTTAGAAATTGCATTAAGATTTAAGTAGCCACTGTAGCTCTCAGAAGACACCTCAGATAATGTACATCAAGCCTGAAAATTGGCCTTTTGGATGAATGCAAGGGCTCCAATATCAAGACAGTTTATATTACAGACATTTAAACTTTTAAATGATGAAAAAATGGAGAATAAAAATGAAAGAAAAGATACTGTATATGATTAATGGGAGCAACAAAAACCATAAAACATGAGGAAGTTGAGATAAAGATCAGAAGGAAATCTACTAGTACAGAGTGAGAGTAAAAAGCAATGAAAAACCAGTGGTCAACAAGAAAAGAAAACTCCATTGACATTTATTAGTACAAATGTTGAAATGCATTGTTCAAGTCATTAAAATTCAGCTTTTTTAGATCACTTATTTTCTGCCCCATCACACGGAAATCAGTCTGCTAAGACTTCCATCAGACGAAGGCAACAGACACAGCTTTAGAATCTGGCATAAGTCTTTCCTCTCAAATTAAACCCACACCAAAAGGGTCACATTAGTGTCACAAGACCAACCCCAGCAGTCCACAGTCCCTGAAACAAACCTTAGTGACCTCCAGGGGGCACTACACAGAGCCACTGCACACAGGACAGTGGCACAGAGTTTAATTACTCTCCCATCATTTTACTCTACCTCAGTTGTCAGGTATCTGCACATAATTTGAGTCAGCAAGGATGACAGAACTCTATTCCCTAAAGCCTTTCCTTGGCTTTAAGGTTTGTTACATGCTGTAATAGCAGCATTGCAGCTGTTTGGCTCAAACAAATAAGGCTTCTGAAGTAAGAGAATGCCATTCCCTTGAGAGTAGCAAGCAAATGCTTTGCAGAAAGTGAGTATCATTATTAATTTACAATTATTTCATAACTTATCTTCGATATGCCAGCCTGCTTAAAGGCCTCCTTTCTTTTAATCCCAATGAATGTGATGCTGGATATTAACTATGGTTATGACATCTAAAACTATAGACACATGGAAATCAGGGGGCTTGGACTAGATGATCTTCAGAGGTCCCTTCCAACACCTGCAATTCTGTGATATGAGAAACAGCATTTTACAGAATCATTTTAAAGCTGCAGCACTCTGAATTACATTTTACAATATTAAAATGATGCAGCAAGTTAACACAATTTAAAACTACATATTTGTGCCATAAAACATGTTGGGTGCAAACAGATTCATGTTTCTCACAAAGATTTACACATAGGAGCACATCTCTTCCTCAAAGCACTCCTACAGCTACCAAACAAAGACAAAAAGGAGAATGCTACTCCTGATAAAGAGTATTTATCCCTGCAAACTATACCTCAGTGCATCCAACAGAAAAATGTAAGCTACCTTTAGAGCCCACCCAGTGGCATTAGGTAATTCCTCTGCTATCAGTGCAGACGCACCTCAGAGCACCATCTGGGTGCAAATCACAATTTTCCTCTTTAATTTCAAATTCGCCTTTTAACTGCACAAACCTAATGCTCTCCAATTTTTCCTCCACATACGTTACAAGCAAAAAAGGCATTGCGGAATGTTTATCTCTTATCTGGATATTGTCATTTTACTGTCTCAAACTTCTTAAAACAAGCTTTTTGCTGGGGAGGAAATCAGTCAGCATCAGACCTAGTGGGGAAACCCTGCACTTGCTCAATGTCTATGGCTCTTACTCAGTTCCAGATGTTCAGAACATTAATAATGCACTAACTCAAAACCTCTTTTTGAAACTTTAGAACGTGCAAATTGCATTAAAACCTCTTTGCCCTCATTAATGGTATTGTTACAATCCCAGTACTCTGGAAAATGTTTTTTGGCATTTGTTTAACTTTGTGATATTGCCATTTACTCATTTTAACAGCCAGTGCTCAAATCTTAATGCTTTTAATAGGCCAGGCCAAACAGACTACCATCTTTTGTAAATGTATTGAAGTAATTTATTAAAGAACTACAAGTTGTCAGAAAGCAGCATTATTGCCTTATTGATGATAGCAAAAATGGGTTTCTTATAATTTGTTTACAAAGGTGTATTTTAAAAAGTTCTAGAAATGAACATATTCTGTTCTTTTTTCAGCTTTAGGCCCAATTCATTTTCTGCCACTGTGACAAAACTTCTTCGAAAATTGTTTTCTACCAATCTCAAACAACTCTCAGTAAAGAAAAAAAAAAAAGCAACAAAAAAACAGGTCTTGAACTAAGAAGAGGCAGACATTCAGAATTAATACTGAAACCATATCCCCCATTCAGCCTGTCATATATGGGGGTGGCACATTTATGTCCAGCCTAGCAGACAGAATATCCCAGGATCTGGGCTTATGTCCAATGCAGAAACACTGCTGTGCAATGGCTGGAAAGTGTAATAGTCAGAGGTTAAACTGAGGTCCAAACTACCTACCTAAACCAAATCTGAAGAGTCTGCCTCTTGAAAACAGCACGAGTTGGACCAATCTCTGTGCTCTGCTCAGGGAGTTAAGTGATGTTGTTGAGATGTGCTTACCTAAAGTCATGTAGCACTGCCAAAACAGAATATCATAATGATAGGAAAAAACCACTTGTTTGTAACAGCACCACTACTTTGGCTGATACCTTAAATGTGAAAAGAGTCAAAGTGATAAAAGTAGGTGTTCCAGTTAAAACAGATTAGCTGGCTGCCTGCTCTGCCTGTCTTTGCTGAAAACAAGGTGACCAGTTAAGACACTCAAGGAAACGGGATGCAATCGATAGAATTTCCATCAGGATCCATAGAAACTCCAAAAAGAAATTCAGCATTTCTTTCTGCCAATGAAAAAGTGACTTTCAGAGTTTAAAACTCATTAAAGGTGGAATTGTTTCACATAGCAGCATAGCTGTAAACCCTAATCCACTGCCTCCTGCGTTTTAAAACACACAGCAATGCAAACAGTACAAGAAAATTCTGTGTTACAGACATTTGGATATAAATACTTCATCGATAGTACAGCAAGTAATATTTAAACGGTAGCTTTAGGCCATTCAGCTCCTCTTAGAGGCTCTCAAAAGAGAATGAAGTTGTTAATATTTCTATATTCTTAGGCTTGTATTCCTGGAACTCGCTGTTTCTCCCCCACCCCCTCCACAAATCTGTTTGAGGCAGCATAACATGAAATACACAACGACACCATGCAGCTATCAATTAAAATTAGTATTTGACTTCAAAAGTTAAAGTTTCGTAAAGGAGAGGAGATACAGAAAAAATATGGTTAATCTAAATCAGTGGTGGACACTACCTACCTCTTAAAGGTGCAGAGAAAAAGTAGCAAAAAAATCTCTGATTCTCAAGCAAACATCTTAAGAATCAAATAATCCAAACCAAGTACTTAAAAAATTCTACTTCTAAGTTATGAGTCAATAATTATCAGATACAAATTAACAAACATCTTTAAAAATAATAATAATAAGGAAAAAAACAAAAAAACCCAAACATTAACATTATTGTCCAGAGCTTATTTTGTAAAAGAGCTACTAAAGAAAGGTCAGTTAATTCATCATGATGGATTATCACTAAAATTTATAAGCATTAGCATTTTTCTCCTCGCTGGATACCTTGACTTTGATATGACACATATTGAATGAATCATCTAAGATGCAGGCACCAGGCAAGATATATCTTAATGCAGACAGGTCGGCGACATGAACCTTAATGGTCCTTATCTTAATCTTGTTTAAAAGCATCTTAGATTTCTGAGTAATCTTTTCACCTTCTGATATTCTCTTTTATAGAGTGTTTTTCCTGGAGTTGCTACTGATTTTCACATAAATGCATTTTTGTTGCACGGTATCAACAGTACGTTTTTTAGTAGCCCTAAAAAGTATCTTGGTTTGCAATTTAATAACTTTACATTAAAAAGAAAAAGTCAACATGCTGGAACTTCGATAATTACCAAAAAATAATGTTACTGGAGAGTTCTCTGTGTATTAAATATGGCGTCGCAGCTCTTTATAGCAGAAAACTACAAAATGTGCGCTGTTTTCTGCTTGTGCATACGTTTTTCTCCACTTTATTATTGATTTCAGATATTTGCTGTGTATTTACAGTCAAATGCTTAATCAAGGTAAAGGCAAGATTCTCTACTACTGTTTTTTGGAGTATTTGACTTAATCGATAACTCCCATAGCATCATATTCTGGTGACATTTCTATAAGCATCCTGTTCTCTCTTCTTACAATTTGGTTAAAGTTCTGACATTTTAAAATTTATTTGCCTTCCATTTATTTGCACATAAAAACTTTCAAGTGCCTCAGCCTCTGTACTTGTTGAGTAGGACTTCTATTAAGCACTTCAGAAGTCTGAAACAAATCACTACATTTATGCTCAAGTTTCACAGGCCCTGACATGAATACACGGTTCATCACTTTCACCTGGAAATGCTGCATTACTTCCTCAACATTTACAAAGCCACCTGAAACTCTAGGCAAAATATAGAGAAATAAGCTTTACTTATGAAAGCCACTTAAACTTCCAGAGCAGGAAGATTAAATGGTTTGATTTGTTCTGCTTCTGCCGCAAATTTATTTTATTTCTGATGTTGAATAATGACATTGTCCTGTCCAAGAGGACAAGCAGTGAGAAAACACTGCTAGGTCCATGCTCCCAACACAGTTCATCATGACACACCGTGCCACGCAGACTAGCTGCTCTACCTCTGCTTCCTGTGGGCAGCGTACAACTCCATTCCTTCTGTTCCCAATGACTAAGGCTAGGAAGCATAAAAGTATCATTTTCACAACAGAAAAGGAAATATACTCATCTTTTATTAAAACCTAAGATGTGATTTCTGCCTCTTTTTTTCTTGTCCTTTTATTTATAAGGGAGTAGTAGCTGAAATTCTGAAAGTAACCTAATTTTTGCAGATATCAGACTAACTCATAATCATTAATTCAGTGAGGTACATGACCAGGTATATTAATCCCACCTCCATAGGCTTGAACAGTTTCTTGAAAAGGTGCAGTCTCCCCATGAAAATCTCTGATACGCAGTTTTGAAATGCAAAACCATATTCTGTATGACGATGAAAGAAAAATATCTTCTTTTCCCTGTACTAATATACTTATGCTTACATTATTCTGTATTTTCAACAAATTAATCTCTTAGATTTAAAGGCAACCCAATCCAGAATAAAAGAAGAAGTGGAATGAAAAAGGGCATCCATAGAAAAATATTGGCAATGTGATTTTAAAATATCATCCTTCAATTGTCTACAATTTATATTTATCAATACTTTCGCTGGGTTCATGGAAGTATTCCCACAAAGAAAAAACACTCAACGTGTTTAGCTGGGTGACCTTTAGCGAAGCATAAGGGCAGTGAGAGGGGGAAGGGTACCAGAGCTGTCCAGCAATCTCTTTCCTTCTTTACTAAATGTCATTACAAAGTCTCACCGTACCTTCAATTCAGACTACTATTCTCATAAAAACTTTCTAAAGCATTCGCCAGGTCTGTATATAACAAGATCATCTATCACATGCTGCTTAACATTGAATGCTAATTAGAACAGCAGTGATAGTGAGAACTGAAATATGCCCTCAGATTCCTTAAGAAAATGATCTGAGTGCAAAATTTGTTCTCAGATTGTTGCCTTTGTTGCTTTGGTGAGCTAAGTTCAACGAATTTACAGTCAGTAATCCACTTTTTACACTGACTGTACATTACCTGGTCTAATGTGGTCACCTAATGGTTACAGCCAGTAACTGCACTGATGACTGGAACCCTTTAAAGATGCTCAAAGAAAAAAAGAAGAAAAACCCTTGCTTTGCTAACCCCTGTTGGTTTTATCACTTGTCATTCAGTTAAATGACCAAACTATCATGAAAGCTTGGGAAAAAAAATATTAGACAAGTCTTCTTTCATTTTAAAAAATATTCTATTGCAAGGAACTCTGGAAATGAGCAAAATGGACTGAAACCTTTATTTTTTCCATTAGACTGAGTGTCTTTTGTTGTTGTTGTTGTACAGTAGGGGCTTTAATGGTTTTATTTTGGTTGGTTGTTGAGTTTGGGTTTTGTTTGTTTAAATCTTGCTAAGAATTTTTAGAATTTAAAATGAAAAAAAGCCAAATTCTTGCAAGTATTACCTGAAAAGCAGGCAGGAATAACAGATTAATATTGCAGGTTAATACTTCTGTTCCCTAGAGCTGAATGAAAATAACCAGAACTAAAGGAGAAGAAAGCAGAACTTGTTTGATGTACAAATTAACCATGATTAGATATCTGTTGTTAGTGAAATTTGATATCACATAGTCTGAAATTGAGAAATTTGATTCTTTTCAGCTGATGCCAGAGAGCAATTCCCATCGGATCCAGGAAAAAATATACCACAATCTTCAGTGCAGTGAAAGCAAACAAGAAACAAGGAAAGCAATGAACTGAATAAACACCGCGTTCAAATATACCAAGAATATGCAGAGTTGTTCTTTTTACTTTAGTTTTGAAGCACTCCGGAAACAATTTAAGAAAAATATCATACTCCTTTCATAATTACTGAGATACAGACATTGCTGAAAACAAATATGAGCCTGCTGTTTCACAAAAACAAATCAGCAGAGCAGCCAACATGAGCCTGAAGAAGCTGCAGTGCAATATAGTTATGTTGCCGCAATATATTTATTCTATATGCATTCACATGTTAATGCATAGAACAAAAAAAAATCACGGCATGTTTTGCAAGTACAGTAGGTGTTTTTTAAAGGCAAAATATGAAGAGAGTTTTCCTTACCTTGTATGATGGCAAGAAACACAAAATTCCTTGGCCAACTTTTTGGCACACTGAAAGCAGAAGTGCTCCCACCTCGTCTTGGAACTCAAAGGTCTCCGTATGCTGGAACGTGGCACACAGCTTCCGACCATTCGGGCCTGCTCCAATGGTGCCAACCCAAACCTTGTGTATTTCACATTTAAAAAGTTAATACTAAAGTAAGTGACACAAAACGTGCTAAATTATGTTACGCTAAACAATGAAATGTCAAAGACAGATTAAAATACTGAGACGTCTCTCTGAGCAAAAGAGTCCTGGCACTTAAAACTTCAGAAGAGCACAGTAAGTGAGACAAAATTGAATTATCAAACAGCACAGCGTTACATTTTCAAACGGAGGGGGTACATTTGAAGATTTACTTTACAATTGCTAATTCCAAGTACCAGCCTGGTCTGTACATTTTTTTTCATACTCACAGAATGCATCTGTCAGTATTATTATTTGCAAATTAGTTTTATTTCACAACGGCCAACATTATACCTCAAAGGAGGGAACAACTCTGCAAGTTTACCTGTGAGTTCCGGATAACATGATTTGCCTCCAGCTGAATAGAAAACTTCACACCAAGTTCAGAAGAAAATGAATCCATTGGAGAGAGAGTACCAGATGTCAGAACAATTGTTCTGACATCATTTAGGTCTGAAAAAGCCTAAGTTGGAGAGAGAAATGAAGGGATTCAGAAAACAGATGCAACCATCTACATGTATTTGCTATCATTCAAAATTAGTTCCTTCACACCCAGCTTACCACAGCAGGATTCAAGCACCAAAAATTAAGCATGTGGACTACAGTTTTATGTCGCAAATTCCTTTTATGTTTGGTCTTTGTAAAGAAAGCACTGCTATCTGAAACATCAGGTTGGTTTTCATTTGTCCAGGCATAAGTTTGTTGCAAAGCAACTCTGTAATCATCTGCAAACCTATGAAGAGGCATAGAAATATTAAAACTACAGTTAAGCAAACTGTAAGCATTAAGCTCACAAAAGGAAAGACAGTATGTTGCTAAAATGCCTTTAAAATTTGAATATAAAAAGTAATGTTACATGCTGTATTATCTGAAAACAGAAAAGCTGTGGACTGTGCAGGCTGTAAAGCCTTCACTAGAAGAAAGTAACGATGATCAGGCTAGAGCACCTCTCCTATGAGGAAAGTTTAAAGGAACTGGGCTTGTTTAGCTTAGAAAAGAGAAGGCTCCAGGGAGACCCTATTTGCAGTCTTCCAGTACTTGAAGGGAGCATTTAAACAGAAGGGGGAACACCTGTTTATGAGGGTTGACAGTGATGGGGCAAGGGGGAATGGTTTTAAACTAAAACAAGAGGTTTAGGTTAGAGATTAGGAGGAAGTTTTTCACACAGAGGGTGGTGACGCACTGGAACAGGTTGCCCAAGGAGGCTGTGGATGCCCCATCCCTGGAGGCATTCAAGGCCAGGCTGGATGTGGTAGCGGTTGGCGGCCCTGCATATGGCAGGGGGGTTGAAACCAGATGATTACTGTGGCCCTTTTCAACCCAGGCCATTCTATGATTCTATGATTCTAACTCTGCAAGAGATACAAAATTTCAAGAGTTGCCAATTCTCCTTTTGGATAAATAACGAAGCTTCATAGCAATTAATATTTTTAAATATAAGGTTTAAATCAGAAAGCATTAGTAACTGCTGGAATTAGTAGACAGAAGTCAAATAATAGATGTTATGTAGAAAAACAAAACCCATGCACATTTAACTTGGCAACGCAACAAGAAAATTCATCTCTAACCTTCAAACAAATTTCTTCAATATGTGAATTCATTCCCGAGTGAAACCAATATAATTTGGTAGTATTTAAATTAGTTTTCAATGAATCCTTCCCACATAAGTAAATTTCCCAAAGCTTTTTGAAATGTTAGTTTTTCCTCAGAGTCCAGACACTACAAAAAGTGTCGCACAAATGAAACAGACCGTTTGGCAATGCAGCTGAATTGAACACCACCGCCCCGCTCAGGCTACGTATTTACACTGACCTGCTGTTATCTTTAAAAAGATAGAAAAGAACCATGAATAACCCTTTCAGCACTATCTGAGTGGCAGAGCTCACGATAGGTATCTCGACAAGTTCCTCTTTACCAAACATGGATATTTTTTCTTCTTTTTCCAAGACAGCAGAAAGGTGTTTCTATGAGAAGCAAACAAATTCCACGTTAACGTTCTGATTTATCTTCTCAAAAGCTAAGTTAGTACAGACACAAGACAACCAGCACACTGCTTTAAAAGTTCACCTACAACACCTATAAAGTATGATTGAAGATAGCATTGGAAAGGAAAAGTAACAGAGCTTTTAATGTATTTGGCTTACACAAAAAGAAGGGATTGGGTTGAAAATACTCTAAGTACATTTCAACAGTCAATAAAAATTGCAGACAGATAGAACAGACAAAGCTATCAGTGACTAACTGGCTCAATTTAAGATAATTGTACATGATCAATTTTAACCTTTAAAACATGGATTTTCTGCAAGTTGCAGTAGCTCAAATGGATTACTCCTGGTTTTCATCACGTATAATTTTTAGACAGCAAAATGGTAGTAAAGTAACAGATGCATCAACATTCAGTTTACAGGTATTTTAAGATGCTTAATAACTCTGGTACTTATTTATATAACTTACAACATTACCTGTAAAACAGGAAAACTAATATTGGTTATTCCCATTTCGTGAAAATGGTTGAGCATTTCTTTTCCACTCCAGACCTTGCAGGAGGTTTCATACCCTGTTTCTACCAGCTGACTAGAGCTTTCCCGTAGCCAGCTATAAAAGAAAGAAATCAGAACCAATTTTAGCACCAACTTTGAAATACAATCCAAGTACCAAACAAATTGAACCTTGAATTGCACCACTCTTCTATGATGGCCATGATAAATACTTGACCACATTTTCCTTGTGCCAGCTGTTCTCTCTTGAAATGAGCTGCTCTTGATGCAACTCAATGACATGAGAGGAAAACTCGTCCCTATGCATTTATATTTTATTGTTATGTATTACTTTTACAATAAGGAAAAGAGATTAAAATCTGTTCTTATGATACAAGATGTCAGGCTAATTTGGGAAAGATTTCTGCTGTGCTTTTAAAGCCACTCATTACTCTAACTGATACAAGTCGGTTTGTCATCCTCTCAATTATAAACCTCCCTAAAAGAAATACATCTTGAGGCATGAAATGACCCCTTTTGGTATCTATACAGATGTTTGTAACTCTGCTAGTTTGAAAATTAAGTGAAATTATAACCATAGTAACAATACAATATAAGACAGAGATTTCTAAAACAGGACCTAAACATACACATCATCTCATTTGTGGCAGAGCTAAGATTTCCACTACCTAAATATGTCTTTCATCATCTCTGCACTATTACAAAGCTCTCCCCCTCTGTCTAGAAAAGCAGGCAGGCTCCTTCTTTCTCAGGAAATGCCGAAGCTGTCTGTCTCATCAACCAGCAGGAGGCATCAGAAAGACAGCTGTCATTTCTACAACAGTTCAAAATATGTATCTGTAAAATCAGTTAATCATTATCAAATAAAGCAACAAGGCTTAGTAACTGTTTCAGCTCCAGATTTCCTGTCCTGTCACTGCAAATCATCTGCTCAACAGAACAATTAAAAAACCTTCCTTTTTGCCAGGTTACAAAAAAAATCTCCATAAATACCACCAGAACAATCACTTCTTCAGCCATAATTTGCTTTATCTTGTTAAGGAATGATGATCACTAACACAGGCAGAAGTTCACCACTGTAATACTCAGCCCTAATTCCTCAAATGTAACATCAAAAAGACCTGGAACTAAAATTAGGAAGAGGCCAGCATGACAGAAACGAATAAATGGATAAAACATTTCAGGAAGTGTAAAACTTCTGTTTCCCTGTTCTAAACCTTAAACACCATCACATACTTTCAAAATGGTTATGCTATCAATGCAAATACACTTTCCTAATCCTATTAAAAAAAAAAAAAATCACTAAAAAGGGCAAATTCTAAAAAGAACAGCCATCCTACTAAATCTAACAGTAAAGCATTTATTTGAAATACCTGTTTATTTTAAATAAGTATTTATTTTCAGAGAAAAGCCATAAACATAAATAAAACCAGCTTCATTCTCAGATATCTACAGTACTGAAGTGGAAACCAGAGTACACATCTTTAGGAAAAGATGTATTATAGACTGCCTTCAGTTCAAACATGTTTACCCCTTCCCTTCCTACCAGAAAATCCTATTGTTGACACAGAACGACCAATTGAATGACTGATTGGTCCTCCATTGACCAACCAATTTGTCCTTTTAAACCTGCATCTCATCAGAAGAGTTTGCTAGCTTCCCTCCATTGCTGTATCCTCAAATTCCTCAGAAAGGTCATTTTAGCACCTCAGTGGCACTAGGCCCATTGCTTAAGTGCTGTCTGGAATGAGGGCCCAGGACCTTTCCAAGTGAAATAAGATTTTTCTAATTATCCATGCATTTGGCAAAGCCACCTCACTTTATGCAACAGCACATTACCAATTACTGGCCATTTACACCCAGTCTTCAGCTTTCCAACCCCTTTTCTTATTGTTGGCAGTTGCCAAGACAATCAACCTTCATTTTTCTGATAAGGTTAAAAGGCTTGGGGCAACCAAGTCTCCAACCTCTCTATTCCCATCTTGTACTAAAATATAGCATTTGAAATACCTAAAGTAGGAGAACTAACTTCTGCAGAAGAGAAAACCAGAAGTCGTTTCTTCAACACAAGCACTAACTCTCAGGACAGAGGACAGGATGAACTACTTGCTGCAGTGCTGCACAATGTATTCCACCAGCTGCTAATGCAACACAACAATGATTTGACATGCACTGCATCAGAGTTCAGGTCACTTCAAGGCCACATCGCTCAACTTTCCCAAGTTCCCACTCCACACAAAACATACCCTTGTGCCCTCTTGATTCTTCCCTTCTTCCCAAGCTTCTGCCCCTAGTCTACTGGTTTCTATTCCACTTCCTATCAAGATTTCCAGCTTCTGTTGAGGTTCCAACTTCCAATCCTCTGTGCTTTCTGGATTTTACATGCTTTTTTCCTTTTACTACCTTTTCCTTTATATGACCAACGGTAGAAACAAAGCAGGGGAGAGAACATTTTCTACTTTTTCAGCTTCTTTCTCCCTTAGTTATCAACTCTAGCTCCCAAAACCACACTCTCAGTCACTTCTATTTCTCTGTTCACTGAACTCCATGACATCTGTGTTCCTCCAACAAGGCAGGTGCTAACAGATTCAGCACATCCTTGGTTTCAATGTCAGTACAAAAGCAAATCATTAAAATCATTTTCTGCTGATATAACATACAGAGAAAGAATGATCAGTAACAGTGTGTGGACAACTTGTGCCTGGGAGTAATCAGAAAAAAGGACAGGGTATGCTTGTGCAAAGAGTTTGCTGACTGAATCCTCTAAAGACTTAGCAAGTATCTACTGCAGGTTTTCAGAGCTCTCACTCCACTGAAATTTGAGCCAAGTTTTGCAGGGAATACAAAGGGCATGATTGATAAATCCACTTTCAAATATGAAGAATCTACAACCAAATCATGAAGGGACTGAGATTCCTCCTAAAGCAGATGATGAACATTTTAAGAAAAAACAAAAGGAGCCTAAATGCTATTATCTAAATACTAATTGACATAAAGCAATTAAAAATTGTCTTACTTTGTCAGAGAGTAGCACACAGCCCGTAGGTGCTCGTGATCCTTTTGCCTGATGTTGTTATTGACCATGAAATCTAGCTCTTCTCGAGCAGCATTTAGTTGACTTTCTGTCACACTGTAGCTCACCGCCTCCCGGGCACTATCCTCAATATTATGGGCTTCATCCAGAATGACTACCTGGCCTTTCAAGTTAATATCCATCTTAAAAACAAACAAACAAACAAAAACAATGGTTATCTGGAGTAAAATGTGGTAATGAGAAATAGCTACTAACAGGATTCTGTTCAAAACTGGTCTCCATGAGCCCAACAAGTGACCGATTAGCTAAGCTACAGGAACAAAGGAAACACTACCTGTAATACAGGAACAACCGTTAGAAAGGAAAAAAAAAGAAAGGATAAAAACATTTAATCCAGGAGTTATTTGTAGATTATATTTGGATACAAATAGGATTTCAGTTGATCATGACCACTGAACATTACAGTTTGTTTGTTGTTTTTTTTTAACTTCACTTATTTCAGTGACCCTCTTACAAATATACTTACACTCTCCCGTATTTGTGGGTCTAGGAGATAATTATAAGGACAAAACACAATGTCAGCCCCCACCATGAGTTCTCTGGCTGCAAAGTATGGACAGGCACGAAGCTTCTTTCCCAGGCTCACTAGATCCTCAATGTCCCAAGCCTGGTACGTGTTATGTGCAGAATGCAGGGCATAGTGTTCACTGAGTTTATGAACACCATGATAGTAAAGGCAGGACTTGCCCTAAAAGCAAATGAGTACAGAACATTACAGGCTGCAAAAGTAACAAAAACAAGCAAGCATAAAAACCTCAGAGTCGTTACATACATTTGACTTTATTTCCTAAAAACATTTCTAACAGTTATGGGTTTTTTTTGTTAAGGGCAACAATGAAAAGCACATCTTGAAGAGCTTAACATGGCCAGATTTGTGGTTAATTCAATAAACAAAGGGTACTTTGCATTTATGTATACAATGCAAGAAATTAAGTGCTTACAAAGGTAAAGACAGCTACTTTATTCTACACACTGTAGGCAACATTATCAAAGCCTACAAATGCAGGCCACCAAAATATAGTGTGGAGGTACCAGCCTTCAATGTGTATCTTCATAATTTAAAGGAAAAAATTCTTAACAGAACCGTTGAAATTATAACTATGCTCACAAATAGGATGAGCAATAAAGATTATTTCTTAGTGTATGTTTTTCAACATAGAAAACGTTGATACATGCTGTCAGTCAATTAAAATGCAATTTTACCTTAACCAACATAGCATGAAGAAATAAAAACCCAAAACTTAAGTACCTTTCACTAGAATACGCTTATAGTCATATGCCCAAAATTACTCACATGCTTTCCTTCCAGTAATTCTACACACAGTTCATTCCTGTTACTACTACTACTGGACACCACTGGATGAATACAGGTATAATCCCGGCTAGAGAGAATTGTCATAGGGACACCAGAATACGCTGTCCTCTTCAGCTCCCTGGTAATCTGAGCAATTTGTTTGTGTGTTCGTGTTCCAAAAAATATTTTGGGAATGAATGTTTGATCTCCATTTGCTTTCTTCTTTGTGTTACCAGCATCTTTACGAGTTTCTTTTCCAGAGGAACAGGAACACTCCGTGCAAGGGCTGAAAAGCTGTAACCCAAACCAAGAAAAATTAGCAAAATCCCACTGCAAGATGAACAAGCCAAATCATTTATGGTCTATTTAGAAACTGCCCTGTGGGATAGTTCAAGATATCCTGTTAAATCATCACACTGGCCTCTCAACGTTAAGAAATGTTAAAGAACACATCCTCTCATGACTGAAAATTCTCATGACTGACTTTCTGCAATCACCATGTTCAACTTCATCAGAACCTGATCAGAGAGAAAACTGCTGCTCCCACAGAGTATGTACACGGGTAAGACACATGAACAGCATAAAGGAACTTCTGACATTTAAACTTGAGCAGAAGGATACTACTGTCACAAAACAAGAAGCATCCAGCAACTTAATGGAAGAAAACTTTGGGGAAATGACACCTAAATGGAAATACTGAGAGCACTTTTCCTTAGAGCATGCAAAAGGAATCCAGACAGTTTAATGAAATCAGCAGAAAAAAATACCAGACTACCTCACATAGACTAAATTAGGAACAAATTTGATGTGCTACTATGTGAAAGGCCTACCAGTAACTATGAAAAAGACAAAACGAATAATTCTAAGCAAAACCCACAAAGTTTTGTTAAAAGCATTTTTTTCTTCTTGAGAAGAGCCATCTTTTTCATGTCTGTCATAATACAAGATACTGGACCAACTGTCTCCAAACTGTAACAATTATCATCAAAAGAAGCACAGAAAACAAGAAACTCATGAGTAACAGTGTCTACGTACAGCTCCCATAAAAATAATGAACTCCTCTAGTGCACAAGGATTTGTATTTGGTTTTCAGCTTGATAGTGCAAGTACCAACATGTAGCTGCCAGCTCCAATATTCCTCCCTCCCTTTTTAATTGTAATCAGTAAGATTATCCATTACAAATAAATGCTAGTCATGCTGTGTGTTACACCACAACTGCGGATCAAGCTGTCTTTTAGCCTCCACTCTGAGGCAAAGCAAGTTCACATTACCCTCAGCCCCACTCAGCCTTGTCCACCATTAAATATTACAATACATGATAGGATGCATGTAAATGTAACCCTTCTGGGGCTGTCACTCACTGGGATAAAAGGTTCACTGATGTGCCAAATAAACAGGCCTTCAAAGCAGATACAGTTACACCCATGCTGGAATTGTTACATTCCCCTCTCAGGTTGCCAGTAAGGGCAGATTTCATTACCCTGTGCTGCCACATTAAATAGCCAGTTCCAAATATCCTGCCTTCGATATTGAATAATTACTTATTCACCGAAAGGATAAAAAGAAGAGTTATGAATGGGGCTCTTGTCAACAGCAGGGCAGGAAACAGCTGACATGTGGTGTATGTTACATATGTGGCAATGCTCAACTCTGTTTGTACTCACACAGAGAGCTGCAAATTGCACCTTGATATTTCTGTTTTGCTCTTTGAAGCAGCATGGACATGCTGACAATTAATGCATCAGAAGCAGTTTGCCTACTCGATGAATGCACTTGGCTTTTCGATTCAATTCCAGTTGATTTGCAGAATTCAAAGATGATACAGCTATCACTAACACTTGATGCCAGTGCTAAGCTCCACATTTAGTTTATGAAATAAATGTAATAGAAAAATATTATGACAAATCAAGCATCCATTTTGTAACAGTTGTTCTAACAATGGAAAAATGCAGCTCAGAAATATATAGAAATACACGTGCACACAAGGAGAAATAGATGTGGGAATGTATAAATCATTAAGAAAATAGAAAACTATTTCACTGTGGCCACCGGCTTTAAAACTAATGCTGCCTTCAGCTGTTTGAATCTGGGATAGATTTTTAGAGAGAGAAAAAGCATAAAACCTTCTGCACTTCTTCATCAGTAACATCCACTGGCAGACGTTTGAGATCAGATACCAGCTATATGGACCTGGGGCAATCCAGCTTGTTTTGCCTTCTGTCAGCAGGCAGATAAAGCTGCCTATCACATCAATATTTATACAGCAAAAACGTCAAAGTCAGATTAATAAAAGAATAATCAAGTCCGCCAACCTGTCCTACGTGTAAAAAGGAGCTAAACAAACACCAAGGCTGTGATCTGTGAAACACAAAGAGATAAGAGGAGTTCTTCATATCTGCATCTACATTTCCCAGTTACAAAGGCATCTAGATGATAAAACAGCGAACACTGCTTGTGTGAAATATCACACAAGCACAGTCTAGTAAGATATCAGCAGCGACATTACAGAGCTTTTCAACTCTTCCTTTATGAGCCTCAGAAAGCACAGCACCCTGAGGCTGCTGCAGCCCCTTGATTAAGGCACACAAAGCAGCTGTTTATCCTCTGCAGTAACCAGCAGGTGAACCCAGTTCAATATTTATCACAGGCTTTCACAGATCACTGCTAACCAAGCAAACGTTTTAATTAAGCTGGAACTTGCTTCAAAGAGCTCATTCAAAACGTCAGTCAGCAGGTAAGGGATCAGATACGGTGTCAGGTGAGAGCGTGTAACACAAATCCACAACTTTCTTCATCCCATTGCGGTAAATTAGTCTATTCTGGAGTCCAGACCCTGATTGTAACAGGCTGCCAGTCTCCTGGAATGTGTAACAGAAGTCACTCAAACTCCATTGTGAAGGTTGTAAGCAATATGTTCGACTGCAATAGGCTAGCACATTAAGACAGATTCTTTTCACAGCTGTTTCTTGATACCCCAAGTGTTTGTTACACTACTCTCCATTTACTGTTTACTTTTTTTTTTTTTTTTTTAAACCAAGTATAAATGGGGATTCCTTAACCCAGCTGCCCCAGTTTCTCAGACCAAATGTTTTCATAGAAGAAATAAAGAGAGCAGCGTAAGGGTATGATTTCTCAGATGAAGCTCCTGGAGGACTGCCCCCCTCAGCTAGGCACACAGCAGTGGGCACCTGGCTGTGGGTCCTGCAGGTGCACAGCAGCCCACCCTGCCTCTGCTCAGCTATGAAACAGAAACCTGACGTAGAGAAAAGGAGCTGGTTTTGCTTGGCTCCTTTGCCATTTAGCAAGTACCAGGCAACAGCGTTCAACCAATGTGCACACTTGTACGCAAAGCAGATCTAACAATCAAATAAGAGAAGCCTTTTTTATTTGAAAATCAACAGCACACTCTGCTGGCCTTTGTATTTCAGAGTGCCGATTGAAGTTCAGGGGCACAAAGCTTTTCATATCCTACTCAAAAATCCATGGAGCTTCCCAGAACTCATGAAAATCACATCAAAAGACCCAGAGAACAGCTCCCACTCAGGATAAGACTCAGCTCCCACTCTCTCAAAGTGAGACTAAAGCTTTTAGCTTCTTCTGCATTTACAAAAGCAGAGCACATTGGAAAGCAGCTCGTGAAGTGAAAACAAATGGAAAGTAAAACAAATGCTACATGGAGTCACACAAAGGACCAAGTCAAAATCATTTTAGAAAACTGCCCTCGAAGTAATAATGGCAGCATAAGAGCTGTTACCACATTACTTACTGTTTGGGGAGATGTGTTTTTCACACTTTTTTCAGAGTGAACAATCAGCTCCCCGTTTTTTCTCTGATTATAAACTTCTAGAGCATCAACCAGCTGCACCTCTTTTGAAAAGCAGTGACGTTTTCTAACCTGTTGGGGTGAAAAAGAGGCATCATGATGAAAGCTATTACAGAAATACTGCACTCCCCGCTGTAGGCTTGTGAGATCTACACTTGCAAGGATACAGTACATAGTTCTAATAATGTATTATTTGTATTTTTAAAATATATTTGCAAGAGCACTCAACTCTAAAACCTCACACTTCTTCCACTTCATATTACGTATCTACTAATGATAAAAACACTTTGAGGATATGGTGTGTTTAAACACGCAAGAAATCATTTAGGACATGGTATTCTTCATAACATAATGCAACAACAGGCTCTTGTTACAACAAGAATGAACAAAATCTGTCCACCGAAATCACAGCCATGCCAAGGATTCACTGCCTTTCTCTGAAACATTGACTGGTACTTGACAGCCGTTGAGAGCTGCACCTGGATAGCTGCACTGCCAATGAACTCTGCTCACCTGCTGCTCTGTTTCTAAAGGTCGAATCCTCTTCCTGTCTACTTGAAAATCATCACTCTCGGTTCCACCGACCGATGCCCTTTTTTTGGCAGACAGTTTTGAAGCTAGGGTATTGCTTTCCTTGCATTCTATAAAAATTAAAAGGAAATAATAATTACAAAAAGCACGTCCGCTACTAGAAATGCATTAAGCAAGGGCAACACTTTAAATATATACTTTATTACAAATATGGTTAAGACACAACATAGCGGGATTTCTACCTAACCACATCCACGCAGGGCAGAATAACAGTACTCTGCTATTAGGATGGCAAAAAAATCCCTGACTTGAAAGCATGAGATCTGACATCCATGGCAATGCCTTTTAGTGCTAGAACAGCTTTTTATCCTCTTTTCAAAATTACCTGTGTCTGTTTTTTGGCCTCCAGTTTTTACAGAGCCTCCTGTTTCATAATTAGAACATGCAGCACCACGACTCGCCCCTGCAGCCGCCTCGCTGCTCTCGGATCGGGAGTGACACACACAGCCACACGGCGCTGAGGCTGCTGGCTCCCTGTCCTTTTCACATGATGATTTGGGCAGTGATTTCTCTAAGGAAGATAAAGGACGCAGCTGTTTGACTTCAGAAAACCAATTCAGGCTTGTAGACAAGAACTAGACTTTCATAACAGTTAAGATGAAAGGCTTCGCGTAGGTACCAGTTATAAAACTCACGTCTCCCTACATGCCACACAACCTGAACAAGCTGTCATCACTCATTCAAGATCTGCAGAGCAAAGAAACTGTAACAACCCGCACAGCAGAAAAAAAAAGAACAACCAACCAACCTTCTTCTGCAATTCAATCTGCGTAACTGCAAACCACAAGTATTTTCCTTTTAAGTCCAAAAGCCATATAATTCCCATATGATAACAGACAGCTAAATCCACTTTAACATGGAAGTTATTTTGCTCAGTGCTACTGGCCATTACTCTTGTGTTTGCCTAATGCTACACTGCCAAGGAGGCAATACATGTAACCACGGATGGAGCCCTAGCTGGACTCCTAATACCAAATATTTAAGGACTGAAAAGCAACAAGAGCAATTCATTCCAATATATTTTGGTAATTAAAAGCTATGCAGACAGATGTTACAAAGACTTACCATACAGAGACTGCTGCCATGATAATGCAGAACAAAGCAATGCCAAGCTTTTGCCACTTCCTGTGGGGCTCTCCAACAAGCAATGCTGCCTGTTATTTAAGCCCTTAACAATCTTTAAGGAGAATAACAAAACTAGAATTATTAGGGGGAAAAAAAATTCTCAGAAAGGTGAAAACTTACTGAAATAGTATCGTTTTGTTTAAAAGATATGTTTTGTTAAATCACTCTCTCCTTATCTATTTGCAGAGCTACATAAAGTCTAGATTAGAACGCATGCGTATAACAAGCACATACATTAGGAATTTACTTCTTAGCATGAATGCTGACAGATCCCAAAGTGCACTTCAACATTCCATACACGGGGCCAGGTATCATTGCACAGCACAAAATACGGTAAGGTCTGTTATGAGTGAAATTCTCGAGATGCTGGAGGCTCCGAAATAAATACATTACTTTTCTACAGGCTGATGGGTACTGAAAGCTGTAAGCTGTTTGCTCAGCAGACGGTCACACAAATTCTACTTACAGCATTCATCATAGCAAGCTGCGACGGATAAGCTTTGCAAGGGAACATAATCTTCACTCCCCCAATAGTATATTGAGACACGTCAGAAGACATTGCTGCTTTTCCCTGTTTATTTCTGGTTTATTAACTGCAGTAAAAAACAGAATCAAGTCAACATTGCTAACAAGGAAAGCTTAAAACAAATGACAGCAAACAAAACCAAGCAGGAAAAGAGCTGAAAGCTCTGGATATTAGCAAAACTGGCATACAGGAATTTATACTTTGTGTCTTCTGTTCTGGCTTACTTGTAACAATGAACAAGTTGCCGCCATCTAAGAAAAGCACTATGAATTAAATGCACGCATCATTTTAGAGTCCATTTCTCAAACTGAATGTTTCTGAGATAACAACCTCGGTCTCCATGGGAAGGAAGGCAGAGGTATTTTAGGAGATTGAAATAATTACTAAAAAGAAAATTAAATACATCCTTCTTTAAAAAAAATCAGTTTTTCAGGCCCATTAGCTTGAACTTAAACACGTTGTAATCTATAGTGACACAAGTGGCAAGCCTGCAGTGCTTGTTTCATAGCTACAGGAAGGTAGCAGTGGTAGCACTAACTGGGCACTGATGTTAAAAAGGAGATGTTTTAAACCAATAACATTTTTACATTAACGGTTACCCAGGGGTAAATGGGCTGACATTGATTTTGCTGTTCTGCTTGCATTACCTTGCATTTCCCTCACTCAGAATGATAATGGAAAGCCTGCTTCATATCATGCTGAGGCTTTGAATTAAAGATACTGGGGAAAATATATATATACATATGCATATGGGAGAAAA
Organism: Excalfactoria chinensis; assembly: GCF_039878825.1. Lineage (NCBI taxonomy): Eukaryota > Metazoa > Chordata > Aves > Galliformes > Phasianidae > Excalfactoria > Excalfactoria chinensis. Next base: position 6,393,768 of record NC_092843.1, on the reverse strand, counting down.
AATAAAATAAAATAAAGACTTATTTTTAAAAGATATAAATCTATCTTTTTCGGTATGTGCAAACCAAGAGCCTGATATATGAACTGCGTCCTCAGCTGACTTTTAAGGAGGGAATGCAGACGTCAGAACAGCACCAGCACACGGCACGACTCCTCACCATCAGCTCCCAGCCACACAGCGAAGCCCTGCCGGAAGGGGGTCGCTATTTGCAGTCACCCCCTCCTCCCAAAACGTAACCGCAGCCGCCGAGGGGCTTTGCACTATAACACTCGAGGGGTCTTCCCCAGCGATCAGCTCGGAACCGAGTTTATGCGATTTGTGACAACGAACACGGCACCTGGGCGTTTCTTTCATCTAAGAGGCCCCCTCAGAAATACACCCCGCGGCCTCTTCCGAGTCCGTACCCCTCAGGGCCGCGCTCCGCCCCGCACAGAGCGACGAGCGGCTCCGCGCGGCCGCTCACCTGAGGCGACTGCTCCGTCAGCGTCCGACCTTCCCGCCTCCCGCGCGGCCTCGGCACCGCCCGCCAATCAGCTGACAGGAAAGGACGCGGAGCCACCAATCAGCAAGCCATATACTAAACAGCGCCCGTTCCACCCTTAGAGCCAATCGTGGAGGACCTTGCTGACTTCCGCGTTGTACTCGTTGCTACGCAACCAGGCAACGCGCCCCTACTGATACCAAATTCACCTCAATAATTGGCGCAGCTCCGAACCGTTCCCGCATCATCCACTTTTTCTTTCTAAAATTCTTTATTTAAATACCGCATAGAAAATCCAACGTAATAAGGAAAAAAAAATATACATATTTACATACATTACATGACCCAAAAAATACACTCAGCGGCCAATGGGTGTTACCACACGGTTACACACTCAAACCATCCTGGAATGGAAATGGGAACTCAGCATTAACCTCCCAGTTAACATCTAACAGAGGTTAAAGGCAGCTATTATGAAGGACCTCCTCCAGCCACACTAAGGATCAGAGCATTATTGCTGCAATAGGAACTGATTTTAACTTAAAAAGCAGCATTTTACTTCATGAGGGATGCTGAATGTTGTCACTTCGTAATCCATTAAAGATAGGTTGCCAAGCTTAGCAAATCGAGAACATCCAGTTCTGGCCGATAATTTCTGTCTTTGCTGCCTCGCACCAGAGCTTGTGCAACCTTGGAAGAAAATTGCCCCATAAAGCTCTTCTGCAATGCCACAATACATCCATCAAGGCCAAATCCCACAGCCGTCAATGAAAGCTCATACACACACACAGATCCGGCCTTCCCCTTCTCTGAGCTGTGACTGCTGAGGTCTGGCTGAAGTCTGTCAACCTTCTCACTGCTGTGACTCCAGTCACAGTCACCTCCAACGCTCATTTAGTCTCATCCCGATGATGACTTCAGTTATCTAAACAATCGTAACAACATTCTCATCTCTTTTAAACTGAGATTTAAAGATACCGAACAATCCGTGCTGCAGTTCAGTTTGTACTGCTACGCTAGGAGGTTTTTGCTTCTGTTTTCATTTAGTTTGTCTGTTTAAGAAACTTCAAGGCCACTTTCAAGGCCGGCTGATCTTTCAATTCATCCATTTTGAAGCCACTGGCCTCAAATTGTCAGCAGTTTATAGGCCAGTTCATCTTAGTCCCATGACTAATTCACACTTTGACCAATGATTCAAAAGGCAAATGGTTAAAGCTTCTTCTTAGTCATCAACATGATGGTGCGAGATATTTACATCACTTTTCAAGTGTTCCTTGGAAGGTTTTATTCCATCTTGCTCTACAAGGCTCTGAAACAGTAGTTCAATTCAAGTTTTAGTAAAGCTCTCCAATCTCTAACTTTTCTTACTCATCATTTTGCTCAACAAATGAAGTCCTCACCTCACAGTGTTACAAAACCCATCGTGGGTGTGTTGCTGTATCAAATCAGAAACAAAGCACACCTGAAAAATCATGCCTACTTTCACTAGAAATGATTTACCAAGCAAAACAAGTCCCTTTGAAGTATCCAACAAGGTTCAGCCGTAACTGAATCCGACGAATGAAAAACACAGACTTGTGCTTCAATCCACTTTGGTGGCTCTCTCCAAATCCAGACACCATAGGCCATGGAACTACCTACAGTACAATTTCATTTGCATTCTTCCTAAACTCCACTTACACTCATGTTAATTATTTCAATTATAGTACTCTCAACACACTGGCATAACTGAACATCGGGGTCCACGCTTGTAATGTCCCTTGAACAACTTTTGTAAGGCGAATCTTTACAAAGTCCCGACACTTCATTTGGTCTCTCCTTTAGTTGCTGGAGACCTAAAAAGAATTGTTAGAAAAACAAAGTACATATAAATAAATAGTTATATTACATCTATAACACCATGAAATTACTTGTGAAATACAAGCTGTCTTACTTACGTGTAATTATTGGGTCAAAGTCTCTTGTCTGTGTAGCAACATCAGAGGCACAAACTTGCCCTATCTGTATCAGCAGAGACATAATATCCTCATACAAAGGAGGGAAGGCTTGACAGAATGACACCAAACAAGGCAGGGTTGGCATGAAAAAGGCATAGCGCTTCGACTGGGTTAAAACTATGGAGTAAAAGGGAATAGTTAAGTAAAAAGGAACTATTACCAAAATCTAGTCAAGAATTGTTGTTTTGCGGCCTTTACAGGTACAATTAACTTGTTTGCATTTTGGTACAACCGTACTTGACAAATCTAACTTCCACAGCAATGCATTCAGGTGTTGCAGGACAGCTCACCTGTGAGTAGGGTTCCCATCACATTGATGGCCAAACGAGCCACACTGAGAGATTTCGGTAGAGCATACTGAATGCACAAAAACGAAAGTAACTGGATGGCAAATATCTGTTAAGTAGGTGAAAGGCAAACAAGAAATAAACAGTGAGTTATACATTGCTTTGCAATTATGATCCTAAGCTCTTCACATAACTTAGGAGTTAGTAAATATTCTCCGTTTCACAATAAGGAAAAGAAGCCTTAAGAACAGTTATTGCAAAATTTTTCTGCTGACGTTAAAAAAAGCACAACACAGATGTTTAACATTAGTCAGGCATCAGTTAGGCTTTCAGAATCTCCCTCATAGACACAGTTTGTTCCAACATCTCAATGAGCAACAAAGGGACAAACAATTTACAGTGTAATCCTTGTAAAAGCTGTTAAATATCCCATGTGTTCTAGCTTAAACTTCAGCTGAACACCATCTCATGAGCAGTATTTAAAAGGGATTAAATAAAAGCAAACAAGAAATTTGTTTAACACAGAAAACAGAGGAATCTTTAGCTCCCAAATATCCGGCTACCTAGGACTAGACAAATATCTAATCTCCCCATGTCACACTACACCAAATAAACATCTATCATTGCTTTAGGAAGAACTAATCAACAACCTTTTGCTGTTGTTCTTCACAACCATCACAAGAAGACCTTTCAAAAACAAAAAAAAAATCTGACTCTTCCTTTGTTGAGCTTCAGTTAAGAAACAGTAGTAACATTCCCTGGGGAAAAGACGACTTGGTAGTTAAACCTTTCACAAGGAAAGACAAAACTTTGATCTTCAGGCTGCTCCATCTGCTCTACAAAAGAATCTCTGAAAAAAAACCTTTTCAATACCTGAACGCTCACGCAAGCTCCTCTTGCGATCAAGTATCAGCTAAAAAACTAAGCAGGCAAAACTTCTGCCAACTGTTAGATGTACAATATGAAAAATGCAAGCCGCTACTGAAAGAGCTTTTATATTCACGTTCTTAGAGGCAATAATGAAATTCATGAGCATCTGCAAAACAAACGTACAGAGCGATGCTGCAGAAGACCCAGATTTGGTGGCAGGGCCTTTAATTCAAGGTAAATATGCTACAGATACTATGTTAATATACTGGGCAGGTTAGAGCAAGTGATCTTTTTCTTTTCTCCCCCTAACCAATACTGCATTGTGGTTAACTACATACAGTGATTCTCTGACTAGCTGACTGCACAGTACCTGTTTTTCAAGTTCAGGCTGGGCAATGAGCTCAGGTATGAAATCCAGACAGATGTGCATCGATGGAATCCCTGCCACTGTCAGTGCCAGCAGTTCACATGGATAACCCTGCCGGAGTAAGGAAAGAAAGCAGACAAACCAAAGGTGTTTTCAAAATTGCTTCAATGCTTTTTTCTAAACAAATATACACTTTCAACTTTCTTTTGTTCAGAACGACTAGCAACAGGCCTGCACCTCTAAGGCAACTTGAGGGAGGCTGGGTGAATCTATTCTTTATCCACAGGATTCCAATATTTATTATTTGCATATAAGCTGCCCCTTGGCTCCCCAAACTCGACCAGGCTGCAGTGACCCTTTCCTTTGTGTCTTTGCCCTGTGTTCCAGACACCACTATAGGCTCTAACTTGCTTATTTCACAACAGAAACATTAAGACTTTTCCAGACACTTAATCAATTCCAGGTTGAGGCAAATTAGCTGCTTTTAAAGAGACTGCCATTTGGCAACGCACAATTTAACACACACCAAAAAACATACTTATATTTAAAGAATCACTAAGCTTCCTAGGCTTCCTTTTTTGAAAGCCTACAGTTGCCCTGACAGGGGCATTCTTTATCCTTCAACCCCAAAGAGATTAAGTGTGCCCTAACAAAAATGAAAGATAAGAGGTTTACGTTTGAAACCAAACTATGCTTTTTGAATCATGGATAGATGAACTTAAGACCACTGCCAGAAAAAAAAAAGCCCACACAATATGTGGAACAAGTAATTAAAAGATGTGCATGCCAGTTTTCCTTGGCCTAGAATGGACACGCCATTTCAGTATGTAACAGGGCAAAGGCACAATCAAAGCATGTGTTTAATGATGAGGAACAGACATGGCTTTGCTGCTCCCCTCTCAGCTACAACAGCGAGCGAAAGCACTGAAATTTGGAGGGAATGTGGTTACTTCAAAGTTGGAAGGACCCAACATCCTCTGAACGCTTTTGTTTGGCTCTTTCCTAACCAGAAGGAAAAATAAAAAGCCATGAAAGAACTAAAATAATGCAAACCAGACCTGGAAATGAACCAGCTTTACTATGTTGGGGTCAGCTATATACATCTGATGCAGCAGACAGCAGATCAGACACTGGACCTCTCGAAGGTTACACAGCAGGCTATCTTCTTCTTCCTCTAGATCTGAACTCTTAGGAGCCGTGGTGCTCTGAACACTCTTTAGCAAACTGTAGGTACTATTGCTCTGGGTTTTCTCTTCTTCTGTTGGTAAGCAGATCTCTAAAAGAATCTGCACGGCAGCGCTGTCCTGTGAAGAAAAGCAGCAGGAAAACATAAATAATAGAGAAACAAACAAGCCACAAAATAAAATACGAAATAATGACAATTGTAGAAACTAAAGGCAATTAGATTGCTGCAATTTCTGGCTATTGAACTGATTTTCTATAGAGAAAAACAAAAACCAAGAAACAACAGATCAGGAAATATAAATCCCATCAAACATTAAAACGTTACCTGAACAAAAGCTTAAATCCAGAACATTGACATCATCACAGATCAGAGCAGTCATTTCACGGGAGTCAAGTCTTATTTCAAAATATACCTTCCACGCTCCACAGCACCCAGCTCAAACACAATACGCATATGCCATACAATCCACAGCATTCAGAGGAGACTACGATACTCATTTAAATATAAAAGCTTCTATCAACCAAAAAACCATTCTCTAAGACACACTGTGTGTGACATTCTGCCAGACAAAGGTAAGGATGTTTGTGAAACACTGTTAGACCAGCACTCCCCATGAAGTATTTAACAATCTGAAGGCAGAGACTGCAGCTTCTTTTAACAACTAACTGAAACAAAACAACCTATTAGCTCTCCTGGTTTTCCTATTTTTCATTTTCTATTTCTGTATTCCTGCTTTACCATTTTCTTTCTTTGTGCCATTGACTAACCGCTCTTTTTCTTTACCTGAGCAGCAAGCAATGCATTTTTCAACTCCTCCCTTGTAACTTCTGGAGTTTCCGGCCCCATGGCGTTGTTCTGGGATGGCCTCATGTCTTGCTCTGCTGTTTCTTTCAGGTGAGCATTGAGGTAAGCTTTTGAAGCAAGAAGATATCCATTCAACATGTGCAAAGTAATATCCATCAGAGGAGGGCTCCTGGCATGAGAACACATCAAATGAAGCCTTTTCAGCAGGCAGAACAGTAAGACAGGAATAGCAAAACCAAGCCGAAAGAACACAAAGATGCACTTGGCTGTACTTTAGCTCATACTAAAGCTATTTACCCTACTGCTGCAGGATACTGAAGGTTACAAGCCCTTCTGCTGCCCTGCCATTTAGTCCCACTTCTGTCATGTCTGTGCTCTACAAAAACAATGAAGACACTAATTCTTGATGAACAGGAAACTGGAACAGAATCTGCAGTAGCGTATTAAGCAGTGAACCAATGATCTGAATGATGGAGAAAGAACAAGCTCCACAAAACTGCTCCCACAATACTAAGACAACAGCTTGCAAATCATGTTGCACTACTGATCTCTCTCACAGTATTAGGAATGTGAGATTGTCCATTTTCATCCAAGGCTGAAGGGACGTACAGGTAAACATTTCATCTGTGGGTTGGCTTTAAAGATGACTCTAACAGAGGCGTGATGTCCAGCAGTTACAGCTGAATGAAAACTGGATTAACAGTTCAGTTGCTAAAAGGCAAGGAGGTACAGACACACACAAACAAGAATGTGATGGACACAGAGAGATAACTGCCACTCATTTGTTACTAACAGCAGGGTAGTGAAAAAAATAGAATTAATTCAAACAAAGAGTAAAAAGGGACAAATTAAAGCATAACTGATGGAAGACGTGAAAAAGGATACAGAAAGGAGAAAAGCTGAAGGCTGAAGTACTGCTAAAATAATTAACCATAAGCTTTATAGAATAACAAACCCAATTTTCATCAGTGCTGTGAAAAACCAAAGTTACAATGTACGAATTCTGGCTTAAATGTTTTGCATTATTTATTTCAAGTTCTCCTTAAAAGCTGCTCTGTTGCCATCAGTTACGATCATTTCCACTACTAAAATTCTCAGCTGCTTCTTCTGCATCAAAGTCATCACTCAGTTTTACACATTCTCCTCTGTCACCACGACAGCTACTGGAACACATTTCTGAGTGCTGCTTAAAGAGTCGGTCGAGAAATGAAGCAAATCTACCTTTGTTACGTACACCAAACACCCTCTGGCAGAAACCATCACCCAAAAAGATGCAACATCTACAGGCCCATAAAGGGTGCAAGGAGACATGTGTGAAGAGGCAGGATGTTGCAGTGACAACCCCCCCCACCATGTGGCAGCAGCCATTTTAAGCATATTGCAAGATCTACAACAAATTCACACACGAGTATCTAAAATGGATGATCTATGTGTAAACCCCAGAGCTTCCAGAACAGATCTACGTGTAAGATTAACAAGACACTCGGCTGGATGGTAAGACAAGCCCAAGCAGCACACATGGTTCACTCGGTCCTCAGACCAACAAGTTCAGCACAAAACCACGGTGCACCCAAAGCTGGAACTTAGCAGCTCACGTGACAAGTCTGAAAATATGTTGTGAAATACTGGAAGTTTTGGGGTTTTTTCTTTTAAATCAGACACCTCAGGGCATAAAAACTGATGGAGCTGCTTACCTATGAACTCTCTGATCACACCTCAGCACAATCAAAGGATCAATCATCAGATCGTTCTGGGTGTACTTCTGCTGTCGGACTATTTTCACCGAAGGCTGCAGAGCGTTAACGGTCATCACCCACAACCTAAAATGAGATTATTTGTAAGATTTTCTTAAATACAGAGAGAGCAAAAGGCTCACATAAGCATCCAGGTACTCACTACAGTCAGCTGTATTTTTCTGCTCCCTGACAGGCCTACAAAACCCACACCGCATCTGCAGATATTGAAGTTAACTGTGATAAAGTTAACTTACATTCAGAGCAGAAACACGGCACTCTGTTCTCACTGCAGCGGTGTTTCCGCTTCCTCAAGAAAGGCAAATTCTTACTAGAGTGAGTTCCTACTTTAGAAAACAATCTTTCTACACTGTAAGCAAATGAGAGACTTCCTTACTCCTGAAAACAAGAACCAATTTCCTCTTCAAGACAAACAGTTAAACACTTTAACAAAGCAAAAAGGAATGCAACCCCAGCGGATCCTATTCAGTCACAAACTGCACTTCCTCAGACAAAGGAATTATTACTTTTAGAACAAAAAGTGGCATTCCACCTCTATCAGCACTAACAGCATCTCAAGCCTACCTTCTTGGCATCACAGTGTTAAGAACCATCCATAGTTTGTTGACTGTCTGAAGAATCCTCCGTGGGACTCCAGCATTCAGCAAGCAATTCATATTTGATGTCAATACTTCTGCATATGGGATCAATTCACCAGCCGAGAGAAGTGTTAAGTGTTCTAAAATCTGCATCAGCTGGGTATGATTTCCAGGCAGCATGGAAAATGCTGTAAAAGAAAGAGAATGGGATCGCAGTGAAACTGTACTTCTAACATCTTCTCTGACTTTGTGACCTGAAGACTCATACATTAACAAGGCTGCAGCAGAACATCCTCGTTACACAAATGCAGTATTATGGTCAGACCAATTGAATGACGACACACCTCAAAACCCCTCACATTCTACCCATTTGGAAAGAACACTGCACGGTGCAGCTGTTACCTTCCTGGAGCTGGTTGGGAGAATGATTCTTTGCGATGGTTGTGAGAAGCATCCTCCTCAGTAAGGCATCAGTGCCCGTGATCTGCTCCTCGCAGATCCAGTCTTCCACAATGCAGAGGTGTGGATAGTTAGTTGCAAGAAGGCGTAACAGTGCAGAGTGCAAACCTGTAAGAGCATCAGGGAAGTACACAGCTTTGATTTAAATAGCTCCATTACTCACCTGAACATAATTCTGCCTATTGTTTCAACAAGAGACCTTAACAGGCACTGCTGAGCATTGCAATGAGCTTTGCACATTTACTGCCTGAAGTTCTACCTCCAACAGAAAGGAAAAGTTCTATTTAGGAGACATGAGAGGACCCTACAGTAACACTTCAATTCAGCCTGAATAAAAACTTAATCCTGAGGTCATTTCTACTTTAAAAACGAGTTCCTTACTCTTTAAATTTACCTCTCATCTCACTAGTTACTACTGATGTTTCAAAGGAAGCAGAAAGGCAAGCACACTATGAAACAGACAACAGCAGCAGAGCTGGAAACAAGCTGATGCACATTAGGCTTCCACAAACAGCTGTACCTCCCAGTTCCTGCTGCAGCCCCTGAGCCTGCCGGATGAGGTACTTGATGGGAATCTGATCCATTAATGCTGAAGAGTAAGACTTGGGTTTTCTTTGCATGGCAGCTATAAAGGAACAGGAAAAGAAACCACTTGTCACAGCTGCAATACTGCACACAATACAAACAATCTAACCATAGTCACAAATACCCAGGATCTTTGTGTTTGCCAGAAGTGCTTCCTCATACGACAGGACATAGTAGAGGACAAGCAATTGCGTGGTGATGCTGTACCGCTGAGCAGGACGAGTGTTTTCTCCCTGCAGAGAAAACCACACATAAAGGTCATATCACATTCCCAACACTAGGGAACAAAACTTGGGATTTACCTCCAAATATGGAGGAGGGTAAGGCAGCAAAGCTTGGATAAAACTGTCAAGCCATACGAGGTCCGGGCTGAAAGCTGTAGGGAAGTTTGTTTCTAAACTACCTTCAAATGTAAAATGTATTTCTTGGAGTCCCAGGATTCCAGCACGTATCAATGTTGCCACTCATTCTACACGTATCCAAGTGAGCTTCTATCAAAAAGGTGTTTCTTACAAGGACAGCTAGAATGTTTCCATTAACTAATATTTTTCATCTAAGAAGGCCAATAATATAAACCTCAGACAAACACTTCGCCTTTTCAATCCATTTTACTGCTAGAAACAGTTCATGATTTAGTAAGTGTCTTAGTTTCTATTCTGAATAGCAAAAACTGATCACTGTCAAAGGAAAAGTGTGAAAGGGAGACGAGCAGCAAACCTCCAAGAGCACCAGGCAGCGCTAACCAGATTCACTTCTGTACACATGACCATCGCTGCAGGGCAAAGCAATTGACTACACAGGGATTAAAGACAAAAATACAACTTTCACAGTGTAAAATGAGCATAAATACAACATCCTGAACCACGATGACATAAAAAAATTAATAGTTTACCCCAGTGAGTCCTTGAAAAACGTTCAGTATCTCCTGTTCGGTGATGGGCTGGTTGGTGGCTTCAGGGTTGGATTTCGAAGCAGGAGTGAGAATGGAGTTAATGTAGACATCAATAAGAGGAAGCAGCTGAGGGTGGAGCGGGGTGGTGGTTTCACAGAGCTGCCGATAAATCCAGTCCTGGAAAAAAACAAACAAAGCCAATCCATCATGCTTCATTCCAGAGCTGAAAATAACCAAATTGTTTTGTTGGTAAAGGGCTGTAATTATCACTAATAGCTCTAGTCATATTTTAATTTTCTAAGCATTTCTTATTGGAAAAGCCAAACTTGAGAACAGAAATAAAATGAAGGTCATACCTTAATGGACACTTTGTGCTTGGTGAACGATCGGCTTCTTAAGAGCTGGTAAATGCAGTGAATGGGTAGAAAACCAGTAATGTTGGCACTGAGACTGCCCGTAACGGGCACACGAACTGCGTGGGCTGTGACAACCTAAAGGAAAGTGAGAACCGTGATGCAAAATAACACAAATAAGCACAGCTGAACGTGACAAGGCTGCAGAGCTACATCCTGCCGGACATTTACTCAACTAACAAACATTTTTATGTGGTTTAACACAGTACACGTGGGATGTAAAACTGCAGCACAAATACAGATAAATTATGTAGTAGTGGGAAATGGTTCTTATCTAATTGCATCGACGTACAAAAGAAATGCTGAAGTTTTTCAGTCCTGGGAGGGCACAAATTCTTGTAGTTCAAACTGAAGTGACTGAAGAGCAACAGAACGAAACAAGGCTAAAACCTAAAATACCTGTTCGGTGAAGATCTCCTGCGTGAAGATTGTCTTCATTCTGCTCAGAGAGCTGGGCTTTATAACAATCTGAAACACAGGATGAAACATTCGCAATGTTGAGTTCTGGCTTTAGCAATCCAAACAGATATTTCTTCCATGTATTCCAAACAAAACCTTTGCAGCACAGTTTGGAAATGACTTCAACCAGTCTTCTTAAAAAGATCATTTCTTGCAAATGATGATTTCAACAAGTGCACTCAATAACATGGTGGTATCTTTGATCATAACATTCCTCTGCTCCGATTTCACACACACTGCGACATTTTCTAGATGAGCTCAGCTACTCTCCAGTAAACATTTATTGAGATACAACAGCAAAACTGAAGCTTTTGTATAAAAGCAAATGTAAGAGTTTAAAAACACAGTAAAAAAAAGCTCATTTTAACAGAGAAAGGTACATATCAGAAACAGCTTCGGGTTTACCTTCATTCCCAGCGTGGAGCAGACCAGATCAATGATAGCGCTGAGCTGATTGCTGTGGAAATACATGGCTACCAAGAGAAGCATCTCTCCAAAGGAAGCAGACACACCAGAAATGCTACAACAGCAAAGAGGAAGAGTTAATTTCCAATACAAACAAAAAATGAGGTTACTGGACTCATTATAAACAAAAGAAGCCGCCTCTCACCTTTCAAAGTAAGCTTCTTCCTTTATCATCCAGCTAAGCCACATCACCATGAGCTGCTCCTGTTCCGGTGTACTGCGCAAAGAAATCACATAAAAGACTCTCTGTCCACAAATGACGGTTGGTTTTACTACCCATGACGAGCAGAAAGAAGAAATCATTTAACAATGCATCAAGTGGGGAAGTACCTGACAAGAGTGGAGAAGGCCAGAAGCATACAGAAGGAGAGCGACACAAAGCGAACGCCAGCGGGGGTTGCGGGCGGCCGACTGGTCATCAGCTGCAGCAGCTGCTCAGCTTCTTCATCTGTTGGTCTGAACAGGGGGGGAAAAACCACACTGATCATTTCACAGTGATTTCCAATCTCATCACAATGGTTACACGTGAAGTTTTCTCTATTAGTTTATCTGTTTATCAGGTTACCGTCAGTACAGGAGTATTGAAATTAAATGGCACTTCCCTCGAGGGAAGCATGTTGCTACAGCCCTCTGTTCTACGTGCTGCTCCAAATGCTCAGGTTTCTTTTAATGAGTCTGTAAGACTGATTTTGCAGCTTTAAACAGAGCAGCACATTTCCCACGCTAATATCTGAGATTGAACAAAACGATGGTGAAGTTTATCATAAAGAAAAATATTTCTGCTAAGAACAGTACCAGAAAGTAAAGCACTATAATGCCTCTGAAGGCCTTTAGCATTAAATAATATCCACTCTCAGCACCGTAAAGAAATCTCCATCCTAAGCACACGAGAAGTGCCTCCTTCAGTACTCAAACAGCCTGATTCTACCCAGAACAGTTCAAGGACATTAAGATACAGAGATGTTAGAAGTGCCCAAAGCTCTTCATCCTCTGTTTAAATGAGCAGACAGTGAGTAACAGCACAGCTCATTACTTCAGCCCAGCAATTCCCATCAAGGCGCAATAGAGCCGTAGCAGCGCGCTGGCTTTCACAACGTGCTCCTCCTTCAGTCCAGAATACACAGAGACGTTTGGCTCCGTATCAACATCTGCTTCTTCAACAATGTGTGTGCTGCGAACCGTGGGAAGGATTCCCATGAGCTCCAGGAGCAGCTGCCTCCTCATTTGCCAAAGCACAGAACTGATATTATCTCTTTTTCTCTGTGAGAGAAGTTAAAAAATGAGAACAATATGAAACTTATGAGACATTGTATGAGGGAAGAGCTTCCACAGTGATGAACTCGAGAGAAAATGGAATGAAATGAATGGGAGCAGGGAAAGGAGGGGAACAGGCGGGACATGCTCACAGCACACTGCTTTATTCCTACATCAACACATTTGCTATCACCAGCATGTAGGGATTCAACTTCCTATTGCGAACACTGAGCACAAGCAGTAACAACTGACACCTTACCACTCCCCCATTTCATGGCATGTTTAATTATGTACCTAAAAATCTCCTAGAAGCAAAACTGAAGAACTGCCTTCAGCGACACCAACTGCAGACCTGAGGATCCCTGACCAGCAAACAGCCTTGTGAAGGGACAGCATAGACGTGCATTCAGAAAAACATGGATGCCCAAGATTTACAGCAAGATGTACTTTCTAAAAGCAGTTTCTTCAATGACTGTTTATTCAATGCCTCACCTGTTGGCCATTTCGGATAAAAGTTCCAAACCAAGTTCGAACTTTTGCATTAGTTCCAAGCAGCAAACCGCTCACAAAACACACCAGGTCGCTCACTCCATCATCTGAAGATTCATTTTTGGTGTGATCCAACGTCAAAGCCACACCAAGACCTGGTAGATGGCACTCTTCCACCTAGATGAAAGGTCCCCGTTAATCACCTTTTTTGTTTGCAGCATTCCAGTAAGGACCACAACGAAGCCTCAGATCTTGTCTCACAACAGATGTGTGTCGGACTCACCACCATGCCTCGCACCCTCAGAGCTTGGGAAGGGTTCATCTTACAGAGGTGCCGGAGCGCTTCTGTTCTGCGACGGCCTCCAACACTTTCCTCATCTTGCCGTTCTCCGTTCTTAATCAAACCTCTACAGACTGAACAACCAACAGGAGGCGTAACTTAACCTCATCTTTCCAATAGAAAGCCACAAACACGTAGAGCCAAAATGTTCTGCTCAGCTCACTGTGATCTATCAGCTGCATTACGCCAAGAAGTAGCAATCAACGCTGAGTAAAAAGAACAAAGAAAAGGTCTTTCCTTTCTTCTCTAAGAATACTTACAGACTTATGCATCACCCAATTACTGCTTAAACTCTTTGTGATGCAAGCCGTGCATCTGGCAACACTAGAGAATGAAATCTTATTGTGTGGTAACGGGTACTATGCAGGCATCGTCACTGCAGATGTTTCACCTTGTAGTATGGCTCAACCTGAGGGGCAGTACTGACAGCAAGGCTACACCAGGTTCATAATCCCAGCAGCAGCTGTTGGAATCAGCCTTTAGAAAGCTGGCCTACAAACAGGAACACTCACGCAGCGATAACTACAATTAGGCTGCAAAAAGGGGGATGGACGTACTGAGAAGGAAAGATCCATCAGCATCCCAGTTCTAATACCTACAATAAATAACAGCCCAAAATCAACTTTATTACAGATCTCCAGGAAAAAGTAAGCTAGACAAGAAGAAACTGCAGCTCACCCTCATTGAAGCTATCAGGAACATTTGCCACCAGCAGGCAGAGGAACCAGGCTCCATTTTTCACATGCAGCAGCGCTTCGGCTACATCGACTATAGGCAACAGCGATGGCAGCTCTGGACAAAGAGAGTTCTCAGTTAGAAAGTTTCACTACAAAACAAATGAAAACGTGTTCAAAAGTGGGAATGTAAACAAACGTGTCAATCCGTGGTTTATTCCCCATTCAAAGAGACAGAGAGCCTCGATTAATGTTACATCAGCAGCTCAGAAAGAGGTTCTTTTTTGACGCTTCTAAGGAGTTATAAATACCAAAGCAAAGCAGCATTAATGAACACGGTACCACAGAGCGCTGTACCTGCTTGCAAGATGCAGAGAACATCCGCTGCCTCCTCCAGGTAAACGGGGCTCTCAAAGAGCTCGGAAGACTTGAGAAAAAACTCCCCGTTTGATTCCGACACCTACGAGACATTTCTCATCAGCAAACAGCACCCACAGGTTTGTCTGATCAGACTCCCATAGCACTGAGTTCAATAGATACAACATACCAAAGTCACCCAGAATGAACAGTTTTAATCGCACAGTGGTCGAATGTTTAAGTAACTAATGTGCACGAGCAGAACTCCAATAAAAGCAGCATTATTGTTTCTTCCCAGATGAAAAACAACTCTAGAAATACAGGAAATTTGCACAGGGAAAATAAAATCCAGGCAGCAAAAATAAGAGGAATGTGTTGGTGAACAACACACTGCAGTAAAAGTGAAGAATAAGACAGAATCGAGAGGCAGAATTTCATCTGCAGGTTTGGTTTCTACACTGAAAGCTCACAAAATCACACTTGAATTAAGTACGGTATGAGATAGGCTGAGTCTGGATCATATCAGAAAAGATTATCCTCGTTCGTTCTGAGGCAGGAAGGTTTCCTGCAAGGAAATATGAAACTTTAAACTGAATCCTTCAACCTTGGGGAAGCAGATGAGAACCGGATTCACACTGACACAACAGCAGCAGAAGGAGGCAGGAAGTCAGCCCACCCAGCATGCAGCCCATCACTTCACTACCAGGAAACACAGCGCTGCCAGCGCTGCAGACACAGACAGACACACACACACACACTGCAGACACACACACCTTGTTCACACACACACACGCACCTTGTTCATGATGGCCAGCAGTTCGCTGAGCACCAGTC
Organism: Excalfactoria chinensis; assembly: GCF_039878825.1. Classification (NCBI taxonomy): domain Eukaryota; kingdom Metazoa; phylum Chordata; class Aves; order Galliformes; family Phasianidae; genus Excalfactoria; species Excalfactoria chinensis. The sequence goes on along the minus strand of NC_092843.1, from coordinate 6,378,223 downwards.
GGAGCCGGCGGGGCGAATCGCTGTGCTCGAACTCCAGCGTCAGCCCGTGCTGCAGCTGCGCCACCAGGATGCTCTCCCCGCTGCCTCCTCCCAGCTTGTGCCTGTCGGACAACGAAAACACAGCGGTGCGGTTTCATTCCAATGGCAGCCATTTCAGCAGGGATTTCTTCGAGTTAAGACTTAAATCTAGTTTAGCGTTCTACTAAAGGTCTGAAAACAGCGCCGTAACCGTCCGGTGCTGCTAAGCCACAATTAACGTAAAACTCGGTCGGACCGCGGCCGTTACCGGAGCTGCTGCTCTTTGCTGGCGTCCTGCTCCAGCGCGTGGAAGTCGACGGACAGCAGAGCCACGATGGAGTTGACGGCCTCCACGCCCGAGAGGAGCCGCAGGATCAGCTTCTTGTCCTGGGCCCAGCTCTGGCTCTGGTCCGCGGGGGCGCACAGGGCCATTCGCACCAGGCAGGGGAGCAGCAGACGCAGCTCGGGGTCGCTAAGCGCGGCCAGACGCACCACGTCCACCTTCTGCATCGCCTCGAAGGCGTACGGGCTGACGAACTGCAGCCCCGAACACTCCGCCATGGCGGCCTCGGGGCCGCGGGCCCGTTCCCCGGCCGCACCGCGCCCACTTCCGGCGCGCGGCGATGACGTCAAGGCCGGAAGCGGTGCGAGCGGGCAGGCCGAGCGTGGTGTGTAGGCCTCGTCCCGGCCCTGCCGCCCCCACGTCGAGGAGGAGACCCGCGATCGCGGCTGCGTGAACAATTTATTCCATCGCAATTCTTTTCTGTCTTTAAGAAGAATAAACCTTCTGCCCCCCCAGTTTCCTCGATCCCAATCCGTACATCTCAGCGTTTACAGCAGTCGGGCCGTTAAACAGCACTTGGAAGCATGAAGAAGAACAGGAGGAAAGAGACCAACCTGCCCTGGGGGCGCCCAGTGCTGCACCAACAGCATCACGGGGCACCCTGTCACCGTACATTAAATGCACCCATCAACAGCAGGGATCGAAACCCAGCCCCCAGCTGCGGCAATTCGCCTTCAAAACACATTTTACTGTCGTTGGAAGCTCTAAGATAACACAGTGCTGTACTTTGATGGCACAGTGTTAACAAAGCGGCCCGTCTTCATGGCAACACGTGAAGTTAAAATTACCACTGGAGGTAAATCCAGCAACACAGCGATGTGGGGTAAATAGAGCAGTACAGCAACATGGGCCAGGCTGACGGCTAAGGAGGAACATGCTGAGGGTTTAAACATCATTTTTAACTGCTTCAGGAAACGACAAAGATCTACATGCGAGAGCTACTTCAGAAGGGAAGCGTTGCTGACAATAGGAGTGGCTGGACTGCACTGCGTGCTCAGAGCTGAGCCAGACAGCAACAAGGCAGCCATCACTACATGAGCACCATTACTGTGAGAGCAGAGTCCTGTTCATCTCAATTTAAATACATCTTTTCAATGGGAATGGAAGATCTCAGATCCATTGGATCCATTGGACACATAAAAGGAGGGGAATTTCCACATCTACTCAACAGAGCTGCCAGAACTACGTGTTTTCTCCAGACCACTTTAAGAAGCCAGAGCTGAGGTTTTCAAATACTTAAGATTTCACTTGCTAAAGAACCCGAGTTATTGGCTCACGATGGCTTTATTCATAAATCAGCAATGATGTGCACATAATGAAAAGAAAGCAACTGATGTTCAATGCTCAATGGAGGAGTAGTTCCATGGCATTGGCCATTTTGATACGTACGCCTCCGGCTGTAACTCGCTTCAGAAATGGCCCTCATCATTTTTTTAGTGATTACAGTATTAATTTAATTATCATTTAACTGCACTGGAGAGGGAAGGGGAGCATGTGGGAAACTGGCAGCTTTTGCCATTGGAGACCTTCGCAGGGAAGGTTACAGCCCAGGTAACAGAACGGAGCTGTATCGCGATGTAGGCAGCTGATTCACTTACCTGGATGAACAACACAAAAAGCCACACCAGCCTCAGAGCTTAAACAACCACTTAAGCAACAAAACTTCAAAAGAAAAGCCAACAAAAAACTGGGACGTACGCTTTGAAGCTTCACTTTTAGGAGCACTTCTCCACTTCAAAAGTCTCAGCCAAATGAAGGGGAAAACCCTCTGTAAGAGCAAAACGTGCTGCTCCATCAAGGCAAGTGAACAGACAGAGCCCGTTATTAACCTGATCAAAACCTGCTAACTGCTGATTGCACCAAGTTACGTTGAAGAAATGACTGAAGGTTTTCATCATCAATTGTACAACTGCTTTATACAAAACAAAAAAGGCGCCGCTGTTGTATGTACATCATTCAAGGAGACTTTATATAAGAAAAAAAAATTCTCAGGCAGGTATTTTGCATTTACAAAACCATAATCTTCATTAACATGGTACGTTTTGTAAATACAAGTGATTTCTTCCTTGTAGAGGATTAACAGTGGGTGCAAAAAATGGATCTTAACTTGCTCCTGTTACAGGTTTAACCAGCTTGACGGACAGCGTTAAGACCCAGGACATGATTACAGCAACAGACTCACGTGAGCACTGCAGGAGTTAAGCTTTCAGTCTGGCAGTCAGAAGATGAGGAACCAAGGAAAAGCAGATGCAGTTGCTCTTCAGCACCCGTAGGGGCTATTTTAGAGCACCAGCAGACATTTGGCGGCTGCGAGAAGAAAGGAAGGAAACTACAGAGGGAAAAAATGGTGAAGGAGGAGAGGTTTACCAAAGCCTCGTGATTTGTCAGGCCCTTCCTCAGGGAGGGCTGAGCCTCCTTAGCACACAGTCAGAAAAGGGGCTGTGGGGAAGGTCATACACTGAAACCTGGAACCTTCACCACAGTGCCAGAAATACATGAAAAAGGAAAACGTTTGGGGCGTTTTGTTGTTGTTTTTTGAGGGGCTGGGATTTTTATTTTTAAGGGTTGTTTTTTTTTTAGTTCCTCCCCCCTCCCCACCTAAGGGAATAAAATCTGAATACCAGAATTCACTGAGAATCTATATACATCACATCTTAGTTAAACACACACCAATCTTAAAGTCAAGATTGACTGCTTTTGCATTTGTAAAATGGCTAGAGCTGGGCTAAATTTCAGCCTCACGGGACACTTTGGGTAACATTTGTGTTCTGTGCCTTCCACTTTAGGTTTGTGTTTTATCACAAGCAGGAGAAAATAATGCGCTCACCACAGTGCCAAGAATATCCAGCAACAACAATGCACAATAGATATTCTCGGATACTGGAAATGGATCTGAGAATCTAGCCACAGCCCTGAACCATAACACAAACTTCAGTTGAAGAGTTTATTCGTTTTATTCTCACTACAAGTTAAACCACCTACAATATCACTGATATATTGCCATTGTTACTCTGTAAAGGTGTGATATAAAATGCTGTAAGACCCGGTACCTTTTCAATTTATATAAACACAGTGAACTTCATTACTGTACATGTACTTTGCAACTACAGCTTAGCTGTAAATCCCCCACACACAATGGTATGGACATTAACCCCTCTATACCCATTAAACTGTACATCAAGACAATACAAATTTACTGTCCCCGCCCACCCCCTTACAAAAAAATAATACTCTAAAAGCAACCTACTGCAACTTTTAATTAAGACGATTACATATATTTTAGACCAATTGCTTTAAAGCAAGAAGGCGGTATAAACCTTCTAGGAAAATTTTTATAAAAGAGGTTAAGAAATATAAGACAATTTATACATTTAAAAACTTACAATAAATAAGAGATGCAGGCATTTTTGAATACTAGGTACTATAATCCAATACAAGAACATCTTGATGTTCCGAAGCCATAGGTTGAAACTCATTGTTCCTCACGTTTCTTCTCATCTCCATGCCTTTAATATTCAGTAACTGTGACTGGGTACTATGGCTCATTACTCTTCACAAATACTGTGACCGGGGAAAAATGGTTAATTTTGCTACTAAAAATGTTATAATACACTTTCTGATCATCATTCTAAAGCGTCCCCCATAGTCAACGACTCCAAGACAGCAGGTGATAAGTACCCCCTCTCACAAGTCAAATCAATATTTGCTGGAAGTAACAAGATTCATACCCCATCACAAACAACTTGCACTGAGAAGAATCATAACTTAGTCCTGCAGTGAAATATCCCTTTTCCTCATTTTTGTCTTGCAAAATTCAGGTGAAGATCACAGCATATTCATGATAAAGTTATACAACTGATTCAGCACCACAAAATGAATCGGGAGACATGACCGTCTGTCCTGGGTTGCAGGATCACAGGTTAGCCAGGAGAGTGCATTGTACTGTTCCAGAACAAACCTGAAAAGCAAACAAGCTTCCATCAAGCCAACGGATTTTCCTCAGCAGCATTTTACAGCACCGGCTTAACATAACGTGGTTGCTGTGGTATTCAGCACATAAAACAGGTCTGCCAATGTTTTGCAGTAACACAACTATAGAATTGTTGCGAGCAGATTAAAGCTGAAATTCAGTAGAAAATACTGTTGTATTTTAAGCAATGATCTAATCAAATCTAATCAATAATTAACCTAATCCTAGTCGACGATGATAATTAATGCTAAGAGATACTAAAAAACACAACCGTGATGCTGCTTTCTCATTAACAAGTGTCTTATGTGTACACAACTACCTGCACGCTCCTGGACTTCACTATTCCCACAGCTTACATAAGGTTCTGGCTCAATTATTACCACCCTCCTGCCATTGATGCACTACTTTTTAATGAATTTCACCTTTTTCAATTATTTTTAGTTGTAATCGATCTTAATTAGTTAAATCAGAGTTCAGATATTTGTATTAAACCGCAGCGTCTTGTGGTGAGGAAGTCTTTTCATCCCTCAGTGCACAGCAATGTGTTTTGTTTGCTATGTATGAAGGGCAGCGACACAATGAGAAAACGAATGGCAAGGAAAACAAACCTCCAGATCCCCTGCAGCAGGATGAAAAAAAGAAATGCACAGCTGTTTTTGCAAGCAATAGATCATAAATACCTGAGCACATCAGAAGTTTGATTAGAATCAAGTGGATGGGAGTGTTTACTGTGGAGTAGTTCGTCTGATTGCACTGAAGGCACGTGGAGGTGCAAAGAGGCCTAAGGAAGGAGGAAAGATGTTAGCAGTCAGCGTCTGATTCAACTGCAACTTCCTTCCCCTTGTTCCGCTGACCCAAATATCGCAGCCACTTACTGTTCTCTGACACACGAGTTAAATAAAGCTTATAAGTGCAGGAATCCTTTCTCCTAAAAGCACAGTGCTAACAGTGCAATGCACCTGAGGAAACTGTTTTAAAACTACTTTTGAACCTACATTAAATGATGATTAAAAAAAGAGGCAAACTCCGGTGTCACAAGATTTCTAATAATACACAGGCTTTAAAGTTCACTGCTGTCCCCCTAAGGTCAGACTATTACATACAGAAGGTACTCAGGGTAAATAAATCTTCTGTTCAATAAATGCCAGCACAGCCCCGCTGGAGGTACGGTACCTTAAGAAACAAGGGACACTGATTTTGTGCTTGAGGACACGCTGACCAAAACCAGTCAGGCAAGGGACCTGCTTTGGCAGTTGACACAAAATAACCAAGGGCCAGTGGCTGTTGCAGTATGTTTGTTACTTCATCGTGAGATTCTGTTGAAAGCAATCGATCTGTACCTTGACCCTATAAAAAACAACAACAGGAATGGTTTACTATTAGGAGACCACAGAGATACAAGAAATTACCCACAGCTTTCAAATTACGAAGCATTTTTGAAGGATCCAAGCATTATATGGATTTTACAATGACAATCCAATATGCGATTAATTCAAAATAGTTTATAGGAACCTTCCATTCCAGAAAGGAAATAAACAGATGTCAGAAAGCAAACAACCACACACATACACACAAACACACCCCTCTATATTTAATCTAACAGTTACCTTGCCCATATCACCTCCGTGGGGGTAGTGGGACCCTGGAGAATGTACAGGGGATCCAGTAGGGGATGCAGGAAGTATATTTATAATATCGGGATCGAGATCGTCTCCAGTGTCTAACAAGTCAAAGATGCCCATTCCATCTGCTCCATCTTGAAGAAGAACAAGAACACTTCATTATGGGAACAGCACATACTGAAACCAAGTGATTTCCCATATAAATGCTGTGGTTTAGTAGAATAAAGTCTTATTCCTGCTACGGGGGGAGCAATGATGGGTTTCTGGTTGGTTTGTTTTTGAAACAGGAATAAACCCGATCTGCTTACCATTGTTGGTGTTGAAGGCCAGATCCAGGTTTTCAGTGGTATAAGTTGACGATGCCACTTGCACAGAAGCAGATGTGGGAAACACAAGTATGTGAGTGCACGATGTGTCCTGTGGGGTATTCAGCTGAGATGTCTGCATATTTAAAGTGGTGCTGCGTCCGAACACAGAGCCGGTCGAGACAGAATCTTTGGAAGAAAAACATTTCCTTCGTTTTATACAAAACAAACAATTAATTCCCCCACCCAAAATATGGTTTCTCACATACCTGGCATAATAATGAAGGACCCCTGCGGTTCCATTGCTACCAAACAAGCACTGAGAATGCTGGGAGAGTCTGCAGCAGAGATACCACACATTCTGCACATGTCTTTCAGCCTCTTACTGAGGGACTGAAGGTTTCGGCGACTCAACAAACAACTCCAGTCTGAGGATACAAAGGACACACACATAAGAACAGTGATTTTGCTTACTTGTTTTTCCTCCAGAAAGAAACTGACGCTATACTATTTAAAAATGAAAGCTTCAAATCGACTTTTAGACACTAAAACACAAACATTACCTTTTAATTCCCCATGCCCTATTCTTCCTAAGCGGCCTATTACGACTCTCCAAGGCAAAGAGCTCATCTGCACGAGTCCCAGGCACCATTCCCAGAGTTTCTGAAGACCAAGTCTGCGGGCAGAGCCCTTTTTCCTGCGAGCTCTAGAATGAAAACAGAAGAGAAAACAAAACTAGAACCCATCTATGACAAACTTCTATTGCCATCTTTGGAACTTGTTTGGACCAACCTGAACGTTCACAGGACACAAGGACTGGTTTGCTTTGCATTCATCACATTCTAACACTAACATCAAAAGCCAGAGGAAGGGGTGGAAGGGGAAATCACACAAACGAAAGCACTCTCAAATCACAGGAAGCCACAGGACATTCCTTCTAGAAGTTTAACTCAATATCCACATCATACTGAAATTAACCACTTGGTTTAAATTTGCAGCACGGTGGGTTATAAAGAGCACGAGATATTCTCATATCATCTTGATGAAAATGATTCTTTGAAAGAAAGAATATACACGTGCTAAAAATCAAAAGGAGTTTGGTTCTTACCTGTTCGGTACATCTATATTAATTATGCACGTCTCTAACTGTTCTCCATAGAGATCTGTACAGGATGCAAGAAGCCATCTTTGATCATGAGACAAACAGTAGCCTACAAAAAGCACATTGTACTTCTGGCCAGCTTCTCCAAAAGTTTCTCCAAGCTCTGTTTGCTTGTCCTTTACAGGAGCCAAGATAAAAGGAGGGGTGTACAGTCGAATACACTCTGGTCTCTATAAGGACGACAGAACAGAAAATGAAGTTTCAAGTAGTGATTATTCTTAAGAACTCTGTTCAGTTCACATGGAAGACACCAATGATTTAATAAAAAGGGACATTCCTCTCATCTGTATATTAACAGAACCACATTAATCATTAGAATACTCACATCAGGGCTCTTAAGAGCTGTTTCCATGGCTAAGCCAGGGCCAAAGCCAGTTAATGTTTTCACATTGGTGGAAGATGGAAGAGGTCTCCGACACTGAGTAAATGCTGAAAATGCTAAAGACTTCAAATGCTGAGTATAAATCTGCCGGTCTTCGTGTTTCACAGGCTGCAGAAGGTACTGACACGGAACGATCTACAACAGGTCACACGGGGAAATAAAATTGATTCATTATTACATTTTTTTGAGATAGTATTTGGGTACGCTGCTTTCAGGATTTAACTGTACAACCATCTCTTTAATTCTTTGAGGTCTGCCCCTTCTAAAGCTACACGGCACTTCAGGTCATCATTCTCACTGAAAATTTCCTCCGTGAATAAAAGAAGGGCATCATCACCTCCAAAACACAGCTATAGCCAAAGACACTTTGTTAGGCATGTTTTTGTGGATGTTGGCTCACCTGCACAGAAATGATATTCTTGATGTTCGGAGGAAGAACCTGAACCATCTCTAAAAAGCAGCGCAGAAGTCCAAGTGTCCATAAACTAGATGAGCTATTGCTCTCATCCTTTTTCTCATATGTAAAAGGATCGATTATGTAAACTACAATTGCAGGCGGGTAGGTGATAGCGTGTGAATCTCCATCTGTAGGAACTCCAACTTTATCACGATCCATAGTGCTGAAAATGAAATTTTACAAGCAGTTACAAAACGCTGAGTTTTAGACAGACTTATTTTTACTTACTTTAGAACCAAGACCAAACTATCAAAGATTAAAGACCTTTAAAGTTAACTGTGGCATAAGAAATTGTGTTTATAATTCAGTTTTGTATGTGAGCTTGCCAGCAGCTCAGCATCACTTGGTTTTTTTCTTTTGCCTTCCTTCTTACACAGTTCTGTTGGCTGAATGAGGTTTAACAGCTCCATTACCTTTCAGAAACCTCTGGGTGGGGCTGTGCAGTTGCTGTAGTAGAATCTCCAGACATCCCTGCTGTTTGCAGCACTGGCTGTTGCTGCTGTCCTCCTGTTTGCCCATTTTGGACTGTTGCAGCCTGAGAGGGCAGGGAAGCAGAAGTGGTATTGTTCATACTGCTAAAAGGTGGAAATGAAGAAGGCTTGCTTGTTGGGATCCCACTGCCTATGTTAGCAGAAGAGGATGACGTGGCAGTGGTAGTCAAAGTTGAGTTAGCTGTAGTAGCTGCAGAAGACATGGCACTGTTTGACGTTGCTGTCATAGTACTACTGGTAGAAGCTACAGGAGCAGACGGAGTGTTGGGGTTTCCAGTGCTGGCTGTCACTGGGGGCAGAGCAGAGGCTGGTTGGCTAGAGGGAGGGACCAGATTTGTTTGGGCGAGTAACGAATTGTCCAAAGGCTGAGAAGCAAGATAAGGACCTAAAAACAGGGGAAAAAAAAAAATCCATACATTTTATATTGCAACTAGTCTTGAGCATACTTAAACTGAACACACTTAAACTGAGCCTATAGCGGTTCTAACAAAACAGTGAATAAAGCTTAAGCATGTTTTATCTTTCAAAAGAATGCATGCATTAACATCTCAGTTTCTAATAGTCTTATAACACTTGCAGAAACACTCAAATCTATTTCAAAAGTAGTTTTTGTTTTCCAGTCATTCGAATTTGAGCAAGAAATCACTGCCTCAGAACACAAGACAGCAATAGAAAAACGACAGCAGCAGTCTCTATCAAGCAATAGCACTGCCATTCCCTAACAAGCACTGATAGATGGTAAGCAGCCATTTTAGAACATATCCAAAGATATGGGATTTCTGCCTTTTTTTTTTCTAGTTTAAAATCAGAAAACTGCAACAAACTGTAGATTCAGTAAGTAAATGCAATGATTTCTCTCGTTCTGCGGTGGATTAGGTGGTAACTCCATGAAGTAAGAGTAAATATATATATGTATTCATACCCAGCTCATATCTGCAAACTTGGGCATACAGTTTGAGTTTGGAAAATGCTTCATTGTTGGCATTAGCTGTCTGTGAGAACCATTCTGTGACCAGCTTCTCAGAAAGTTTCTTTGAAGCAGTGGGTCCAACTCTCATGATTCCATCAGGCAAAAATTTACAGATAGGTCTATGCTGGCCAAGTCTGCACGACTGCAAAGGCAAAAGAAGATGTAAGGTAAGGATTAAAAAATAACAATAACCATAATATATCAAACAAAGGAGCAGAGAGAGACTCATAGCTTAGTTAAGACATTCCTAAGTGACATTTTAAATCTAGAAAACCATGTCAGTATGAAATGGTGTATAATGATTTTGTAGTACTTTATAATGGCTTTACAGTTTATTTTCATGTTTTCCTAAGAAAAAAGACTGATAGATCATCCTCTGTAATCTTAACCACAATCTAAGTAATACAGGCATTCAACGAATTCACTAAACGAAACTAAAATTGAAGTGGCAATGCGCAGTTTCACCACTGAGTGGCGTTTATCTGATACAGATTCTCAAAACATCTATTACTAAAAGGAAAGATGAGCAGCATGAACAGCCCTTATCTTTCAAGTGCCCGTTCCTAAAATCCTTTCTAGCAGCTTTATGAGATAGGATTCTGTGCAAGCATTTATATCACGGGAGACAGGCCTGATAAGTAGTTATGAGTGTGTATTAGAAACAGTTTTTCAAAAACCCATTTCACTGCTAACTGCCATAAATAACGTACCTCATATATTGCAGTCAGATCCCTAAAGAAGCTTTTTGCTCCATTTAGCAGAGCCTCATTTTCAGGGCACACCACAACATAAGCAACATCTCTTTGAGATCCATAAGGTTCCAGCATCAGCCTTTCCCAGTACGGCAATGCAAACGGAGACAGCACCAGAAAATCATAATCGTATCCCAACAAAAACGTTGGGATTGGCAGTGGTTCTGGGGACTCATCAGTTCCTGGAAAAGCAAGATAGATTTTTCCAATATATTAAACAGCAAGCTTAAAAATTAACAGCCTGCTTCTAGAAAACATGAGAAGAAGAAGCGCTAGCATTCCCAGCATCTAAAAGGAAGTAACACTGATTATAAATGGAATAGTTCTCTTTCTAACAAACTAACAAGTAGCATGGATTGCATGAACCAACCCTCTGGAAATAAGCACACAAAGAAGAAAACCAGCTAATTATTCTCATCTGAAATCTCCCAGGGCCTGAAGAAGTTACGCAGTTGTTTATTATGTTTACCACTATACAATCAGGAACAGATCCTCACTGTCTAGGAAGCTTTCCTCATAGAATCCAAGGAATCAGTGACCAAAAAAGAGAGGGAAAGAGATGTAAATATTCTAAGTGGATACATGAAGAATGGCAGAAGGAAAACAGTTAAGAACACACATTTTCACAAATCCCAAACATGTAATTAGGGTGTCCTAAATATTTGAATAGCTCCAGAAGATCTGCTGGTGAAAGGTCACTCTTTTCCATGCTGGCAAATGGAAATCGCATACATGCTAACGAAGTCAGAGTTTAAACCTTCAGGTGAGTGCACAAAATTGACTGCCTTATCTGTAAACATAAATCACATGTTGGCTAGTTCAACAGTTTGTCATAGACACGGCACACTGAATGATCTCAGGTCTTCCATATAACTCAAGCTACTGATCAATAAGTATTTCAAAGCTAACATTTAGCAATCGCTCTATTTTCAACACTAAACCCATCTCCAGAATTCCAGTCCCTCACTTGGATAAGTGTCAGACATATACTAGCAGTGCAATTGTCTGTTTTAAAGTAGACAGACACTAAGTTCATCTACTGTTCAAAAAAATATTTTCTGCTTCTGTGAAGAGAAGAATTCTCCCCAGTCTAATGGCTCTCATTAGTATAAAGAACAGTCCAGATGCTGTTCAGAATTTCAACAGGCTAGGCAGCATCCAGCATCCAGACAGTGAGGTTTGGTGGCTGGATCAAGCAAAGGTCAACAAGGCAGGAATCCACACAGCAGCTTACCATAAGAGCCTCTGCCAGCCATTTTGTGGAACTGCTGCCACGTGAGAGGGCCTTGCACACCCCACGACCGGACCGTGCGCTTCTTCTGAATGGCGTCTTGAAGAACGGGCTGGAGTGAGAGCAGCATACGAAGGATGTCCTGGGAACACTGCATGCTCACATCCACAACTGAAAGGACAAAGAGAAAAAAGCTGTCAAGGCCTGCCACAACAACAGCGTAACATACAGCCTTTCCCAGATCCTGAGACACCTTGATTTTAGACAACTGCTTTCTTCTAAAATGCACACGCTGTTCACACAGGTCAGCCAAGGGTCAAGATAGAAGAAGTTTAGTACACAGATTTAGAGTTTTCTTCTTCCTCCCTCAGTCATTTAGGAATAACAAACTGTTTTTTGCCCATACAGTTTCTTCTCCTGAAAGCTTTATTATCATAGCGTTTGTACTTCTTAGTCTAAAAAAAATCACCAAACAAAATGAACTAACCACCCCACCAAGCTGTGTAAATTAAAATCTATAGAACTTTCCCCTCCCAACAAGGATGTTTAGGCAGACCACCACCCAGTGCTCACTCCAGAGAAGTCACCAGAAGCTTCACACATGGTCCATTTCATCAGCTGTGCCATCTAACACACTAAGTTTAAGAATAAAAGACCGACACAGAATTTGTTAGGGCCACGGTTTCACAACCTTCCTTCATAAAGCATCTTGACACCTTCACACCCTGAGCACCAAGGTCACATAATACCAAGTCTTCTTTCTCCTGGGTACCTGAAAGCATTGATTTATCCAGAAGCAGGGACTTAATAAACTTTAATGCCCCATCGATACACAGAAACCCATTTGTGCTTTGCTGTTCATCCTCTTTGCCCTCACCGACGACTATTAGCTGCAGCTAACTTCACTGAGTTCCATGTTTTACTGTTCACCCGGCTATTGCTGCTACTTGGAGGATGGCTACTGAGAGGTGGATATGCAAATATCATAGGCAAGGGTGTTCCGTGAGACACTGCATTAGTAGACAAGGCATGAAAAGAGTCCGAGAGCCTCTGGTAGATCCAACGTACTTCAAAGCCACAAAGAAGCATTGTTTACCACATACACCATTAAACTACCACCCCCTCTTACAGGGGGCAGAAGCCAACTGAATCATACATCGTTTCACTCTACCACAGTAGCCTTTCATGGCACGGTCCCCATCTGAACCACCTACACTTCCCAACATTCACTAATTCCACAGAACCTCTGTGGATGCAGTCACCACAAGCTGCTTTAAAAGAACCAGCCTAAAGAATCGTTGTTTCCAACACAGTTCAAACATGTAATGCTGTTCATAACATGTAAGCACGCAGGTAGGAAAACCATTTTTTAAGTATCCAATAACCAACAAGTAAAACATACAAATAAAAATTCATAGGTGGACAATCAGTAAATAAGTTGCTTTCAATATTTACCGTTTCTTTTTGACCAGTGGTGCAAGCAAGTAGTTTTCACAAGTGCTTCATCAACTTTCCCTCCTGACATATTGTCCATGAACTGGCGCCCATGTTCCAAGGCTAAGTAGCAGTCATTGCAACAATCCCTTTCTTCTACACGTACCAGGTTGCTAACTGCACCAACTTTGGGAATAGGATCTTGATCTGCTGCTCCAAACGGTGAGAACAAGTTGGTGCATTGATCTTGCAGCAACAGTATTAACTCATCAGGCAGTTTCTCTGGTTCTTTCAGTCCTGCACTGCCATGTTCAACAGAAGTAGCTCTGAGAGCTTCGAAGCGTTTTTCTGCTTCTTTGCCACACTCTGTGTTACGTCCTAAAATATCCAATTCATCTTCAAGAAACAGTCCGGAACTGTTGCCAAACTTCCTATTCATAACAGCACTGAAACCACAGGTACACCGATACTGGGCCTCTTGTGTTGGATCGGGAATGTAAACTCCAACATCAGCACCTTTGATGTTCATATTGCAAACGCATATGCAGCAGCTGTCAAAGTTACAGTCTTTGAAGAGATTCATTACAGACTCTGAGAGGATGAGATTCACGTACAGACTGTGTGCCTCTGGAATGGAAGGCACAGTTGCAGGTTCAACAGAATTAAGTGGTCTACACGTCGATGGCGTGGAAGCTGGTGAGTATAAATCAGAGTTCTCATATTTGACTGAACCCTGCGCACTTGCCGGTCCACCAGCTCCACGAGGAGTCCGAGGAGTCCTTGGTGTTCTGGGAGTTGGGAAACGAGGGGTGGAAGGAGAAGGGAGAATTCCAGCTCCACCATTACTGGGTGGTGCGCTACCCGGGGGCATTCCAAAAGGAGTATGAGTTTGCGGTGTGTATGCAGGGCCATACTCTTGATCCATAGTGCTTCCGTCACTGATAGGAGCCACAAGAAGAAAGAAATACTTTAAATTTCAAAACCAAGAAGTCAAGTCAGTCTCAGATTGCTAAACAAGGACCTCCCTAATTAATATTTGCTTTTTTGAAGTAGTCTTTCACAATCTACAAAAAGATTTTCATTCCCTAAGGAACTTCTAGAGTGTTTGTTCTAAATGACTTTGCAGAATTCCCATTGTCAGTGCTGTTAAAGAATCCTTCCCCTCCTCCCTTCTTGTCTTTTTCTTCCCACAAAGCTTCCAGGAAACAAGTGTAGACAGCAAGAACTACGAGTGCTATGGATATACAGAGCCTAAAGGGCACCTCTTCCCTTTCATGTTTTATTTACAAGTTGTGTTGACACACAACACTAAGAAAATATACTGGATATATCAACAGCAGATTCAGTTAGATCCATGGGGAAAACATCACCTGGAAGCATTTAAATTCTTTTCCCCCCTAAGTGGTTGAATAACTCCAAAGACCTGCAAGACCGATGAGACCTGGGAACGTACTGCTTATGAATAGCCTTAATAGAAGAAGCAATTACACATAAAATTCACACACTTCTTTTCCCCAATAAACACACAGCCTCCTTGTTGCCTAATCTCTCTATAGAAGTTACTACTGCAGAAGAGAAGGAGGAATAAGTATTTTCTTCAAGTGCTGCCAACAAAACCATCACAACCAAATGCAGATGATAAGAATGCCTACTGCAGTGCTAGTGTTAGCAGGCAATGTCATACTGAGTATAGCTTTCAACCAGAGGAAATGTTTTTCTGGTCAAATACAGCTGAGATGATGGCCATTTAAGAAAATAATTTAAGAAACAGAAGAATCACCTATGAAGCCTTTACAGTACCTACATCACCACAACAAAAAAAGAAGTCCCAAGTTTACACGCATCTTGATCGTTACTTATTTAAACACTGGACTTTCACCAGTAAGCTTCCTCAAAAAGCCTTTAAGTGAGACAACAAATAAGATGTACACACAAATAAGAAGCTATTGGGAAGACCAACTCTTGCAGTAAGGTTTACGTGTAAAGTTTCTTCAATCTCCTGTCAGTTGTCTGAACAAACTGCCTTGATAAACTCATTACATGCTTACAAAAGAATAAAACGAAGGAGTGCTTTCTATATTGTCATAACTCGAAGTCTCACAAAGATTAAAGATAATTCATACCTATCTTTGATAAATGGCATGGCAGGTCCTGGAGGAAGCAAATCCAGCTTTCCCACAGTCCAGCTCTGGCGATATACGCACTCTTCTGGCAGTTTGATGGGAGGGAGACACTGGCTGGGAAGCGTCTTTAGTGGTGCAAACATGGAACATCCCACTAAGGCTTGGCAGTTCTCAGGTTTATAAACATAAGAATAATCCTAGAAGATATACATGGTAAAGCATCGGCATGTGAATTAGATTATATCAGCAATTAAAACACTTCCTAAAAAGAATGACTGAATAAAAGTTGAGATTTGCACATTTATCATTTGCACTCAGAAATGATACGGCAATACAAAACAAGCCATGAATTCAAGTTAACAATATGAATCACTTACATTTCCTGATGGCTAACTTGAGATTACGCTGCCTTGAAGTTTAAAATAGTCAAACAGTACATGCAGTTTTCTAGATGCATCTTACCTACCTCAGTAGGACACAAATTACAGATAGCACATAATTTCCCACAGTTCTTGCTCAGGACTAATTAGGATTGATAGATTGAGATTATTGAGATAGATTGAGCAGTACCATAAGAAACATATCAGGGCTATCAACATTACCTACCTTTATTTCAGCAGGTTTGGGGCTGCAAAAACCCTCATCTACTTCAATCCTGAACTGCGCTCCCATACTGGAGCTATTCCCTTCAAGTACTGTTCCTCCAAGTGTAGTGTCCATGCTGCCATATTCCTTATTATTCATGTTCATTGGAGAAAATCCCATGATGTGTTGTTCCAAAGAAGGTGGAGTTGGATACATTTTATGGAGATCTGCAGTGCCTAATTTCAGATTAGAAGCAGGCTTTAGAATACGACAACATTTAGAGTTATTTCCTTTGTCTTAATATTTCAGTAGGGCAAAGGAAGCATATGCTTCCAAATTCCCACAGCATATTAGCAATTAAATGTTTAAAGCTAGTATTCTAATTAGAGAAGAAAATAAAGCTTACTTATGCATGACAGCGGATCTAAATTTCCTGCTTTTGCCTCTTTGCAGTTGGATTTGTCATCAGCACCATTCACTGTTCTTTTAGATCCAGGCTAAGAAGAAAGAAAAGTACTGTAATAAAATCATTTCAGAGACAGACACATCCATTTTTGCTGCTAACAACAGATTTCACATGTAGTGGACAACCAAAACTGGGACTATAAGCAAAATAAAATAAGACAGAAGACTGGTATGTGGGGTTACACTTGTCTTTCCTTCACACTTGTATCTCAGAATGCTCTCCCATAAAATCACAGTGCTATTAAAAGGAGTGCCCAATTACAAAGTAACTCTCAGCCTGCTAGCAGACATTAAAAAACCAAGTAGGGCCACCTACAATCTCTCTCAGATACAAGCTCCCAAAGCCATGCTAACATTACTGATTTTACCACATGAATAGGAATAGAATAGAGAAACAATTGCTAGAACAAGAGGTACAGGAAAGAAACAGCACTGAAATTAAAACGAGAGGTATTTTACAATGTTTAGACAGCACTATAATCTACAGAAAATAAGAGTCTCCATGCTGAAAAGCAAATACACTTGCTTTATGCTTAATATAGTAATGACCTTTGATGGCAGTTAAGATCCTTCACACAGCTCCCATTCAAGCTGATGGGTATTTTGTTTGAATAAGGGAATATAGATTTATTAACTGAACAAAGTCCAACTCAAAAAAGACAACTGATTGCTAACAGTACTGAAACAGAACTGTAAAGATAATGAATTCAGAACCATTGGAGACTGCAGGAGAAACTGCACTAAGAAAATAACAACTGCAATGAAGCAACTCATTCAGCAGAATGTCCATGTTTAAATCCCTCTTCTCCTTAATGTTTTTGTTACATTTCAGTATCACCCATACTGACAAGTTAAACAGTACCTAGGCCGCAGGAAAAGAGCATCAGGATCACTGCCAGATCTGTGAAACTATAACTAGAGGTATGAATGCCAGAGGCATATACGGACTGTGTAGTAAAGATACAAACAAGTTTTTGATCTTGTGGGCCAAAAATGATTGCATGCATCAATCAGAACAGTGTACCTGCCATAAAGAACTCATAACACTTGTTTATTCATGTGAGTAGCAACCTCTTAAAAACCAACTCATACACACTCCTTGCAGCCTCTTGTTTAGCAGCTGCCATTACTTTTGCACATCACTTACTGTTAGTTCATCCTCATCAGAATTGAAGAGATTGTCAAGGTCAGTGTAAGAGACCACCAAGTCTGTTTCATGGATCAGGCTAGTTGATGCAGTGCGAGCATGAGCAGCAATACGTTGGGCATCTATAGAGAGTAACAGATTACAGAAATGTTGGTGATAAACAAAACGAAACCACATTTCAGTAACTATTTTGACAGACAAAATGAAAAATGAGAACATCAGTGAGATCCCTACAACTTCATTACATTTGGATTTTATAGCCATCTTTTATTTGCAAGGCTCAACAAGTAAAGTCTGTTACTGAACAGATTCTGGACTAACTACAAGGAAAAAAAAAAACTCCTTACCTTGCTTGACAGAAGGACTAAACAAAGACATAGCATCCTCTCCTTCATGGGACAGAACTGTAACACCAGATGTACCGTCCTCAGCCTATTAAAGAAAGATGTAGAAAAGTTTGCTTAAAATCAGTTTGGGTGAAGGACACTTTATCTCCCTATGGGAATTCTTGCATGTAGCAGAAGGATCAGGTTCTCATTAGCCTTCTAGCTCAGTAAGGTGTAGCCTGGGGGTCTGCTTAGCAGTACTTGCTCAGGGAAAAGGAAGTCTGCAACACACTACTATCAACACACAGAGGGAGAGCAAAGATAAGAACATAAATCGTAGCTTTTGTCTCAGGGATAAACACAATTTAAAAAGCAGGCTGGGAGTTCTTGCTACAACACCTCATTGAAAAAAAGCACATTATATCAAACACAATAAATTAACTATACTGGTAATTATCAATGAAACTCTCGATACCAGGAGAGCATGTGATAAAAAAAAACAGTCCTAATAAGCAAACTTGTTTCATATGCAATCTCCTGACACAGTTATATTTTCTCCCTTTTTGGAGGTGTAGGGAAGTAGATGGTCCTTCTGCTTTAAATACAGCCTCACCTAGTCAGTATTGGCTAAAATACAACTAAAATAAGTGTAATCCACTTCCCAGGCAAATATTCAGAGTTCACCTCAGCTACCCTCAGCATTTCCACACGTGGACAAAGCATTTGCCTTGGTTTTAGCCTCTTGCACAAGCACCTGCTAACACCCATTTTAGATAAGTGCATCTCTGTTGGGATTCAGCAGTGTTCTCCTAGCACAAGTCATCAGCCCCAGTGTGCCAGCACTGAGGGAATGCCACTTACTTCCACTGGCTACTTCTGCTTGAATCCATGTCATTAAATGTACTTCTAAACATATAAGAGGGGGATTAGAACTGTATTTAGTGAGTAAAGCCATTTTTCAATCCCTGGTTTGCATTCTCACTCCGTTACTCACCTTGTGTTTCTTCCCAGTTTCCCTCTCGATGTTCTGTCGATCTTTTTTGCTGTCAGGAAATAAGAACTCCACATCACCTTCAACGAAGGCATAGGGATCAATTTCAGGTTCCTGGTCAGCTTCCGACACTACTGCTGCTAGGTACTGGTTTTTACTCTGATACTGCTGCACCAATTCATCCGAAACCTTTAAAGGCTTCCTACATTGCACCATTAATCTGCACAGATGAAAAAGGACAAAATATTATTTATCACTAACGTGAGAATGATTTTGCTGTCATGCAGCCCTTTACAAAAGCAACTTAATATCTTTCCTTCCCCTTTTCTTCCCTTCCACTCCAGCTTCAAAAAAAAAAAGTTTTTGGGAAAAAGACAAGATCATTAGTCATGTAATTCATCCTCCATACACACGTCAGATCCAGCACTGTGACTCATTCTGACCAGCTCTCCTCGAGCATTGTCAACCCAGATAAAGATTAGTAATTCATCCCAGGCTATAGCTGTCATTTATTATGAAGTACAAATGGATTAAACAGTCCATAGCCACTGAAAGAAACACACCAGGTTAGGAAATTACTTATTGCCATTCCCCATTCGCACCTAAACAAACAGTCAGAAAGAAGTGGCTATCCAAAAAGCCCAAGAAATAACAACACAAATGCTGCTACATTTGGTGGTCATTTATATCACTTCTATAAATACCACTGGAAGGTCACAGCAAACCAATATCTAATTTACTAATAAGCAGATTTCTCACTGTCAGCATTTTTCTTTTTGTCATACTGGGAGCCAAAAATGGAGTAGATAAGTACACAAATTAAGTTTTTGTTACATTTATTGGTTTCACCAACGTAATGCTGCACAAGCAAAAAGAATTTGGCAAATATAAAGCTATGTTATGAATATTAGCTGCAGATATGCCTCTCTATCATCTACTTTACATATCACTGTGCACAAGGGGTACCATGGGAGGAAGGCATTTTTTCAACAAGACAACCATTCCAGCAGTGCCAAACATGGCTGCACAATTTCTTCTTGCTCAGACCCTCCTCATACAAGCCTGACATGGAACAGACAGTAAGAAGCGTTCACAGGGATTTCACACATGCAATCAAAAGGTATTTTCCAAGAATGAAGATTGCAGGTACTAGGAGTGCAAACAGGTTCCTGCCCATCTATTCTTTACTTGCTTAAGTCACTACAAGAAAAGGAAATTTCCCAGAGGAAATTAGTGCCCCTCACAGTGAGCAGGGCTTGGCTTTGATTGTCTAGATACTACCCAGATACTACCTGGAGGTTAGAATAAGGCTTACATTCCTCCCTTAGGAGACCAGAAAGCAAGAAAAGTGCTACAGAACAATTCAAACACATAGACCTAAAAATGCTGTATAGAAAGATGAGCAGTGATTTCTGACAAGCCTCCTCACTGCCTTGTACACCCCCGTCAACTTAAGTAGTCCACAAAAGGACACAGTGGCAGTTCTACTCTGTCAAGCCTTCCTAGAAATAAGCTTTCCAAAGAAACATCTCACAGCCAACAACATCAAATCCATCTATGCTGGTCGTGGCAACAGCCCCAATAAAATCTTCAACACCCCCAGCCAACAGCACAATGAACGTGGCTTCATGTCAAGATCCACTGGCATTTATGTACGGAGTAGCATTCAGGGCTGAGCATTTCATCTTCTATAAATCCCACAGAAGGAAGAGATGGAAGACAGCTTTCTAGGAACAAGGAATTTAACACCAAGAAAAGTGCACAGCAAAAGTGAGCAGCAGCTTCCAGTATTTTCTGATAAGCAGAAGGGAAATTAATGGTAAAATACTCCAGGAGAAAATACAGACACGCACACAGGTAATAAATTGTGAAATCAAACTGCAGACCATGCAAGGAAAGATCATTTCTCGAGCAGAACAAGGAAAATACTGAAGTTAAGCATATCTTCAGCTGGAATAAATTCTGGAGTGAAAAATGCAAAAATCCTATAAATTCACAACTTGAAAAAGCAGCAAAAAAAAAACAACCTAGCTAATGTAAACTCTGAACAGTTACAAGATACGGCTTAGAACATGTGTATGACAACAGACCAACAGCTACAGCAAACGTATCTCTTCTCACAGCTTTCCAATGCAGCAAATGCAACACGACTGCTCTCTGTAGCTTTCCACTTCCAGAAGTGAACCAGAAAAACCACACCAATTTTCTGCTTTGCAAGGAACTGCTTCAGCTTCATCACAAATTAAGCACACCGTGTCCTGGGGGGTGGAAGGGAACTCAATTTGATATTGGTCTCACTGAGATTCTCCTTTCACCTGAACAACAGCACCATTCTGGATCAAAATAATCAACAACAATTCCGTTGGCAGAGGCAATTCTTGGTGCGCTCACAATGATTTCTTTTTGGCCCCTGATCAAACCCCTAAACCGAAGTTTGTCACCTTGGCACCCACGGCTGCATCCTGTTAAGTTTACACAGCTATTCGCAGCCCTATCAGCACCTGTTGCTTCCCATTACCACTCTTATCCTGCAGCATTCCCACTTCAAGCTACATGTCCTCACGAGGAAGTGAAGTAAGAGGGGTGACAGGGAGAATTTCTTAAGCAGTTTGACAGCAAAGGAGACAACACAGAACCAAGAGGCTTGGGGGGGTGGGAGGGATCTGTTAAGCTGGGTTGTTTTTTTTTGTTGGCTCATTTGTTTTTAATTGTTATTGGTGCTGGTTGTTTTAGGGTTGGGTTTTTTTTGCTTTAACTGGGAGAAAAAAACAACACATTGATTCATTCTGCAGCAAAACAAAACTCACACAGCTACCCCTGCTTTGATGGAATCAATACAAGTTTTAACACTAAAACGCCATTGTTGTTTTTCCTCAATTGCCTCTAAGCTTCACAGTTTATCAACACTCAGACAATAAACCACCATAATATCAGCTTAAGTGAAAACACAAAGAATTCCAAGATCCCAGACATATTTCCTGTAGCTTCAAGGCTGTGGTTTTAAGACAGAACTAGCATGACTCTCAATTGAAACACGCTTCATTTAATGAATGGGGGTTTCCCATATGATCTGAAGCCCAAAACATTAAGACAAACACTGGTCATTTGTTCCATTTGAATGATAACCTCAAGCCCTTAAAGCCTGCTGAGCTACAAACCCAAGTCACAGCAAGAACATCAGTTTATATGTAACGTACTCTTGAGAAATTTCTGGTATTAGAAAGTAGTTGCCATCCATATTAGAGTTAATGTCTTCCAGGAAAGCAGATTAGCTTCTTCACTGTTCTCAGTCATTTAAATAACCAGCTTTCAAAATTAAAGAGTAAAGACAAGAGCAGAACTGTTTGGGACCGTGGGTCCCAAATGGGCATAATTTGGCTACAGATTAATCTTTGAGTAGAACAATAATATTCATTATCATCTGCTAATTCAGAGTTCTAACAAAGAAAAGCTGGAAAGTCTTACTCGCATTTGACTGTGCTTCGTGTCTGCATCTCACAAGTATTATATTCTTATGGATGGACAGCACTGAAAACAAGGCTCACTTGGCAACTGCTGATGAGAGCAACATTATGCTTTAGTGTCAAGCTTGTTTATTAGGCGAAACTACTGCCTTTGGCCTTTCACTTTCCTCACTTTCTCGCATTATTACTGTAACTTCAAGTACTACTTACTCTGTAACCGATGTTATGTTCTCCTGTCCAACAGGTATTACTGGATCATCTCTCAACTTATCATTTGGAAGCTGAGGTGGTAAGAATTCCATATCCTTTTTCTTTGGAACTTTGTAATACTTCCAAGTAGTATCAGCTTCGTCTTCTTCCAAATTCACTGCAGTACCAACATACATTGTAGGTTCTATAACTTCAGGAAATTGAGCTGGAAAAGGCTGGGACAAGCCATCGAGTCTGTCTTCCATTGTTTTGGTGGGAACCAAGGGATCTGGCGTTGGCATCTGGTAGAAATGTTGACTCTGAGGAGTAGAAGGAGCTTTAGTTACCCCTTCATCAACTACATCACACGGGTGAGGACTAAGTGGTGGTGGCTGAGGTGAATTTGCCATTTCAGCATTATGCATTTCAGCATTATGCATCTGAGGAGTCTTTGCTACATCATTAGTTCGGATATTTGAAAATCTCACTTGACTGTCTGGTGCAGTCATCACAAGCCTCTGACTTGCTGAATCTGCCTCCATGGCAACATCGTCACTGATAGATACACGATGATGAAAAGGAGTCAAAGGGCGTTTCTGTGGCTTATCCCCTTTGTCTTGCTTCTCATTTGTCTTGTGCTTTGGAGCTGCTTGCTGTTGCTGGCCCACAGGTGGTGCCTGCCCCTGTTGACCTGAATTCCTTGGTTTGAGATTTTTGTGCCTGTAGAATTAACATAAGGGGAAAAGACTTCACGTTAACATTTCAAATATGCCTATCATGCCTTTTTCACTAGCTTCCAAGTCATTAAACTTCACTGGCTTCCAAGTCATTAAACGGGTGATTAGAGAAGTCTGAAACAAATACTATTTTGAAATGAAGCTGCCTCTGACCATAACTTTATTTGAATGACTGGAGTATCACTACAATCTCAGAATACCAACCTAAAAAAAATGGGAGAAGCTGTCCTATGAGCCAAACACACACACACAAACACAAGGCAGTTATAAAATATCATATTCCTTTAACAGAAAGAATTATATGAGCAAAATGTTGCTTTTGACTTCCACCAACACTGCTGAATCAATAGAAAAGCTAAGAATTAGCAAGTGACTTCTTGGATTCAAGCACCAGTGCAAACCAGTTGTGTTGTGCAAACCTCTGTGTTAAGGAGTTCGAAGTCAAGCAGTCAGTTCCACAAAAGCTACAAAATATTTTGCACCTTTTGTAGCCATTTACCCCAAGAAAGTTTTCATGCCTCCACTGCACTAATATAGTTGTTTCTTTTTTCCCCCCAGGCCCCACTTTAAATGCACTTGAGATTAAACATTTCAACTTCCAGTTCAAGAGACCAACTTTCAGGGTGATAAAACAGACTGAGTGATACAAAATAACAAAGCCTAGAATTAAACATGTAGGCTTATGCTACTGAACTGCATGAACATCCTTAGTGCCTGGGTATTTTCTGCCACTCTTCTATTAGGAGAGTTACAAAATACACAACTCACATCGAAACCAGAAAGCTAAAACTTATTTCAATAAAGGAGAAAAATGCATTTCTTTCAGCACGCTACACCCTCCAGACATTAATTCTGAATATTCTAATACTCAATTTGCAATGTTTTGAGCCTTTGCAACACTTCTGTCACCTAAAGATCAACATTCTACAAGAGTGAAACTTCACTAAAATAAAGTGTGAGTCTGCTGAGTACCATACCTTGAACAATTGCAATTTGTCCTCTGTGTGGCTTCAACAAAATCCCAGGATGCTACCTTGTCAGCTGTCTCTTCGTCACACAAGCCATTTGATGTAGCAGAATATTTCCGCCTGTGATTCAGTATGGGAGAGTTATTTGAGATCAGCACATATTCTTATCTTCTGTCAAGCCTCAAAAACAGTTTTGTGACAAAGGATTCAGCAAAGAAGTTATTTATAACTATTTTATGAACGCATTAAACTTAAGAGATAAGCAATCCACTAGTTAGGAACCAAGTAACTCCTTTAAAATGTGCTTTAACAAGAAGAAAAACCATCTCCTAGTAGCAGTCACAGCATATTTACCAGAGCTACTTTCTACAGCGCACACAAAATAACATATTTCCTTCTGTATCACAAAAGGAGAGTACATACTTGTTCTGTGTTCTGTTCATATTGCATTCTTGCCAAACTCTGTCCACCACCTGATTGGCCAGCTTTCTAGGTATTTTGCCACCATGATGGCTAGTACTGTCAGAGATAAATCCATCAGAAACTGAAGAAAACTTCACCCATTTCTGGGCAGATTGAGCATCAACTGAAAAGCAGTAAAAAGGAAAGAGTTTTAGGCAATGAAGTGATAAACTCACAACCACTATTAGCTCAATTCAACTAGCACTGGAACATCAGGGAAATAAGCATCTTCTTCAATTATAGGTGACCAAAACAGAGAGAAAGTTTAAGTATAGCAGGAAAAAAAGAAAAAGACAAAACCCAAACCCACAACCCCCCACCACAAACTGCTCACACATCCCTCTTCTGAAAAAGAAAACCAAACAAAAAACCAATAATACTGTTTGTAAAGCTGTCTGAAACAACTGCTAAGTCTTACCTGCTTTGACTTAAAGCAGATTTCTGTATTCACTGCTCACACGTAGCCTATTAGAATCTCAACTACAAAGAAATGTCTGTGGACTGTGAAAAGGTTGAATACCAGCTTACTAATTTCTGAGCTACACAACGATGCTTATAAAGCTACTTCAAATTGTTTAGATACACACCACACATACAGAGGAGGAAAGTACTGGACTACATTATCAGGTACAAAAGCTTGATTTAAAGAAGAAGCCATCAGAGTGTCCACAAGAAGCTAGTTGCATCGTACCTGTTTGAACTTCCTCGGGGGATGTCGGAGGAGTCAGAGTTACTGAGGACATGGCAGGATCTCGTGTGGAAGCAGGCACTTGGTGGACACCCAAGCAAGTAGTTGAACAGTGAGACGTCCCAACGGTACTAGGAGCAGGGATGTCTGTTTGGGGAACTAGAACGAAGCACGCTGGATACACCATTCGCACACCAGCTAATAAGGAAAAAAAAAAAAGCAGGCCTATTTTACAGTTGTTCACCAACAACTTACATTTAAGATAGCCAACAGAAGGATCACCTCACCAGTTGCACTTACATTTACCTACCTTGCACAAGTAAGTCTGCTATCATCATTACTTTATGCTTTGATTTATTTTATATGAAAGATTTAGGTGAGTGAATCAAAAAGGGGTTATTTTGTGTAGCTGGAGGCAACCCTGTAGTATGCATACAACTACTTGTGTTTATCTTATTTATAAAGAAAACCAAAGAAAACACTTAAGTATAATATTAAACTGCCAAGATTCCTATCCCCATCAACATAACGGTCTGCAACTACCACTGTGATACAAGTTTGTAGTACTTATTACAGAGACATTAGTTGGCAAACCAAAGGTCAGTAGCCCACTGCAGACAAACAAACTACTGTGTCCCAGGAGCTCACACTTTAGGAACAGTGACAGATAAATGCATTGCTTGAGTACATTAAGTTCTTTAGGAATGTGGTTTTCAAGAAATCCCTGAAAGGCACGTCTGTTCTGTTTGAATTTGCAGAGATTCTGAAACAGCACAACATGCTTTTGAAGCATCTCAGATGGCAAGAGTGATAGTCTAGTGGCTTGTTTGTTTTAGGGGGAGGTTTTGTTTTGTTTATAATATAAAAATCAACAGTTTCACTCCTAAGGATGCCAGCTAAAACACCTCATCCACTAGGTCTGCAGAACCCAGCTTAAGTAGCCATTCATTTTAGACAGGCCTAAGAATAAACTAGGAGACCAAAATGGTGACAAAAAGTCACAGAAGAATGAAACGGGGTCACGTTTGCATTCAGAGTTTTCAAACCTAAGCTGTTAATTTCAGTAATTAAAAGGAAATGAGAAGACATACCAACAAGGACTTCAACAGCAGCTAAAGAATCATCCTCCCAATCCATATCTTCTTGCTTTTCCTCAGAGCCCTCCTTCAAGTTTGAAGTGACAGGATAGAATTGTTTCCATTCACCAATAAGCTTTTTTGTAGATGAATCAGAAAGTTTGAATGACTGCCCTGTGAGCGTGCCATTTAATCCAAAGGGACTTAGGATAACTAAAAAGATAAATAGAAATAAATCAGATTGTATCTAACCAAAACTCACACTTGCCCATTAAAACAGCATTAGTGTTATTTCAGCCACACCAAATTAACAACTTACCACTGGCAAGTCAGAATGCAACCTGATCACATTTTACTACATGGCACAAGTTGTAGGCAATGTGTATGTATTGTTAAATGTATGTGTACTGTAAGAATCAAGTTACCACAGTTACAAATTAATCTGTTTGAACAAGCAGCAATCTAGTTTTGATCTCAACCAGCGAAGACTCCACAATACACAGGTGGGATAAAGAGGACCATCTGAAATTCTGACAAGAGTTAAGGTGTTTCCCCATCCTTTTGTTCTGCTGGGTACTGTTACAACAATGCCACATATACAGAAGGAAGTAATCTGTTTCGTGTTTAGTCTTGTCCATATTAGGAAAGCACAGCTGCTGTTAAATTGTATTCAAAGAAAGCAAGTTTGGACAATGAGCATTAATAAACAAGGGCAGCACGTGGTCATGCAGGAGAAGTGATTTCTGTAGCCAACAGAAGTGTGTCTATCACAGGGAATGATCAAACAGCCCACTAACCAGACTCAGGCCCCATCGCTCCTTTGTCTTCGAGAGCATAGCCTGCATCTGCTGGTGGAACCAAAGGAATTTACAGGCAAGGGAGAGCCAAATAAAAAGGGAGAAGGGGAGTGAATAGATTAAGTAAGTCAGGTCAGAAATGGACTTCTAAAATAGAAGTTGAGGGAGGTACGTGGGGGTTATAAAGCATGTTGAAAACAGCTAGATATTCGAGTCACCGATAGGACAGTACTTGGAAATTAAATTTACTGTGCCATAAATCATATTATTGGGCAACATGCCATAAGGGGAATATGGAAATCATCCACCTGCAGATGATCTGAGACCAAATGACTTAACTAGCTAGCTATGTCAATACAGCAGACATCTGAGTAGCACACAACATAGAACGTCCCTGCTCCCACTCCCAGCCTCTATCAGAAATCCTGAACAACTCAAAGGACTGATTTATTTCAACAGACTTAGTGATCAGGAAAACCTACCTTGAAAAGGGCTGTTAGACTGCTGGGCAAGGGTGAGGTGCTCTTCACTAAGCAGGTACACAGGTTGATGCTGGCTGATCTCCACACTGGTGCAAACATTACTATCCCCATGTAAGAAGAAGGTGAACGAACAGGACAGGTGCTCACTGTGGAGAGAAAGAAAACAAGCCCTAAGTATAGATCTTAAAACAGTAGGTTGATAAGGCTTTTTTTTTACTGATTTGAAAAAATTTCATTCCAAAGGTCTTACTTAATTAGCACAAAATAAAATAAATCCATTCTATCTGAATTAACAAGGAAATGCACAATACACATTCCTTGAAGTACTTACAAAGTATTTCAGTTTAAAGATAAAAACAAAAGATCAATCAGGAAGATTGATCAAACAGGAGATGTTCAGTTTTCAGTCTCTTTAGATTGAGACTTCATATTTTGATTTCTGGAAGAAATTTAAACTGTGCTTTTTGCAAATCAATTAAAAGTAAACTCCGGCAGTATTTGTATAGTGTATTTATCTAAAAGCTGCAAACGTATTTCTGAACATTCATTAATTTTAATGAGGTCGTATCTAGTCCTCCTGCCACAGATTCAGTCAGCAGAATTTATATTTTAACATTTATATATCTTTTAATTAAATGGCGGGCAGAAATTGGGAAGGAAAGAAAAGTAGAGCACAGCAAGCTGCAGAAATGGTACATTTAAGTATACAGTTACTTGTGAAAAATCACTTATATATATATGTGTGTGTGTGTGTATATATATATATATGCATATATATGTATACATATACACACACACTCATGCCAATTTGAGTTCTCTAGCTATAAGTTATCTCAAGCATGTGACAGACCAGTAGATTCCCACAGGAAAAGACGTGTGTTAAGAGAAGATGCTGTTCATACAGGACATCAGATTAGGGCCAACGTTTCAGCAATAGAAGGATGAAAGTCAAGGAGAAGCTTAAAAAAAAATCCTTCATAAACTACTGATCAGAAAATAAATCTTTCTCTTTAAGGAGGGCAGCATCAAGCACCTGCTCAGTCTCAGGAAAAGAAAAGATGCAGGTCAAGGGAAACAGACTAAATGAAGCGAGTCAAAATAGCAGATGGCAGTGCATTTTTGCAAGGTCAAACGGAAAGACACTTCATGAACTACCATACCCTAAAAAGACTGTATGAATGCAACATCACCTTTTGCCCCCAAAATGAAATTAGATTCTGTCAATTGAATAAAAAAAGTCTCCAGGTCATGGAAGAACTGAAGTATCCCTATTAAAATAAAACCTCCACAGGCGTGGTTACCAGATACACAAGTGTCATTGCCAAGGCATTTCCTCCAGCAGGAGGTAGATGGTAAGAGACTAAACTGTATGGGGAAAAATATTTCTGAAACTGGCACAGTCAGTTCAGACTACGACAGCAGAGATAAATTGGTTTACTGATCACCACCCCAAAGAGCAGCCACCAGGTTGGGCACCGCAACAAGATACCACTGCAATGTACAATACACAGCTTCGACTATCAACAAATTAAATTTAGGGACCTAAAACTCTTCAAGGATGAGAAAACCGACAGACTGTTGGAGGAGGAAGAGCAACTGAAGCACGATATTTTTTTATTACAGTAACTGAAAGCTGCAGGCCATGAAGTGAACCAACAGAAACCTCTATGGGAGTTTGCACTGACTGCACCACGACCATTTTCAAGCCTGTGGCAGAACACTGACCTGCTCTGCAATTTTATTTCTTGTATTTTTAAAGAACAAAAAAAGAAGAGCCAGGATCCAGACATACAAATGAATTGTCACTATTCATTGACAACTACTTAGCATAATTGCTTCAGTAATCCAGCTCAGGACAACCTACTCCCCCCTTCAATCCCCCCCACAGATGAAAAGCTGCCCAGGAATCCCAATAAAGATAGTTGACAAAATCCTATGGTGATGGAGCTCAGCATCATCTTGATGATTTCAAGTTCAAGCCAATCCACATGGTTATCAAACACCGCTGAATTCATATATAGAAATCTCATTAAACTTTAATCCTTATGCAAATAGTTGAAGACTGATCTTGTCCAATTGAATTCTACTTTAAAAATACTGTGTGGTTTAAACTGAAATAGTGGATAGTGCAGTTGGTCCCAAGTGACAGCTACCAATTCAGAAGCTTAGCATACATGAGGAAGAGTTAAAAATAAAAGCACATATTCTTTAAATACACTTTAAATGGGATTAAGCTACGTCTCTAGTTAGCTCTACATTATTACACAGATAAAGGGCAGACATCTGTACCATTATCGGAGAGAATTCAGATAAACCAAGACAAAGAGAAGCATCAGCATGATAACAGAAGCATGTCAATTCATTATGCTGCAAAACTACTCCTAAATAGAAGCAAAAATTCAAGGTCATCATGCAAAAGCCACATTAAAAAAAACAAGAATTTTTTAATGGTAAAAAAATTCCTCCCCACATTCAGCAGGTGGGAAGTTTCCATCAAAATTTCATTAGTTAGACAGTAGCCATTGTTGTCACCAACATTCAAACAGCTTCAGCATGAAAGCTGCAAGCAGGCTGTTTGTATGGGAGGAAAGCAGACCCGCTATGTTACAATTGATTCTTGCAAACCTGAACATCAATCTGTAACCAGAATTTGTGAATAGTCTACACGTGAAATAAAAAGTACACACATCACCTTTGATTTTTGCTTCAGCATGTGCAGTGATGTCATTTCATGCATAACAGAATAACGCTGCTACATAGGAGAAATACAGCAAAATAATGCTCCTTGAACAGGAGCTAAGGGAAAGATTTCCACATGCTGTCGCCTGAAAACACAAATCTTCTTATCTAAAGGTTAAAGTGAAGGGTAAAACTAACGCTTCATGTACTCAAGCTCTGCATTAATTTTTGTCCTAACTAGTCACGCTCAGAAGCCCTTTCTTCACACGTAACACCCTCAGTATTATGATGTTACAAAACCGTAGGAAATACTGGGGCTTGTATAAAAAGTCACAATAAATACAACAATAAAGTCAGAAACAAACTGAAGCTCTTTGTAAAGGGGTGGAGAAATGGTGGAAGGGAACATAGAACCAGAGCTCTACGTTACCAGCAGTCCCTACCTACTCCATTTTACAGACTAAGCAAGATACTCCAAGCATGCTTGCTTTTTGTGAAGGTTTTTAACACATCTGCATATTCTCCAACTCTGCATTTCCAGAGATTCATTGCTGCCTCCACCTCAGCTTCAGAGGACTCTCCTCAAACCCTTCCAAAAGCTATTAAAAAGACCCCACTATTTCTAAGTTCCTCTCCTGTTCTCAATGATAAACATCGCAGCCAAAAATCCCAATCAAGCAAACAAAAAAAGCACAGCAGCCCCTTCAGTAAGTCCACTTAATCGCTCAAAAAGGATTTCACTTAAGGGTAAATAGGCAAATTGCCTTTACAATTTAGTCAAGTACACAAGAACAGTGAGAAAATTGGTAGTTTCCTGCCCACCAATACAGAGTTCATCCTATGCTTCTATTTGCAGATTTGTTTGTTGTTTAAAGTAGCTCAAAAGATCACTAGATAATCTGTGCAGAGCATCTCATGATTGCAGTATAAAGAACACCTGTACCACAGCACTCAGGACTTCTGCTGTATGTGCAGAGGGCAGCTGTTGAGGTGCAGACAGACCATAGAATCATAGAATGGCCTGGGCTGAAAAGGACCACAATGATCATCTAGTTTCAACCCCCCCCCCACCATGTACAAGGCCACCAACCACCAGACCAAGCTGCCCAGAGCCACATCCAGCCTGGCCTTGAATGCCTCCAGGGATGGGGCATCCACAGCCTCTCAGGGCAACCTGTTCCAGTGCATCACCACCTTCTGTATGAAAAACTTTCTCCTAATCTCTAACCTAAACATCCTGTCTTAGTTTAAAACCATTCCCCCTTGTCCCATCACTATCCACCCTCGTAAACAGATGTCCCTTCCCAGCACCAGAAGCTTGTCTTAAAGTTCCTATTCATAGTCCACTTGCTTTCTGTTAGTTTTACACTATGATCATGCAGTGCCACGTGTGCATATGTAAGAGCAGTGCACAGAATTTTAAATAAAGTCCTAAAAACAAAACCCTAATTCTGCCCAAATATCCCATCATCTTGCCCAACCCTGAACACCAAGTTAATTTCAGGGAAGCATTAATAGTTATCATCCAAGTTTCAATATTGGCAACAGGTCACTGAAATGTGAAAAGTCACCAGAACGAGCATTCCTGATGAATGAGAAAAATAAAATCCTTCAGAGATGGAAGATGATGTGAAAAGCAACTGGAATTCATATGGGCAATTTCAATAATTTTCCATTTCTACCTTTGTAAGAGAAGTGAAAGGAAAAGAGGGGAAAGCACGTAAAAGAAGTACATATACACAACATTTCTGCATCTCCATTAGCAAATATGAATGTATCTCCTTGATAAAGAGACACTTGGTCTGTTTTTTTTCCCCTCCATGTTAGTACTGCTATGGTTATGCATCCTCAAAACGCTTCATGCACATCAGCTGCAGCAGAACTTCCCTAATCCACACTTGAGTGGATTACATCAGGTCAGCACTGCGCTATGGCTGAAAGGCAAGGAGGCTGCAACAACATCAAAAGCAACCAGGAAGTCTCCAACTAAAAAAACCAAACAAGCTACAGCACATTTGATGGTAAATTCAAGAAAGCATCCAAACGTTTCCACTGAAAGCATGAATGCTTTTGTTTTATAACTACCACCACTCTTCCTCCTGGGTCGCCTTTCTCTATTACTTCGGAGCTGAACCAAATAGCTCATCACACCAGAGGGCTGCCAGCCTACCAAAATACCTACCATATTCTCACAATGTGTTTTTCTATTCCCATTTTGTAGATGAGGAAAATGGATACCATAAAGCTAAAATTACTCTCCCAGAACTAATGACTTACACAATTACTTTTCAATTGGGAAGAACAGTTCATTCAGGAGCACAAACACACCAGATAGAGTTAATATCCGATTAATATGCTTCACTGTTTCTGTTATGTTTGCTAAAAATCAGTATGTAATGGCCAACAATCTGAAACTTCGGGCTGCTTTGACCACGAATCATTGCACTGTGACTGCCTGACAATGGTACACAGCAGCAACTGCCCAGGGAACTCCCAACCAATGCATTTCATCTGCCTGAATGAAAGCATCTCCCAACAGTTATTCCTCATCACGTGCGGTGTGTTATTTAAATAAACCTCAGTATCAAAAAGTTATTTTTAAAAGGTTACAGTTGCTTTCTATAGCGAATTAAATAACTAAATAGGTTGTTTCTGAAAGAAAATCCTTCCGTATTCAGTTATCCAGTTTTTGGATAGCCCATTGTCTGTTTTTCTTGGGGCTTTTAGGTTAGTTTGTTGTTGTTTGAGTTTTTCCCCCCCCTTTGTAACTTGGTTGAAAAACAACACGGCAGCAACAAGGGTAGAACAGAAAACAAAACAACTGCCAACGAGCAAGTCTGGAGGAATTACGTACCTGAGCACATGCTCAACCTGCACTACCGCTGTACTCTGATCTCTGCTTTATGTTCTGTTATCCATCAGGCAGCCCTTCAGGCTTTTCATTGTGGGGAAGGAGCAAAGCTGCTGAGCCACCTGAGTGTGTCTGGGCTCACTGAACACAACAGGAGCTACTCCCTCAACACAACCCACCTACCACCCTGCCTTTGTAAGTGCTTGCTCAAAATAGTTCCTGGGGACTATATCCATCTTCCAGGAATAGCCACAAACCCGTAATGCACTGATGCAGAGCAGCTTCCCATGCTGCCACATTCACACCTTCACAGCTATTTTAAGTGTGAAGTCTTCAATTCCTGCTCACTATGCCATAATCCTGAATTAGGAGACTCCAAAACCTTCATTCAGACTAGAAAGGAACAGGAAATTAAATATGCATTTGCTGTAATAAGCAAAACATGAATGTAACTAAAATACTAAAATTAGAGCGTTCTATTAAAGCAGCGTTATAAAAAAAGACATGAAAAATATGTGGTGGTTGTGGGTTTTTGCTGTCTTACAATTTAAGAAATGGAAGAAAAAACCCTTAAGTCTGTGTACCTGCCTATCTCAATTACAGAACACTCTACAAGCTTTCCTTGTTTTTGTTGTTGTCGTCTTATTCTGGGGTGTTGTTTTTGCTTGTTGAAGTGCTGGGGGGTGAAGGACACAGAGGATAAGGCTCCTGGTTCTCTAGGAAGAACATGCTAACATACGTACTCATTATCACAGAAAGTCGTGCTGCTATGTAAGAGCTGGAATCATCATTAATCAAGTTCACAAACATGCCTTTCTTGCCCTTGGCTACAAGTTTCCCCGTAACATCAGGGTTTGCATCAGCCCCTATCACAGGGTCTGCACTTCAAGCACACACAATGGCACTAATATCCTCAATGTGAAAGCTCAAAGAACTCTAAACAAATGCACATCTACACTTTTCTAGCAAGTTACATATTCTGTTTCTTAACATGAAGTAATAGTATCTCAAAACACAGATGCTTCTCTAGCTACTGACACAAAGATGGCACAGCACACATCTTTCTAAGCGCCTCCAAATAACTCCCCATGGTCATGAAGGTAAATACAGCAGAAAGCTGATTTTGATGATAACACAGAGCAAAAAAAACCACAGCTAATAGCTAAGCAGAAAAACTTCCAGTTCAAAGCACATCATTAAAGACTACTGTCAAAGGCTCTCCAAAACATTTTTCACATTGCTAAGGACATTTTGATGTTAGCTAGAAGTTAAGATGGATCAATTTGTTTATTCCATAACCCAGCTGTGTAATCTACAACAAATACAAATGTAGTAGCTCGTTACACAATAAGTCACAGCCGCCTTAAAGACTTCTACATTTAGTTATTCATTCCATTATTAATGAGCTGAGCTTCACCCCTATAAAAAGGGTTGAAACAAAAATCTTATTTTTCTACACTAACAATCATAGAAGCAAAGCTGGTTCTTTCAGAATGCAGCTTCAGAACTCAGATGAGACCAACAAAGCTGTTACCTTAGATTTTCGCATCCTTGCGTTATTCACAATGCAAATCTCAGATACCTAAACTTGTGCTTCCACAAAGAAACGTGTATGTGCTATAAAGAGCCCAGAATTTATTTGGAAAACTGGTAACAATCAGACTTTACACTATTTCAAAGCAACAGTTTTCAGTGGATCACTCAGCCCCATTGTGAAACACTTAGAAACCATCTTGTTAAGGCAGATTGTTCCAAGCTGAAAACCGAAAAGAGTTATAAAATTCTCGTTTAACAAAATCTGGTGCATCTGTATGGTTTTTGCATTACCTTATTGCTCGGTGAGCAAATAAATAGGAATTTATTGTTGAAAGCTAAAAACAGAGAGCCATATCGCTACCAGTTTTTCCTGATGAGCCAAACTAGCATTGCAACTTAAGCCAAATAAGAGAAAACTGCTTTCTGATGTAAAGTGCTAAATTTGTCTGCTTGTAGTCTCTGTAGCAACCCAATATTCCAAAGAGACAATCATGTGATCAATGCTCTCAGCTCCTGCTGTTTATCCTGCACTGTCCTACTTACAGCAGCTCTCAATTCCAGCTGTCTACAGTAAAAGGAAAAACATCACCTGCTCTCCTGCCGGTACACGATGCCAGAACAGCCTCATTAGAGCTGTTGTAAAGAAAAATGTTGACTTTGTTTGACTTAAAGATTAACATAGGGAGGAAATTTACACAGCAAAAAGAGTTGAGCAGACTTAAAAGATGGCAGAAAACGCTAACAAAGAAGAGCCACTTCATTTCAGGTATTAAGGTTTCAAGTTAAATATATAGAAATAAAGGTAAAACCCATGAGTACAGGTTATACTTGTACAGTTAATTCTCAAGTACGAACAAGATTTGAGCTTTAGCACTCAGAAATCTCCTCATCCTGCTCCTGAAAAGAATTATTATTGATAGTAATTTGAAGCATCCTCCTAGAGGAAGCAAGAAAAACTATTTCATGGCTACTGAAAGAATTCCCCATGGAAAACAGGAAAGACACCAAAGAAGGGAATGTGGCAGGAACCTGGGCTGAAACATAGCATTCCCTTTGTCCTAAGGGCAGCAAAGACCAAACAGACAATGGCCAATTGCTTTGAGTAACTGCTGTTACATTATCAACACTCCTGAAGAAGGCAGCGCTCGCTATGTCCCAATTAAAAAACTGCTCCCATACACAAACCATGGGCATTTGGGACTGCACAATTGCCAACACACTTATGAAAGATGTCCACTATGGCTGGTTTTACCTTTTCCTCCTGGTAAGATAAGGCAGAGGAAAAAAGTCTGTGTGTATATAGACACGTGTACACACACAAAATACAGGCAAACACATACAGAATATTTCTCAGTAGTCGTTTCCCTTGAAGTTACTTGCATTATATAATCCTGCACCCAGGCTAAGGTCGAACAGCACAACTTGTGAAACTTGTGCAGCAAGTTTTATTTTGTAAGCTATGATAAGCTTATCGCTTATGTTTTTCCAAGTGGTGGGAGTGTTGTGTTTGTAGGGTTTTCTTTTTCCCCTTTCCACGTCAACAGTTCAACTCATTTACTATTTAAAAGGAATCCCACCAAATCAGTATTGCTCAATTGCTTGCTTACCAGCGTTCCAATTATGTTAAAATTTAGCAAGTTTTACTTATTACCTAATAAACTTCAGCAGATGCACTCCATGTAGGCCCTTCATACTTTCCAGTAGGAGTGTCAGATTTAATCTTCATTAAGGAATTTTGCCTAGAATAGCATTTACTCTGACAAGTTTGCTAATAATATTTATGCTAGGTATATGCCACTATTTTATCATCCAGCTGGCAGGAGGAAAAGCCTCGTCCAAAGGCTGGTATTTCAGCAGTCCAACCAGAAAAGGCAGAGCTGGATGTGGCAGATCACAATCCCTGTCTCATATTCTTAAAGTGTGGAGTTTTGAATAAAACATATACAGCTATTTCTGAACGTGACAGTAACAACACAACAGGTGGGAAAGGAGAAAAGAGAAAGACGTGTTTATTTCTCAAGCTTTGTAATTTAATATGTGGTCACCTTAAAGATAGATTACAAAAGCTCAATAAGTTATTGAAGAAGGATGTGACAAACACTGCAGCAGTTCTTCCCCATTTGGTTACAAGTAGGGCTATTAACAAAATCTTCACTTCAGTCTTTCATCCTACTGTTATCCTTGTAACTCCCACCACCCATTCCTGAACGTTCTGGAAATCCCTTCCTTACATACTAAGAGCCACAACAAATAAAAAAAGAAAGAAAAACCAAAAAACAATCACCATACACGCACCCACTTGATGGAGTTAGCCACTCCATTCCCCTGTCTCTATAAACAGCAGTGGAACCAATGTGCTCAAAAGCTTCCAACAGTTTCCTAAGGCATGGCAATCGTGACTTGCACTGGCAGATCCAATTTCCCAGTGCTGGCTTTAGGCTGGGGTGAAGCAGGGGGAGGGGGAAGGGAAGAGCAGGTCATGGCAACTGCCTTGCAGCCCAGTTAGTGTGCAGCGTGTGACCCCGCAATGCAAACATTTGACTTTTTTGCTTTACCAGAAACATCTTATTTTTCATCCCACCACCACCTCTAAGTCACAGCCTCCTGCCCTGCTGCACCGCACTGCCCAGAGTCCTTCAGCTCCTAACTGCACTGCCACAGACAGGAAAACACAGCACTGATCTTCATAGTTGGGACACTGGGTAACAAAACCCCCAAATTCAGGTGGGAACAATCACACATACACAAAAAAAGAGCTCTATCTGTACATGCCTCAAAGAGAAAGAAAGTGAACAAGTAGGATTAGAGTTCTACACAACCAGCTCTGAGGTTAGTCAGTTACCTTCACAGTCAAGAGCATCAACTATTCAGTCTCTAATCAAAGTCTTTTGAGATTGTCTACAAGAACAACAAACCTTATCTAAATCTGTAGCTATATCACACAGAAATCCAATCTACATAGTAACTAGCCATATCCCAAAGTGCAGAGTAGTATAAACTCTGATCTGAAGCAGATTGGTAGCAGATTTCATACCCAGGATAATAGGCATCTCTAAATTATATAGGCACACTGATTCTATACTCAGGGTTTCTGAAAGTCAATGCAAAGCACAGCCCCACAGAACACAAAGCACAGAGGATGAAAGCAGCCACTAGAGATAACAGCAACAAGGGCTGAAATGAAGCAAAGCAATGTTCATTCACTGACTCTATAGAGGAAGGAAAATCCTCCCTCACCTTGGGTATGTGCCCTTTCTCCTGTATTTCTCCCATTATTTCATATTATCTAGGACCGAAGGGAGGAATAAAGTAATACCAACATCATCACAAGGTAACTTTTTTTTTTTTTTCATTCTTAATAACAAGATAGGCATTTAATGCACACAAACAATATAGGGAAGCAATTACAACCTTCCTGAATAGAAATGCTTTATTCTCCATGACAGGTGTAATACCTGCCACATTCATCCACGACCACCTCCATACAGGAGGAGCACTGATGTTCCAAAGGGAAATACATGCATATAAGAAAAAAGCAGCCTTCTGAAAAAGGACTCTACTCTTTCCACACCAAGAAGTGAGTATGACATGCTTTTGAAATCAGTGCTATGAATTTATGAATTGCTGCTCTTACTACTAGAAAGATGGAGAAAACGCAAAAGAAAAACATAGCTTCAAAAATAGCGTTATGATTTCTATGTTAAGTGCATCTGTTGGACCAACAGAGGACTTAGCAGATACTTCTGAATAACCTAACAAAATTAAAGACATTCGTAGAAGGGATGAGCAAAATATGCCAGAACTATGTACATCTGTTAATTACTCCCCCCCCCTTTAGTGGTTTATTTCATACAAACCACTACTCAGAATATCAAGTGGTTGAGATATCTGGTAGAAAACCCAGATTTCTCAGCATTAAAATCATTTTATGCAGATCTGTCTTATTTTTCCCCCCTATTTTTCCAGTAGTTCTGAACTACTCATGGTGAAGTGGTGTGGTGGGTAAGCTCACAATTCCTTCAGTTACTCTCATCAAGCATGCTGACCTTCTGAGCTCCTTAAAAAAAAGAATCAGTTTCCAAATTAAACAAATGCGGCTATTTTAATTTAAAAGCTTTCATCAGCTTTTCCAGCTGCTGCAGAGAGCTTCTTAGAATGACTCCAAGAGATGCCATGACATAACAAATGCTGGTTTCAAACAGCAATTTGGAAAACTAGTTTCTCAACTGAAGAAAGCCCAGATTGTGCCAAGACAGTATCAGTTTAAATAGGTAAAAGTAAACTATTATGGATTTATGGCACCGAAAGAGAGAAGAAATGGGTGGGCAAGGACACTGAAGAAAGGAAATATCTTTCCCTTACTAGGGGGGACAAAGGGATGCCTGGAACTAGGACAAGTTTGCCCATAAATTAAAAGCAGCAGTCCACAACTGATAGATACACACACAAACATATGCTTCTGCTGCAAAACAGATCTGGATTTCTTTCAGGTTTCAATTTATTGCAGAGGATACCAACAAAGCCCAACTCCACATCCAAAAAGCAGAGCCACCAATCCCCAAATATTCGACATGCAAGATTTAACATATGCACTAAAACAAACAAACAGAACAGATAAAAACAAATAAGAAAACCCATCGCCATTCTCTAAGCTTTAAATTACTTTGGATTTTAAAAGCTGATTTGGGAACAGAGATTACACTTGTTCCAGATAACCTAGTTTTTATTCATTTCATTACTTATTGCTAGGCAACATAGACCGTGTCAAACCATGTTAGAACCACGAGGAGAAGTTCTTCCATTCCAGATCAGAAATTTGCTCCTCGTCCTCCTCCCTCCCAGCGTGGAGGCCATATGTATTCCCCTACCAATCATGTCCCCAGATGCAACTTTCTTTCTAAAGAGAAGCTAACAAACTCTCTTCCCAAAGCCCTCTCTGCATGTGACACCTGTAAATGGCTCTCCAGATTCCACTTCCTCAAAGAACAAGCACTATTTACAGTTAGAATTAGTCCTGGCCACTATATTGGTAGCTTCACAGCAGCTGTACTTTTCTTCATTCCTAAAAGACTCTAGCTTCTTTTGCAACTCTTCCTATCCACAGTGTCCAATACAGAGGAGACAGATTATTATCTTCAGTATCACTGCCTTTCTTCATAAGAAAGTTTTAAAGAACTCCCAAAAGGCAGAAAAACAAGAAAGATCAGAGATTCAGGATCCCAAGCAACCCATAAATTGAGTGCTCTTAATTAAATGTTTCTTCTAGCATAAAGCTTAAACAAACTCCACAGCTTCTTTAATAAATCAAAATAAAGCATCCTACCTTTTATTTATAGGTTTTTCATCTTTCTCATAAGGCTTCACAAACCATTTCCCAATGCGCACAAAATTCCGGTTCATTAAACACCTCTCCAACAGGTTGTGAACAGCTTTGAAAAGCAGAGTGCGACATTCATAAGAAAGTCCATTCTCCCAAACACCATCTTCTTCTTCTACAAGGCAAAGAAAAAAAAGAAAACAGAAATTAATGTTGAACTACATCCTATTATTTCACACAGGAGGCATTTCATAAGATGCTTTCCTCTCCCACAAGCTCTTAAGACAGTCACAGTATAACATACAACCACGTAGCCTATAACATGAGGCAAGTAATTTGAATGTTACAAGAGTACATCTGCTAAATGTAATCAGTTATAAAGACTCTCCCCCACACTCCTTCCTTAAAAAAAAAAAGGAAAAAGAGATCCAAGGCTATTTGTAAACAGAAGGAAACAACCAGCGCCAGTATGTTACGTATTTCAGTCTGCAAAACCATGTATCTGTTTGCAGGGTGGCTCGTGTTTTGAGTATTTTGAACTAGTTATTTTGCAATGCTAAGTGACAGTTATGTTTAATAAAAAAATAAATTAAATTGCCCACAGCCACATTTGTTAAATATCCTTGTGTGTTTAGCTACTGCTCATTGAGGAGCTGGGCAAAAGCAGTAATGATTAACTGACCCATAATGGTCATCCATCCACTAATGAGGAAGGAAGGTGGTGTTTTTCCCCCCACCTAGACACAAAAAGCAGTGGTAGGAACCACGTGAACCCTCTCCTCAGAAGATTCACACAACTGGAATTTTCTTTAAGATTTTAAAATAAACAAATAAACAAGAAAGACAGAAAATCAGGCTAGTGCCACTTTCAGATCTATACACGGAACAGCAAACAGAAAAACAAAGCCCAGTTCATACTGATAGGATTCTCAAGTGAAACACCAAGATCTGGTCTGTGGTGCACGTACATAAAACACAGCGAGCCAAGTTGATTTCCCAAATCAGAAAGCAAGATTCGTTACAAGAAGCTGTAATCTCTTCAACCACTCCGGCCTGCATTTAGTGCTTCAGCATACACCACAGGCCCTAGGAGTGGTGGTCCCAAAGGATTATAGTGGCAGCCACACCACACAAGTGAGAGACACTTCATGGCTCCCATAACATCTCGCAATGGTTCATTCTCTTCAGAGAATGAGCTCAGATAGAGAGAATATATAGGAGAACTCAGGATCTTCTCCTTCCATTATGGCAATCAGGTCCTACCTTTACACCTACAACCCTCGGACATCGTGTTTGACAGATATCCCCAAAGACCTGCTACTGGTCAACCTTGGCCTAGCTTAGCACAGTTATTCTTACAGTTCCATCGCTTTGGCACTCCATGTAACAGCACAGACTAAAATGACTCCATGAAACAGAGAAGGAGACATTTCTACTTCAGTCTCCAGGTAGTTGTAAAACAACACAAGTTGAAAGAGAGGTGTAGAAGTCACTTGCTCCCACCCATACTCAGCGTTCAAGGCTAGATCAAGCCATCCATACCCCTTCTTATCCATCACCTGTTGCACCTCCAAGCAGTGAGTTCAGGTTCAGACTCCAGTTCCACACACAAGGTCTTACAGAAGCAACCTGTCTGTTCATCATTTCAGAGAGGTTTTGGGTTCAAACAGCTTCCCATGGATTGCTTTATGGTCAGAAAACCTCAGCAACGCAGCCAAGTCCTTGCATTGTAAATCGCCCTTTGAAATAAGCCCCTCCACCTTTATCTGGAAGCCACTTAGAAGCTTAAAAGGTTGCAATGGTATTAAGTCTCAATATCCTTAAATTAGAGAGCACATAGAAAACCAAACACCTAAGGGTTTTATTTAGAAGGAAACCCTACAGCTTATTACAACAAGCAACGTTTAAGACAGGGGTGAAGAAAATGGAATTTCAAGGCTCTAGTGCAACTAGAAAATGGGGGGACACATCTGTGTCTTGTTTAATTCCACACTAATAAGTGCATGTTTCCATTCCACATCACTGCTGTGAGTTACAGATTACTCACTGTCCCAGAATCCTTCTCTAAGGGACAGAAGAAGAGTAAACAGACCTGCCCCATAATTTGTAGAGGAAGAGATGCACATCACTGCAGATGAATCATTACGTTAAATACTCTCCTGGTAAAGGCAAGGAAAAGCAAGG
This sequence comes from Excalfactoria chinensis, assembly GCF_039878825.1. Classification (NCBI taxonomy): domain Eukaryota; kingdom Metazoa; phylum Chordata; class Aves; order Galliformes; family Phasianidae; genus Excalfactoria; species Excalfactoria chinensis. The sequence goes on along the minus strand of NC_092843.1, from coordinate 6,336,019 downwards.
AACTGCATTTCCTGAGAGATCCCAGTGTGAGTTTCTTCCCTTCTATCACCTTACTCTGGCGTTAAAATCAGCAAAAACTTGTTTTGCAAACCATAAGGCTACAAGATGATACAGTAACTCACTGAGGAAACATCATACAAGAAGCCTGCAACAAAACAGCAACAAAGGTCCAAAGTCAAAGGGCATAAAACACCGGTGCCAAGAGGACGCGTTTTTCCCTGGCTCAGAGATTTGGAGACACACACAAACAAGCAGCCCTATCCTACAGGCAGCTTTGTTGCTCAGCACATACTGCTCAACTGGTGGCAAACAAGCAGCTCAATAGAGCAAACATTAACTACAAGGCTTAATGATACTGGACTTTAACTGCACAATAAACTCCGCACCATTTCAAAGGTTAAATACTTGGTTCCAATATAGCTTTTGTAATTAAAGAAAACCATTCCAAGAAGACCCCCTGCATCAATTACCAACTACGGGAGGGTAACAAAGACAAAGAATTATTTCCAGCCTTTATACCCAGTTTTGTTTTGACATATTAGTGCGTATCAATGAGCAGAAAGATGCTGAAGTTGCACAGACACATGAGTATAATCATTTTGATGGTCATGCTACAGGCACGAAGGAGAAGTTTCAGTTTTCTGAGGATACTACAAAGCACTGAGAATTCCATTTAACATTAATAGTTGTGCTGACAACCAAGTTATTAACAAAAGTTTGCATGCAAGAACTTGCCACAAGATTGTTTCAGCAGCAAACTAAGCTAGGAGAGCTCTTGGGAATTACAAAAGAGAAGCGTATTATGTGGGGTGAGTGTAAGGCTCTGGTGGAAATCACTATTAGAGCACTAGAATGTGAAAAGACAGCCTGCTATAAACATGCCTGCTGATCAGAAAGCACCTGGGATTGACAACAGCACACTTGCTAGGGAAAGGATGGGGGTTAAAGATACTCTCACTTCAGAGCATTATTCAAATCTGTGCAGAAAAACAGCAGTAAGTGTTCTGCATTGTTCTGAAGTCTATTTAGTCACCACCCCCAACCCCTCTTACTTTGGTGGTAGATGGAAGGAGAGAAACACACAGGAGGTCTGAACCCAAGTCACGTTTTTCTTCTTTATTTAAATGTTTGTTTCTCAACATCTTAAAAACCCTCTTATTTAATAGGAATCATAATAAGTGAACTTAAAAAAAAATAAAAAATGCTTTTTGTGAGAGGGAAAGGAAGAGATGGTTTCATCTTCTAATCTTTCTTAGACTGAATAACAGTAAACGTTCAACCCGATAATAGCAATAGACCAAAATAAGTCGCTGATTCATTTTAAGAGGTGTTGAGCCACGGCTTTACTTCAGACAAGCGATATCCACACAAGTGCTCTGGTAATCCACAGGTTACAAACCTTTTGTTGTTGATTACAAATACTTCTGGTTAGTCCTCTCACTCTCTGATTCAGACAACTGCTCTGTAGCATAAATGTCAACCCCTTAGACAAGCATTTACACAAACTGTCCTCTTGTAATGAATTCTCTTCTTCTCCCTTTATACTACATGGAGAGTTTGCTTTACCTGAACCTAAAGTCAAGCCAGCACTCTGGACTTCAGCTCCATCCCCCCAATTACTTTAAGTACACAAGGAAAAAAAAAAAAAGCATCCATTCCTTCGTATCATGATTCAGAAGCATTTATAAAGCACTGCTTACTTTCACGGGCTTCCTTTCTGTCACCATTTGACAGCAAGCCAGTTATAGAAATAGACAGATGCAAAACTGATTTATACGATCAAATCCCACTTCCTATGTAAGTGTCAGACTACAATTGTTGCTGTATATTGTAATTACACGATAGTAACACAGGGTGATATTTCCTTTTAAAAGAATGAAAGAATTGAAAATTCCAAATACTTTAAGATGAAATTAAATTGTTCAAAAGTAAGAATTATCCTGCTAGCCTACTGCAAAATAGTTTTCAGAGCCTATATCCCTTATACAACTAAGTGAGAAGCACCATTCTGTGTTTAGAGCTGCTGACTAGAACTCAATACCAGCTCCAACATATGTTTTCTTACTTGGATTCTGCAGGGTTGTATCTCATCTACATTCACTGAAAACACTCCAGTTATCCAAACTTGTTGCAAAATTTCATCAACTGAGAGACAAGCCAAAACATGAGCTACTGTCCCCAATACCGTCCTCAGAATACTCAGCACCACTACAAGTCAGCATGAGCCCTTTACCAGCACCACAAGAATGTTTTCTATACTTTTTCTACTCAGCAAAAGTGGTTTGTTTTCTAAGCATTAAAAGCCTGAAGGTATGACCTTTTTTTAAGTACATAACTATGCTTGCCTACAAATTGCCTTCAGAATCTGCTAGCTCTAAGTTCCCTTGCACAGAGAGCTATGGCATGGCCATAACCAAGTAAAAGCTGAACACCTTTCTCACTGCGTGTTTCATTAATATCCTCCTCCACACCGTCTTTGGGTAACCCCATAAGCAGATAAATTGTCATAAATCTCACCCTCAGCAATGCAGGCTCACTGCTCTCATCTATGCAGGCATGTTATGCATGTGACACTGTACCTGCCACTAGTTGCAGAATTTTTAAAGAATGCATCCTTTTCATAGTAGCTGTAGTAGTAAAATGGGTTTAGGAAGCAAATGGTATCTAAAAAAACAAAACCAAACCAGCACACCACCAGCTGAGCTGTTTTCCAAGCTCACTTTGCTGCATAGTTGCAAGCAGCAGGCTTTTCTGCAGAGCTCACAGTATGGTAACTGGCTTGGACTCCGGTTTCCATTGTATTAGAAGTAATGAGACACCCGATGCTGACATCAGCACAAACCAAGCTGCTCTCAGATCTGTTTGGAGACAAGGATATGACCTATAATGCACATACACTGAGAACCAGACAACACACAGAAAGAAGCCCTCGCTGCCATCGCTGTTGCTGTTTTTCCCAGTCAGGATCAGCAACAAGCCATTGTCACACAGACCTCACTCCTCCTTCCTTAAAGCTCTCCTAGAGGCTCAGCACGGAGCTAAGACCAGCATTATGCTCATACATTTATCCTTCACAGAAGTGGGAGGAAGACTGCTCAGCAAACAAAAAACGGATTAACTCGATATATGACAGATACGAGGAAAACACTCTAAAGTAAATTAATGAGATTTAACAGACACCAGAAGGAAAAAGCTGCATCTTACAGCTCACCATTTCAAAGATGCAACTTGAAGGTCAATGGCACATTGAAGCTTTCCCCTACCCAAGCATTAATCAAAACGTAACCATTTCCTTGGGACTATGTCTTGTGCATAATTCATGCCCAACTGTTCTCAGGTTTGAAACTGCTACCAATTCTACCAATTTAAAAACATATAGGCAAGCACTTCAGCAGAATTTAAAAAGAAAATAACTTATCTAATAAAAAAAACAAAACAACAACTGTTGATTAGACCAGTGAGGGATCATTGCCTTCTGAAATTCTCCAATCTGTCCTATGTTAAGGCTTGAGTTGCAGAAATTACTATAATCAAGCCTCACCATCACAACAGAAACATAACCTTTGAGGTTGTTGGAGGATAAAGTAACATTTCACTAACTTCTGTCTGCCTCTGGCTATGTTGAGGGAGAAACAGACCGACGGGTTTTTGGTAATACATACAATAAGTAGCTTCTTAGGGAAGGAAAAGAGAAATGATTGAGTGAAGTCAATATTACTGATCAATTACTAACTCTGAACAAGTCTCCTTTTGACATGCCCCCAGGCAACAACAATCCCTGACCATCAACAAGACTGTTACCCAAGGCTCGATACGAGCATCCAGATATAGCCAGTAGCAGTCATTCTGACATACCTCTAGGGCAAAGGCAGAACTTCTAGAACATACTGGCTGAAGAGAGAAAAAGAAACATCTTTTTTTATCTGATATGCACAGATGTACACCCACAAAACTGTATGTTCCCTTTTGAAGTGATCTTGGGAAGGTGCTTCTGCAGAGGATGAAGAGATCCTCAAAGGGTGCCATATTTCAGGTACTGAGTGTTGATGACTGAGATGTGTTCCAGACACTCTGCATCCATTATTCATTGGAACAACAAATCACAAAGAAATCATCAAAAAACTGCCAAAGTACTGACCTCTCCCTAACAGGCACAGCTTCATGCCAAAGGAAGCCAAAACCAAAGCTGCCCCCCTTCCCTATCCGTAGGCAGTAAAAGACATGCCAGCAGCAGGAAGCTGCTCCTACTCCACTCCTGCATTCGGTTCTTTAGGACAATTCCTCTCCTACTGAGTAGAAAAATTCTAAATGAGGCAGCACCTCAACCATCAGCAGCAAACAATTTCCAATCAATTTTGAAGGTAACAAGCCTCTGCCAGGAAGTAATTTATCTTTTCCATTGAAAATGGGACAAGCAATCATTGGGAGAACAGGGCAATGTGAATTACTAGGAGAAATTGTCCACCAATGAAAAAATCCATTAGGTCTATGACAAAGGTCAGATAACATTGTTTGGGTTCAGCCGTAATTCTTTCCTATATGAGGTTCACATTAAGATTTTGTGTAATGGGGGAGAAAAAGTGCAGGTGTGGGTACTCCTCAGACAACTCAGCTGTTGAATATCAGCTCCTGGTCATGTAAAAACCAAGCAGACTAATATATTATAACATCCCCCTTTTAATTAAGAGGAGACAAAAAAAAATTCCTGCTAAAGCTACAATGTCAGTATCTCTACACATGGGCATAGGTAACAAGTGTTCAACAGCAAAACACATAGAATAACCTGTCTGGAAGGGTAGAGCTGAGCAAAGACAAGACCTGAGCAATGGCAAAGACAGCCCTGGGAGACACTCACCCACTACTACATCTCCCTCACTGCATAGGAGGGGTTTGGAGTTGATAAACACGCATCACCCTCGGTGCTTATCTACCTGCACAGAAGAGAACATCCCTAAATACAAACACAAGCTGACCTAAAAGCTCAGCTACCAAACACCGCTGTTTCAAAAGGCACCTCAACATTAGTAGATTGACTTCAAGGGAACGCAGAAAGGAAGTTGCTCAGACAAGATTTGGATGGCCACCTAGCGCAGAAACAAAGTCTCCAAATGGCTTAACTTGTAACACACGGACACAAATGTAACACGCTGGGCTCACTTTAATCTCACCAGAGCCAACTGCACACAAGTTCTACACAGATACTCTCCCACAACAGTTGGTCTTTGCTCAGGGCAGGCCCAGGCCAAAAATAGCCTTTAGTCTAAGTTACATCTCAGCCATACAAAGGATGTTTCCTGCAGGTCAAGACCGAGGTTACTCATAGGGCAAAAATAAGGAAGCCATCAATGTACTGAAATACCAAGCAACCTACAACACTGATAACATTTAAAGATGCAGAACTTCAATTTCCAGGACAGACAGGAATACCAGCAGCATCCTAACTCTGAAGTCCACTATTCAAACAAATAAGCACTATTTCAATATGTCGATTCTTTCCCAGATCCCATCATGGGCACCAAAACCCACACGTTAAATTGTTTCAAGTCATCTGCCACAGCAGCACTTCAAATTCGTGTTTGTTCTTCAGCTTATCCACAAACACAGCATTAACAATGTCTGGTCAGCAGGTCACCAAACCTTGGTCTCATTTTACACTTCAGTAACTCAAATACTGTACATTATTTCAAAGGAAGTTACGGCGATGCAATTCTTCCCTCCCCCCACCCTGAATCACTGTAGTCTCACCAACAGATTTACACATTGTCTAAATGCTGAATTTCATCACACAGCTTTCCAGTTGCTTATCATACTTTTGGAACTGACATCAACAAGTAAATGTTTTCAAAAGAAAGTGCCAAGTCTCAAATAGAACAGCGCTGAGAAATATAGATACTGGTAAGTCTTTCAGAAGCAGCAGGTCTAAGTTTGAAAGCATACACAGGTTCAGAGCACTGGTAAAGGGTGAGAAAACACAAGGTCTAAGGATTCTCACACAAAACCATGAAGCAAATTGCCTTCTTTTGAGGACTCCCCACCAACAACTTGACTTCCAACCCAAACAACTCCCCACGGTTCAGAATTGCCCAAAATCTCTACAATTTTTATTAAATAATAAAATGGGATTTTGGTTTGAATTTCCAGTTACCCAACAAAACAGACCTGATCAAAACATGTTTAAGGCATCACTTTTGAATCACGGGCACGGCCTTGGGCACAAGAAGTCCCAAGAAGTTGCCAAAATTCATAGGCCTACTTGCTTGATGGTTTTGTGTATTTCCTCCCACTCCCCTCCCCCCAAAAAAAAGAAGAAAGTAGGGAGGAAAAACTTGTTTCTTTATTACCCAGCAGACCAAGACCACCTAAGCTGTTTGATCTGCGCTGCCATCGTAATTTGGCTTCTGACAGTTCTTCCCATTATCACCATAAAATCAAAGTTGTAGATTATGGGAATACATTTATCTTATCTCTAGACAACAGTTTATCTCACACAGACTTCTGTAAGGGCTGGCAGGAGAACACCAGGAGTAACAGCACCATTGCACTGACCAAAAGAAGGCATTCGTTTCTTCCTACCTGAGAGATCATGATGGATAAGGTCAGCAAAGTTGGGGTCATCACCCCACCAAAATATCCACAGCTCCCTGCGTCCAGGTCTCTGGTCTCGGCGCCAAACACTGAGCACATCTGCCTTCAGACAGCGACTGAAGCTGCTCAAAATAGGGTCCTCTTCCGTCACCGGAAAGAGAATGGGGGCAGACGTTGGACCCTGCCATACGTATCGCTTCCATTTAATCCCAGTTAGATCAGCCTAAGGGAAGGAAAACAAGAAACCAACCATCAGACATCGGGGTACGTTCCCAACAGAAACAGCCAGCTGTAACAGAAACCACGCTTCTAAGTTCCACACACCTGAGAAGGTAAATTGGAAATAACCAGGCACCCGGTTTCTAAATCTCCTAATAGCTGCAGTAAAGCAAGAGCTGTGCATTGTCACTGCAGCTTTAAAGTGACAGAGAAAAAAAAAAACGTCCCATTTGATTGAAAACAAAAATGAACAACGAGCGACAATTATCTAATTATTTGCAGGCTCCAAATGTCCAATCTTAGAAGCGCTCGCCTTAGCAAGTAACTACTCACTTCATGCTCACTTATGCTTACGCTGCCTTTTGAAATCCAAGATTACTCTGAGGATACAGGAAATAGGGGAAAAAAATCGAAGTCAGGCAGCCGCTCTGCCCCTCCTCTGCTACTTCAGAAAATTTCACTGCTTCCCTATTGTAAAATTCCCTATCGCGTGCAGGAAGCTTCTCAAGCTCACTTATTTCACTCTGAGCCATCACGCTTTTCATTTCCCACACCACGTTTTAAGAATTTAAATCCTGTTTCTCTCATTAAATTACACATCATTGGTTATGATCCACTAAATCCCCTTCTGGGCAAAGCTTCATCCGACTTTATAGAGCGAAGAGCTACCACCATACCTAGTGGGAAAGCGACGATTCCTGGATTATCCCCAACCCAGCACCACACTAAGTTCTAACACCGAGCTTCTCCCCCTCAAGCACTTCAGCCTTAAGGCCCTTTGGGACAGCATCACCCCTTGGTTCCCAACAAGAAGGCAGCACAGAGGTGAGGTGCTACTTGCCAACAAGTCGCTGATTTCCCTCCTAGCACATAACGCACCTAAGATCACCGCAACATTTAAACCTAACATGGCAGCCTTCTACCTTGAGGAGGAGAAACAATTTAGATGGAAGCTACGGGGGCTGCAACAGTTGACATTCAGACAGCCTGGATTTACAAAGGTGGCGGCAGGATGGGGTGCAGGCCCCAAAGGGGTGACCCCCATCCAACAGCCCCCACACCACAGCCTGGCACAGGTTTTGTTGGTTCGGTGGTTGTTTTTACTTATAATGATTTCAATAATAATAACAACCATAATAAAATACATCAGGCAGCCATCTGATATCGACTGATTTGCATTAAGCCGATGAAGGAGGTGAGTGCAGCACCCAAATTGCATCACAGCCCAATGAAATCCAATCTGCGTCGGGCGCTACCAAAATGAAAGGAAAAAAAAAAAATCCCAACAATTTCGTACCGAGGTTGGATGTGGGGGAAGGAAAAATAAAAAGAGCACAAAATGGTGAACAACGCATAGAAGGCAGCGGGGGTCTCGGGGTAAAGGCGACAGGGGGTGGCTTAAAGGCAAGGAGAAGGGTTTGGGCCGTGGGATGCGTACAGCGGGGAGGGAAAGGAGAAAGTTGGCCGAGGGGAGAAGGCACAGCTTCCTTCAGTAAAGAGGTAAAAGAAAGCCCGAAAAGTTGAGGGCAGGGCCGGAGCCGCGAAGCCCGGGCTGAAAGCGGAGGGAGGGGCGAAGCGAGGCGGCGGGGAGCCGGGGGGGGGGGGGGCACGGAGAGCTTGGCTGCCGCCCGGCTGGGCCTGCTCCGAGGGCTCCTCCAGCAGAAGCTCTGCTAAAAATGGCTGCTTGCTGCCACTGCCCGGCCTCCTCCCCTCCCCCGGCCGCCTCCCGCTCCCACTCCGCTCACGTCGCGCGTGTGCGCGGCCGCGGGAGCTCACCAGGCAGAAGAGGTTGGAATGGCAATCCTCCAGGCTGGCCCCGTTCGGCACGAAGCAGGAACTCATCCTCACAGCCACAACCCACACGCCATTATCCCACAGCCTCCGACAAGAAAGAAAGAGACAGACAGAGAGAGAGAGAGAGAGAGGGAGAGGGAGACAGACACTGCGAGGGGACGGGGGAGGGGGCGAGGCACACGCACAAATAATAATGCAGTTAAATAAGGGCTTTACGTACGCACACACACACGGAATAGTGGTAGGGTAAATAACCCGGGAGGGCGTAAGAGAGGAGGGGGTGGGGGGAGTTAAAAATGATTGTTATTATTTTTTAAGGAGAAACTCAGAGCGTTTTCTCCTCTGGATATGAAATAAGAAGGGGGGGGTGGGGGAGAAGGGGGGGTAAAGGGGAGGACAGAGGGAGGCAGTGGGTAACGCAGCGCAGATTGGGATCGATCCCCGCTCCTCTTCTGGAGGGGAGGCGAAGGGGCGATGTATCCAACAGGAGAAAATGGGGTAACGAATCCGGGGGGGGTTAATGGGAGAACCCGGCCGGCATCTCTCCTTCCTCTGATGGCGGGGAAATAAATAATCCAACGGGGTAATGAATCCTCCTCTTCCTCGGGGAGAAAAGGGGCAACAGCGCAGCGCTCGGGCAGGGCCCGATCCTGGGCTCGTGGCTTCGGAGTCCGAGGGCAACAGGGTAGATGTGTGTGCGAAGGGGGGGGGGTAAAGGGGCGAAAGGGGGGCGGTTGGGGGGGGTTCTTCGTTTCACCCCCCCTCCAAAAAAATAAAAAATAATAATAATAATAAAAAATCCCAATAAATTAAAAATGTAAAATCATCAAAACAAGCGCGAGGAGCCGGCGGTGAGGAGAGCCGGAAGGGTTGGAGAAGGCCGAAGAGAGGAGATCGTCCTGGGGGGGGACCTCAAAAACCATCTGCGGGAGCCGGGGGGGGGGGAAGAGGAGAAGGAGGAGAAGGAGGATAGGGGGGATCCTGGAGAGGAAAAGGCCGCAAAAGTCTCCTCGGGGGGAGGGGGGGGAAACGGCCCCGAGCCCGAAATCAGCGCTCTTCGTGGAGAGGGTGAAAATCCGTCCGTGGGGGGAAGGAGGGGGAGGGGGGAGAGAGGGGTGGAACTGCGGGCGGCCCTCGGAGTCTCGTCGGGCGCGGACGGAGCGTCCCAGCGGAGCCGTCGGGGGGAATCGCTGAGTCTTCAGGGGGCGGCCAACCCCCCTCACGGCGCCGGGTCAAGGCGGGCAGCGAGAGGAGCCTCTCGGCCGCAACGAAACCCCTCACAAACCTCACCCCCCCTCCCCCTTCCCGAGGTGGAGGGGAGGCGAGGAGGGACCGGTCCCTTAAAAAATAATGGTGAAATAAGGGGAAAAAAAAAAGGGGGGGGGGGAGGGGGAAGGGAGAATAAAAATATCAAATGATAATCTTCAGCCGGTTGGTCTCTTCAGCGATGGGGGGATGTGTGGGTGAAGGGGGGGGGGGGGGTGACCGCGGGGCCGCCGCTCTCCTCAGGTGCGGGGGGCTCCGGGAGCGCTGCGGGGGCGGTGGGCGGAGAGCCCCCTCCTCTCGGCGAAGTCTCTCGTCAGGAGGGCGGGGAGGCGGCGGCCGAGCCCCGGGCTGTCCTCCTCAGGCGGAAGGGCCGCGGGGAACGGGCTCGGAGCCCCCCCACCCCCCCACCCCGACTGAAGGACGCGACGGCCGCCGCTCGCTGCTGCTGCTGCTGCTGCTGCTTCGCTGCCCCCGGAGCCGCCGGCTCTTCTCCTCCTCGCTGCCCCTCAGCGGTGTCTCTGTCGACGGCTGCCCGGCCGCGGCATCCTGTTCTGCCGGCTGCCCCGCTCAGCGCGTCTCCCCCATGTCGCGTCGCGGCCGGAACGGCGAAGAAGGGGCGGGATGGGGGCGAGGGGATCCTGCCGCCGTTTAATTCTGAGCCCCTTTTTCTTTAATGGCGGCCACAGGGACGAAAGTCGGGGCCCCCTGCCGCAAGCTCATTGGCCGGCGCGCCGTCACGTGGGCCCGCCCGGCCATGGCCGCCGTCGCTGCCGGGGGAAGCAGGGCGCCGCGCCGCGGACAGCGGGCGCCTCCCGGGCGGCTTCCTCGTTGGGAGAGCGCCATCTAGCGGCCGTACCGCGCAGTGGCGCAGAGGAGGAGGAAGGCAGGGGTTCGAATCCCGCCGCCCCGCGTTGAACCCCACGTTCAGTGCACGCAGCAGGAATCGCCCTGAGCCAAAAGGGAGGTCTGCGCCTATCCCTGAGTAATGGGAGCTCCACATCGCAGCCCATTCGGCACCGTGTCTGTGCTCCACTTCTGTGTCAGAACCGTGCTCCAAGAAGCACCATCTTCTCCATTTAGTGCAGCCCACATAGGCAAAGCAGGTGTCCTGGTTTCTCTGTCCCCATGCACAGGACTTGGGGATAACTCCATATTAAGGTGCTACAGGGACAGCAAAATCTAGTTTCAAAACAGCCTCGTAAAGCAAACTCATCCTCTTCACCCTCTCCTATTCCACGTTCATTTTTGAATGCATGCAGAAGGTAAAACGTTGCTTTGCCGCTTGCTGATTTATTTTGCTGGTGAAGTAAGTTGGATTTCAGAGTGCCTGCAGAGAGAGGGGAAGCCGTAATGCCACTGTTAACGTGACATTCACATGAAAACCTGATCTGCTCCCGCAGCAGCCGGCGCCGCATCGCAGCTATGCAACGCGATGATGTTTCAAAGGCACGGCAAATTATTTCAGGGCTGGCGAAGGAGACGAGTGGCAACCTCCTGCCTGGGGGAGTGGGAGGGAAGGAGCTCTATAAATACATCTGGACGGTGAGATGGGAGAAGAACTGCGCCGTTGGGTGTTTTCATGGGGAGAAACTTTGGAGATTTACTCACACTCGGACTATTTTTGTACGGCGGTGTAGGCACGAGGGATCCTTCTCTTTATCTAAATAGCAGCAGAGTATTCTTATCGCAGGAGGTTCACTCCCCCGTTGGAACACAGAGCCCTTTCCACGCAGTGGGTTTTTCTCTGGGGTGGCTGCGGATGGGGCTGTGGGGTGATGGGATCTGTTCTGTGTCACCAAGAGGCAGGGAGAGGCCTCCAAAAAGCTTTGGTCAAAAGAGTGATTCTTGCTGCTTGGAGAGGTGCAGTGTTATATTGGGTTACACCCCTCCATTGGGGAACCCAACACTTCAGAAGGCATAAAAGAAAGAGGCATTTGGCATTAGTAGATGCAATCCTCTTCATTTCATAGAATCACAGAACTGCTGCAGTTGGAAAAGATTGCCAAGAGCCCTCACATTGCCAAGCCCGAGCCCTGCACACCCCCACCATGCCCACTGACTGTGTCCCTCAGTGCCACATGTGAACAACCTGGAACACCCCCAGGGATGGGACTCCACCACTCTCTCGGCATCCAATAGGTGCCAATAGGATGAGACCAATAGGGTGACACCAATAGGGTGACACCAATAGGGTGACACCGAATCGACACTGAAGGAGAATCCATTGCTTTTGCCTGCATGCATGACAGTGTCTGGAGGAGATTAACCCAGCATCTAACGCAGGTCTGGGCACTGGTTTACTCCACAAGTCCACAGAAGAATCCAACCTCTGTGTAGGTTGCTCCGAAAGTAATGCTTCCTATTTATTTCCATGGAAACTACCTCAAAGAGCTCAGTAATGCTATTTGGCAGAGCAAAGTCTCAGCTACAAAACACTGATTTGCAACACGTTCACCACCATTAGTTGTGTATCTTCACCAGTGATGAAGAACATCCTGCATGCTTTGGAGACACAACAATCTGCACCAGCGGAGGTGCCCCATTCTTACTGTTGCTACTGCTGAAGCACACGACCACAACATCACTGTGCTCACATCCACTGTTTAGTCCCCATGAACACTCGGCAAGTGCTGATGAATGCCCACAGGTGGGAAGGTTCAGCCCGTACTGCTGTACCACTACTACCCACCTTTTAAGTTGCGGGCCACTGTGAACAAATAGGAGGCATTACTTTCGGAGCAACCCTTGTATGTAAAATGCACTTTGGGCTCCAGCCTGTGAGCACAACGAATATCCCTACAAGATCCCAACACAGCCAAGTGCAGAGTATAAATATAAGACCAAGAATGCAGAAAACATTGCCGAAAGAGGAAACAAAACCAGCCCACCACCTGGAGATGTGTTTCAGGAGTCATCCCCTTCCTGTCCCTGGGTTACAGAACCTTCAGGCCACCACCTTCTTAGTGACACAAGCACTGAGTGACGTTAGGACACGGAGGTAATGGGAAACATGGGACGTGAGGCACCGTGCTGCCCTTTGAACACAGCAGCTGCTGTTTGAGAAACGAAACCTCCTTAAAAAAAGGGGGGGAGGGAGGCAGATTTGAAAAAGAAATGGTGGAGGAAAAAAGGAACCATGGAAATATGCCATTTTTCAGACAGGTTCTCACGTCGTTCTCATCTCTGCAACTTCCAGAGGTGCATTAGGAGGCACCATTAGCAGCTGTCACATGCAGCCCTCTTCTTCCCCCTTCCCCTCCACAGAGAAGGGCTGCACTGAGGAAACTTACCATGAATTTCTGTGTATACACTGTGCATTGGGATTGTATGGCAAGTGATAGGGCCAAGTGAGGTTGTGCTTGTTCTGGGTTAATCTTTCTGCAATATAATATAATATTCACCTGATTAGGAAGGAAAAAAAAAAAAAAAGAAGAAGAAGAAAAAAAGCTACCGTTCAGATTTAAATATTAACCAGTGCTTTGGAAAGGACAGAGTGCGGGTGGGATGATGGAATTGCATTATATTGAAGCCAATGGAGTTGTTGGGAACTGGGCTGTTATAGTCACTTGTCCCGGGAACAGAGTCACAGGGAAACATCCATCCAAGAGAAGGACGGGATGGGTAATTTCCCTTTGGTCAGAAGTCTTTATTTGGACAGGAATGCAGCAAAACAAACCATGGGGTTTTCTATCTAGTTTGCATTCCTGCTCTGTTCTCGTCTGTTGCTTTTTCATTCACACTCAAACTGATTCCCCTGTCAGAGAGAGGAGTCAATGGAGAGTCAATGGTCTGCAGCATCTCCTTCTGCATCCCTGTGGACCAAGAGGTGCCACCTTTTAGAACCACAGACTAAAAAGAAAGAAATGCAACTTAAAGGCAGCACAGCACAAAGAAGAACGCCATCATCGAGCCCCTGCTTTCCATTCAGACTCTCTCCCAATTTTTCCAAGTATTTGTTTTCTGCTTAATTAGTTTAAAGAAAACTGAGATTACGGGATGGAATACAGTGCCAGCAACTTGAGGTACGGTGTGGAGAACGACTGCTTAAACCTCAGCTATTGTAGTGGTAATTATGGTAATTGGCCCACGTGAAGGAAATGTATCAGCAGTGCAGAGTTCAGGCTTGTGCCAGCAGCCCCGGCTGGCACTCAGAGTTCTATCGGGAGGATACAGAGGTCTCAACAGGCCTCGTTGTTGGCAACTGCTCAACAGTTCTCTTCTCCAAATGGTTTCAAGGGGACTTGGGTGGGAAGGAAGATAATTTTTAACAAATTAAACTACCTCAAAATGGCTGAATGCCCAGAGCCGTTTCATCTGCACAGTCACCGCTACCAAACAACTGGCAAAAGATTATAAGTATCATTGCTGGAAAGAAACGCCTGTCAGGCTTTAGCAATACGATGAGATCTGACTAAGTTACCCCAACCTGTGCTGTATGTGATGCTGCAAGCATGTATACAAATGGTACAGCGGGGCATTTACATTTACACTATGTGTGTTTCTTGGAAATAGCTCGCTCTAGTTACAGGAATCCATGTGTTCCTATAAGGCCATGCCATCTAGTTGCATGAATTTAGAAGACTGGTTACTTTTTAATTACAAAAGACAACAGCAATACTCCCACAGGAGATTAGATTAGGGGCACTGTTTGCTTCTCGTTAGTCACACACTTACAAATCTTACAGTGTTTGTAATGTGTCCATAACTGCGGAGTGAAACATAGTTTGGATGTGCACTGTTTTCACAGGCGACGTCTGTCGGTGGCACACTGATGCTCAGCTGCTCTGTTTAGATTATTGCAAGAATGCTTTTCTGTCCAATGATGATGATGTCAGTTTTATCAGAGGCCTGTAAGAGAAGAGCTGAGCTCAGTGCATGGCGATAAGAAGAGGAATACAAGAATTTCTACTCTCTTTGGTGTCAGCTTTGGTTAAGGCGTTTGAATGCACATGAATGGTCCCGTCGGGATCTCTGGGGGTGCTGACATTCAGGATCTAACATGTTATTGCTTCTGGCCACAGCATTAGCTGCTGTTCAGGAAGAAGGAAAGAGAAAAAGATACGACCATCCCACCGTCAAAGAGAAATCTTTCTGCATTTAATGGCTTGGACAGAACTCTGCTGTGAAAATATTGCACTTATCATCTCCAGTCTGGGATGAATGACTTTGCACACACCTTAAATCTGCAGCAGGAAAACCAAAACAAATCATCACTGCGTGTCTGATCTTGAACCTTTTTGCTCACGGAGAAGATTCTGCTTAACTCATATGAATAAAGACGGTACGACCAGGTGTGACATCCTTCATGGGAGGGATCCCTACCAGAAAAAATACCCTAAAAAATACTCTAAAAAATGAGCTGACAGATAAAAATAAGGCAACTGAAGATCTTGTCAAACCATCTTCATTCAGGTGTTAGTCTACGTCAGATCTGGATGCCACTACAATGAATGGGATCATTTGCCAGAAGAAAAGCCTTACAATGTGCTTATGGAGTAGACCTCAGATTTTTCCCGTTATTGGCATTTCCTGACAAATAAGTGGAAATTACTTAAAAGCACTGAAATGAGTTTAATCATTGTATGTTTCTCTTCGGAAATGGGGGACTGAATGGTGACCATTTGTAGTGCGATGTCTCCCACTTTGCAGTGGAACTCATGTGGTCCCCATTTGTGAGTTACAACAGGTCAGAACAAGAAAGAGACCTGTTTGATCCAACAGGTGATAGCAAGACCCCTCCCTGTCTGAAGTGCAACAGATGAACCTCCAAGAAGAGCACACTGAGTGGCAGCACTTCATTAGAGTGGCTTGGAACATCATCAGCAATTATGCAGAGAACTCTGCAGGGGGAACCTCTCTCATCCTTGTGTTCTTCTCCCTTAAATAGTGGTTATTTCCCTGTTAGATGCTAAAAAATTGTATCATCCACAGCCAGAAGAGCTGGGCAAAGGACTGGAAAAGGAAACACCTTTGGCTCTCCCAGTGCTATGCAAAGTGAGGCACCCAAAATGGTGTCACTTGTGAAAAAACAGATATAAATAGAAAGTAATTAGCACAAAGAGGAAACAAGTTAGGGCACATGACTGTAAAACCACTCATCTGCAGCCAAGTGTTCCATGGAAATATAACTTATGAGAAAGAGGAAGAGTTAAAACAGCGTCCTTCAGACTTGTAGAGCTGGGAGGTCTGCAGATATGCAGAATCTCCAGGAAAAACAACAACAAAAAGGCATAATTTCTGAATGGCAACCTCCTTCCTTTAGGAAATGGAGTGCCTACAGCAACTTGGAAGAGCCGACATGAAAAGCTGCAGCTCTGCAGTGTGGGGTAAGGTGAGATTTGGGGGTTGTGATGGTGTGTTTCCATCTTTATAGATAAGCTGCTCTCCAAGCTAGCAATTGAGTACACAGCAATACGTTGAGAGTTATAATAAACAAAAAGAGGAGCGATGTGTTGACCATTTCGCTTCCCTCTCTCCCCTCTACTCCTGGAGTTTGTCTTTTCTGTTACAAAATCCTCTCCACTCCGAGTAAAATTTGAGGTGGTGGCATAAACACAACCAAAACGCGTCCTTCGGTGCTGTAACTTACATGTTGATGGACTCGTAACTGCATCGCTCTCTCCCCAATGAGCAGCGGTTTCTTTATGTTTGCTTATGAAGCGTAAACCATCCGCTTGCCGCTACAAAGACCTTCTGTAGAGGACTTTGGAAAACATCCCCAGCAATTAAAGTGACATCAACAGAGGTGGACTGGTCACATTAGAGCAGAAAATGCCCAGCTGTGTCCTTCCAGCCAAGCAGCAGCCTTGAACAGAAGAGCTCAGATGTGGAAGATGTGAAAGCTCCACCCCAGGATGACTGCAAAATACAGGTAGAGCTTTAAGCTGGGACTGCAGTGTAGATGTGGAGTTGAAGGACCAGCTGGAGGCCGAATCAAATCAACACTATTTAATATCATAGTGAAGAAAACAGAGAAATCAACTATCTGACCACTGCACAGCTGGGTTTGGTGTGTTAAGATATCAAGGGCTCCAACAGGCATAGCTGAAAGAATTCTTCTCATAATAACTTCCAGGAGGATTGATTGGTGTTTGAGCAGCGCTACATACAGTCTGAATATTACCCCATCTCACCAAGGCATAACTTTGCAGTGTAATTCCAGCAAGGCTGCAGACCTTGTAGAGCCCAAAGAGCAGGAAGCTGGGGAGAAAACAAAACACCTCCCGTGCCATAGAGACCCTAAAGATTCAAAGAAACCAACAGAATTGCCCTTCATCTGAAGGCAGATAACTGCAGGAACAGCAGTGACACAGCCCAAGGACAAGGCAGTAGAGCAGCCATAAAGCAGTACATTCCAATGGCAGCTGGGTCCCAGAAACACAAACTTCTGGGTTATGGCATCTGG